>NC_138149.1:14462400-14797400 GCF_964199315.1 Orbicella franksi
TTTTTCAATAAAGCAAATCTGGTTTAGAGTTTGTGACATCTCCATACATCTGCCATATTATTCTCCATTACATTTTTGATTGTGCAGTGGAAGTTTCAATATAGTACAATTCTAACTTGGTTCCAAGGCTTAGCAGAATAAAACAAAAGAAATAAATTAAATTCATCCCTCAACCTTGATGTGATTTCTTTTGTTTTATTTCTCTAAGCCTCGGAACCAAGTCAAAATTTTAATATATCAAAATTGGCTTATTAAGCCCATCCGATCGTAATTTCTAATAACTTAAGCTAAGCTAAGACACACCTCTTACGTATTATTTGAAAACCAATATATTATTTCACAAAATCACTCACGGATTTCGTTGAAATTCAGTGGAAAATCTGCTCCATCTGAACAAATCAGTTTCGCCTTCTGAAAGGTGACAAATTTTTTCCTAAGGCCAAACTGACCGCCGTAGTCTCCCTGAGGAAAAGACAAAGCAAAAACTTCAATTAACAAATGATAATGTTGGATGTGCCTTCAAGTAAAGATCTACAATGATCAATAAATTTCAATTTCATCAATTATATTAGTTTGTTTGAGGCTTATCTTTCTCAAACTCTGCTGTTGAATTACAGACCTGGACCACATTGTGCAACATGCATTTATCAAGTATTAGAGTAAGAATTTTCAAATTTCGTAAGAGGTTTTCTGATTTTTCTTCTTTTACTTCAATCTACAATTTATAAACATCCACTGACATTAGAAAAGCCCCCCTTTTTTAATAATAGGGAACTTAAGGTAACCACAACGGCAACAGCAAAGTCACTAAGCAAAAGGTTTAACGAGGAGAACAATGGCTGTGCAATTCTGTTGTAATTCTTGGTACATTTCTTTGCCGTCCTCTGCAAAACAACAACGTGAAATGACCAAATTCTGCATTGTCTGGAGAATGTGAACCATGATGGCTAATTTTTTACATTTTTATTTCAAATTTATCGATGCGTCCAAGATTCTGTTTTGTGATAGTTGTGACAGAGATAAACAAAGTAAATAACTTTAGAGTATCGCAAGATTCATAGGTAAAAAATAAACTCATTTTTAATCGACGTTGTCCTTGACGTCGCCGTCATGGTTTCTAAGGGCCAATTTGCATGGTATGACTTTGTCGCATGTGACAAGCTTACAACAGGCCTACGACATGACTTAGGACCATTTACAGGAGCTCGACATTTTCACTTACAAAATTAAATACGCCACAGTTTGCACCTGGATTTTCAGAGTGAAAAATCTAACAAACAGTAAAAAAATATTTTAGCTGTCCTCTGCTTTGAAAAAACGTTCTAAAGAGATGTTTTTCACTTTAATCCGTTCAGTGCTTTTCGAGAAACGTCTGCATATGAATCAGTCAAGAACATGTTCGTCCATTTTGACATAAGAAAACTTCACCTCATCCCCTAGTCAGCAGAAATTTGTCACAAAATACGTCATTTTCTATTGACTTCGGCTACAATTGTCGCAGTGTTTTAAAATCCAACAACATTTTTTTTTTATGTACACAACTGTCATAAGTGAGTTGTAGGTTTGATTTACACGAAACAACTCATGTCATAGGCCTGTAGTAAGCTTGTCGCATGCTACAAAGTCGTACCGTGTAAAGCTCCCTAATTAAGAGTTTGACCAAAGAGTGTAGCATTTCAAAACAAAGGTGTGAAAATCACTGAATTTACCATACATGCGTGGGTGACGGTTACCTTACAAATCCTGGCCAGTCTAGAGATTTTGAACTTTCCACAGCTGGAGCATTCCAACGTACGTTCACGGAAAAAGAAGTAAATATAATGCCCAATGTTGAAACTTTTTACAAAGTGCACATCTGATTAAACAAGAAAGAAGAATTACCAAAATAATATACAGTGTTATCTTCAAAAGAGTCTGTATCAGGCCAAGTGGTTCATAATTACATGTACACCAGAGCTTATCCTGGTTTCTGTAGCATTTTGATACTATGAATATTCCTATTCCCTCTGGAAAGGATGCTGGTTACCCCTCAATCCAGCCTTGGGCACTACAAGAGTAAAGTGTCTTGCCCAAGAACACAACACAATGTCCCTGGCAAGGCCTTGAACCTGGACCATTCAATCAAGAGTACACTTTTCTCTCACTCTAAATCTTTGAGAATGTTTGAATGAAAGCTGTCAAAATTATCATACAAACCTGTGTAGAAGTCACTTTGATCCATCGAGGATGTGAAGACCTTAGAACGTCCGGGTTGTAAACTTCTGCTGTAAATCATTGGTTTTCCTGAATACGGGTTTATTGTGCCTGTAAAGATTGTCCCATGTTCTGTAAAAAAAGTGAAAAATCATATTATAGTCAAGTGATGCTGACTTACAAATGTGGCATGGCAGAGTGGCAGTTTGTTGTACTTAATCAAGACAAACCTGTTATGATAGCCGTGTCATTCTGATCTGGACTGCTGGAATATTCCACATCAGATGTGAATACATTTCCTTTTGTATCGCTGCCTGGAACATCACTTAAGTTTGTCCTCTGTGGACAAAATAATTATCACATTTAAGTAACTGAGGTAGGAAAGGTAACTAACTTCTGTCATTTGACTTACTTAAACCTTGGCCTTACCATTAAACTTATAAAATCATGAGCACCAGTTAAACATGTCTGAAATATATCACTAACAGCTAGACGATGGCCTCACCCAACCCACGAGTGTTGCAAAAGTACCAACTTAACAACCTCCTGATAGAATTTATGAGCTCGTGAAATTGGCAGAAAAAAACAAAACATTGTAATCATTATAATTTCTCAAAAAGTTTTCACACAAAGTGATGTTTACCACAACTCTTTGGAGACTGTTTGTATAACATACATTTGTGTATTGTTTTCCTTTGTCTTGTTGCCATGAAATCGACTAAAGCACATGACACTATTGAAGATCAAACTCCTTTAAAACAATACATTTACCACTGATGAGTCTGTGGTCAAATATTCTTTTCTTTAAAACGGCAAACGAGTCAATACAAAGCAGAATTGACCCTTTCGTCAAACTGTTGATACACTGTAACTGTAATAACAGCTATTTTAAACTGTAATAATAGCTGTTTTAAACTGAAAATGACTTTTTAAACACAAAAATATTTTTGATACTTATGCATGCTGGAAATTGCACATCATGTAGTATTTGGCTTTTGGCGAGGAAACTACATTAATCACATTGTTGTACTATTTAGCATTTTCATATAGTCTAACAGTGACATACATTTCTCCAAGCACAGCCAGTCATTTGATTTCCAGTCCAGCAGAGAAAGATTCTCTCATTGAATGGTAACATTATCTTGACAACGTTATGGCATGGACCATCCTACAATCACATGTGATAATAAATTCTGTTGTTCCAGAAAATAGCCACACCCCTCCCATACAAGGTTTCATGGTTTGAACCTATTCACAAATTAAGCCTGTCTTGAATATTAAGCTCCATACATCACATACTTTCCCTGAGTCTTTGCCTTCTGTAAACCTCCTACCCCTACCCCTCAGAATCTCCAATGACCCTCCTGTGGCTATGAATTATTTCCTTGAAAGTTTCAGGGTTTTGGTTACCTTTTTGTGGCCACATTACTGTATTTGCAATCCCCCCTCCACTTATTGGCAAAAATAGTCAAGGCCTGAATGCTGAGAAGTTTCTTAGGCCTCTACCTTAATTGAAGGTTTGTCATGGGACAGTAAAATTTTGGTGGCCCATCTTATACTGAATGCAGGGGGGCAAAGGGCAAATCCATCCTCACAGCTGAGCAGTTTGCCCTGAGCCTTGCCCTAAATGAAACCCCTTCTAAAATATAATAATAATAATAAAACTAATAATAATAATAATAATAATAATAATAATAGTTCATTTATATAGCGCACACATCCATTATTTACCCAAGGCACTTTACAAAACTATCCCTAAAAGAGGCCACTGCTGAATGTTCTACTGTTTTGGGCGACATTCACTTGAGAAAATACCTAGATGTAGTTTGTACAGGTTGAGGGGTGAGCTAACTAACTCTGCAAGATTACAACATATTTACCTGTTCTTTGTCACATGCACTACTGCTGGATGACTTTGTTAAATTCCAAGACTAAAAGAGAAAAACAATTTGACATGCAATGTTCAAAAACATACTGAAAATATAGCCATAGCCATCTACATGTACATGTACACTGTATATATGCTGGCCAACTCTCTCAGACTTTCTGGGAATCTCCCATATGCAGACCGAATCTCCTATAATAAATTTTTTAACACTTATACTGGCCAATTTTGGGAAACTTTTTCTTCTTTCTGTGGTTGAAACAGCAGAACTGATTTATGTACTATGTTTCAAGAGGTTGAAAAGAAGAAAAATCAGCAATCTTCTAATTTTTTTTTTTAAGTTAGCATCTCTGTTATATCCAGCTCATTTTATGAAGCTCAAAAAGGTGTAGTTTCATAGGGCACTACGTCTCTACACCTTTATCACCGATCACTTTGAACTTCTTCTCTTGCGTGTACGTATAAAACGATGGCATGTTGCCATGGTTACCAATGGGCTTTGGTCTGTTGTAGAAGTTTTTATTAAAGGAGCTCAGTCATGGTTTGCACATTTTGAAAAGTTTAGCCTTAATTTTTCAAATTCGTCATTTGCAATCCATGTCAATCCTCACCATCCTTGACCATCCTTGTTCCTTTATGGTTTATTATTATCTCTCTGATGTTTTTCTTTCTTAGTAAACTATTAATTTCAAGTTTCCTTCCATTTAAAAGAGATTTTGTACGTGGCCAAAAAAAGACAAAACACCATGACTGAGCTCCTTTAAGCCCTACGCCTGAAGTTGTTTGTACTCTTTCATTAATGGTCATTCCTCCATAACGTACTCTATAGCTCATGATCACACATTTCTAGATAATGAACTCTATAGCTCCACAGCTCTACGGTTCTATGGCTCTTACGATCAATAAACTCTACGCCTCTACGGCTCTAGGGTTTTACAGCTCTGCAACTCTACGACTCTACGGTTCTACAGTTCTAGGAACACACATATCTAGATAATGAACTCTGAGGCTCTACAGTTCTACCCTTAGCTCTACCATCACACACTTCTACACTAATAACAAACTCAAGGAAAGTAAAATATATATGGTCATACTAAGTACTACTAACGTACTGAAGGAAAGGCAAATATACAGCCATACTAACGTACTGAAGGAAAGTAAAATATATGGTCATACTAACATACTGAAGGAAATTAAGTGAAATATATGGTCAAGCCATAGAGCTGTAGAGTCATAGAGCTGTAGAACTGTAGAGCCATAGAGTTCATATATTTAGATATTGCATGATCGTAGAGCCATAGAGTTCAGAGTTCAGTCTTAGGGCTTAATAAAAACTTCTCCAGTTGGTAATCATGGGAATATGCCACCATTTTATATGTGCATGTAAGAAAAGAAGTACAGTGATCGGTGATTAAAGCGTGGAGGTGTAGCGCTCTATGGAACTTCTAAAGTGGGCGCCAGTTGATCTCTGAATAACATACATGTACATGTAATCAATATGTCCTTCTGTATTTTGCAAAACAGAACAAAATTAATTGAGTCATAATCCAAATCACTGGAAAATACCAAATACCGCTGTTTTTCGCACTTGAAATCTTTCATTCAAGTACCCAGCCTTTGAGTTGTTTTGTATTGTTTCATTATTGCAGTAAGCCAATCAAATGTGTTTATTCCACAATGTATGACTACCAAAAACTTAGCAACATACTCCCTAAAGAATCTACAAAAGCCACACTGTGTGTAGAGAGTACTACAACAGTAACCAAAAGAGTTCACTATGATCAATGCAACTATGAATGTGAACGCGTATGTTGACCTGTCACTGAAATTTTTGCAACAGCAAAATTAAAGTAACACAAAACAGGTTGCACTTGATCATAGTTTAAAACTAATTAGAGTTAAATACATATACAACTTATACCTGGAAGTTACGGATATTCTCTAAATCCACTAGGAATGTGTTATCCCTGAAAGAAAAATACATGGCATTCACTGTGATGAAACATTCCAAATCTTAGAACCAGCAAAAGTTTACTCTCAATTGTGTTGCAACAGAGAAGATATAAGTCTAACAGCCAACACCATCATGGGTTAACTCAGGCCAATCAGTTTACACAGACCTGACTTATAACACCATCAACTGACAAACACTATCCACTTGACTCTAAAGATGATTTCTGTTCAGATTGTCAAAATCAGTCACCATAAGCAGTTCTTTTCAGAGATTCTCGCACCCAGACAATCACTCCTTACAAAGATACATGTATGAGCTAACATGGCAGCAGCAAAGATTTAAAGAGCTTGTTTAACTACATATCATTTTCTGAGTTTTGTATGCCTCATATTAAACTTTTTTACAAATTATTTTTTTGTCCCTCAATGAATAATTTGCTGGGTTTTTTTTTTAGCTGAGATGCCTCTCTTAAATCTGGGATACATAAGGCCTACTGACCACACAAGCATGGGGTCAAGATGGCTGGATATTGGCCACATTCACTTTCTATGTTCATGGATGGAGATACAGTCCGGGTCCATGGACAGAAGGAACAAACCCAATATCCAGCCATCTTGACTGAACAAGCTTGGTCAATAGAGGAAACCTGTAGCTAAATAATTATGAAACTACTTTCTTGTGAGATACAGTTGGCAATCCTAAGTTGGTAGCCAATCTCATGACCAGCTGTTGCACCAGTTAGATCATCATGCCTGCTTACTGACCCAACATGGTGGGGGGAGGACTCCCATACAAAAAGGACGGGGGTGCTCATCAGAAATTTTGAAAAGAACCCTTGAGAGGTACCAAGATCCTGTTTTGTGGGCATGGCTTGAAATTTTTTCAACCCCTAAGAGGTAGCAATTTTGAGAGAAAATTAAAAATCAGTTGATTTTCAAATATCTTTTGTCACATTATTTTGGCTCAATGTCCTAAAAGATATCACAAAATCTCCGGTTTTGAACCTTTTGAGGCTGCACACCCTAAGAGGTACCAAAACTGCTTTTTATTAACCCCTAAAAAGTAATACAAGCACCCCCGCTCCCTCCCAGGCTTACTGAGCTCAAGCCATATAATAGAAAAAGAAAATGAAAACCAATAAACATGTATATTACAATAAATGAAAGGCCGTATGCAAGAACGTCCCCTAGATTTTTCGGCCATTTTTGAAAGTGCTCAAAACTAGCTGAATTTTGGCATGTGGGCTTTGTTTCACCTGAGAAACATTGCTCTGAAGTTTTTTTCGCTGGGTTGCTTTTCGTTCTCGAGAAATAACATATGCAAAAAAGACACACAGGTTGGAAAGACCGAAGGGTTTATTGCATACGCAATATCTTGAGAACGAAGCGAACTTAAGCGCGAAAACTACAGGACATTGCTTAACATACCTGAACGAAACTGCATGTGAAATTTGGAGCGTTTTCGACAAAGTTCACTTTTGATTAAAATACCTGACGCCCTTTTCCCACGAAGTCCTTCAAATAAATGAAGCCGGGCCTTTGGTATGATAAACAGAGCCGATCCTTTGTTATAATAGCCAAGCCAAGCCAAGCCTTTGTTATAAGTCAAAGTCTCGCCTCGGTTTATTATAACAAAGGATTGGCCCGCCACGACCGCAAGGACTTTGATTTTGCTTAGAAACCAGCAAAATGTCAATTTCACGCTACTTATATAAGCTCAAATTTGTTGATTTCCAGTCAAAAGTGGTTAAAATGTTGACTCATGTTAATGCACGACGGCAAGGATGTTGATTTCTCTTAGAAAGCAGCAAAATGTCAATTTCACGCAACGTAAAAGCTCAAAAATGTCGATTTTAGGTCAAAAAAGGTTTAAATGTTGATTTCATGTTAACCCGTGACAGGAAGGATGTTGATTTCACTTAGAAAACAGCAAAATGTTAATTTCACGCAACGTATAAACTCAAAAATGTTGATTTCAGGTCTAAATAGGTAAAACTGCTGATTTCATGTTAACGTGTGATGGCAAGGATGTTGATTTCACTTAGAAAACAGCAAAATGTTAATTTCATGCAACGTATAAACTCAAAAATGTTGATTTCAGGTCTAAACAGGTAAAAATGTTGATTTCACGTTAACGCGTGACGGCAAGGGTGTTGATTTCACTTAGAAAACAGCAAAATGTTAATTTCACGCAACGTATAAGCTCAAAAATGTTGATTTCAGGTTTAAATAGGTAAAATATGGTGGCCGGAAAATAGTGTTAACATCTGGAACTTACTTTGGTTATCTGGGACAATGATTATGACAATGATCACGACAATGATCACGAGACAAATACATATTTTTCAACAAATGCGATCGTAGCTTTATGTCATGCACCGCCTAACAGATTAACAAATTAACCCTTCTGCGCAACATATGGGTCTCCATACATCTGCATGTCCACTGATCCCAGAAGTTAAAAACACTACAAATCATGCTGATATGAAATAAAATCAACGCAACCTGGATCACAGATCTATGTTACAATCAATGGCTACTTGTTGGCCATTATTATCTTTAAATGAAAAAAGCCAAAACAATCTAGTTACCAGTTCGAGAAACCTGAGCAGAACGTGATTGCAATGCATGCCGGGAAGGGTCTTTACACCTCGTGCGCGGGAAAACATGGTGGTCGATACAAGACAGATTTTATAAGTCAAAAACCAGTTCTCGCTTTCCAAAATTTGACACTAGCAACGCTTGGCAAATGGGCCACAACTCACGAGAGGGTATTTTCCTTGGGCAAGAACTGCTCTTGGACTTTGCTGCCTGGCTCGATCTGACTTCGAGCGCTGATAACACGATTACGATATATCAGCTGCCTTCGAAGTATCAGAACACATTTTGATTCTTTAAAACGTGCTGATGACTTACGGGTTTATAGAGGCTTTATGATGCCTCTCAACCACCAGGCAGGCATACAAGGTACTTTAACACAATGCTTAAGATATTAGTCGACAGAGCTCTAATGTGGCACATCTCTTTTTTGTTCGATGGTATTTCGTTTGCCGCTCGATCAATTCACGTGTTGTGTTCACATCACAATAACCGATGTAAACAATCTGTTACCAGATTTCCGCTCTATATACTATTTTCCTTTGACTTTAACACAGCTAAGATTCAGTGGAATACACTATAAAGTCTGCCTGTTTGCTGTTTAACAAAATAATAAGGTTTCTTTTGTTTTTTGTTCAACAAAAGATCTCCAAAAGATGCCACTTGGAAAACTGAGTTTTTTGCCTACGTTATTTCTTGAGAACGAAGAGCACCCCAGCCAAAAAAACTTCAGAGCAATGTTTCTCAGGTAAAACGAAGCCTACATCACAAAATTCAGCTATTTTTGAGCACTTTAATAATGGCCAAAAAATCTAGGGGACGTTCTTGCATGCAGCCTTTCAAATATATCTTATTAACAAAGCGTGAGGGCTGTACTGGGAGAATATCAGTCCAAGGTCTTGACAGCATGGACCAGGAGAAGCAAGTTCCATACAAAAAGGACTGTTCTCCCAATACGGTCCCAAGCAAGTTTGGTTAATAAGAGATTTATTACACGACTGAAACTACCACAAAATCTTAAAGAGTGATCCCACGGGATCATTCAGGACAGTGGCCACTCCAATAATTAGAAAATATTGGACCTGCAAAATTGAGGCAATCTGATTGGTTGATTTTAGTTATTGGCCCTCTGAGCTAACTTGGTGATGTTATATCAAATATTAACATGAGGAAATCTCAAATAATAAGCCACTCATTATGGCTTGTTAAAAACTATACATTAGATGCTTAATCAAGAGACTGTAAAACTGTTACTCACTTTGCTCCAACAAGGAGTTGATTGTACTTCCTATCAATCGACAGTAATGAGTAACTTCCACTTTCAATTCCTCTTGTGTCCAGTGTCTCTAAATGGTTCTTGATTGCTGTATAAAAGATTGCACACAAAAATTACCCTCCTTCGAGTCCATTCAATAAGTCAAATTTTCCTTTCACTTGCAACTGTTAAGGAGAATGCCTGCATGTTCTACGACTGGATATCAAAGACGATTTTTTATAATCACTGGACAACGGCTTTTAAAAGTTACACAGCGTATTCAACAAACTTGAAGTGACATCAACGTTATTTGCCAAAGGGGTGGGGTGGGGGAATGGTTAAACCTGAATAGAACCTCCAGTGAGAGGGGTTCAGATAACTTCTGAAACAACACATAATTTTGCTCATAATTAACGTATTTGAGGGACATAACATCCAAACAAATACAGAGTATTTTAATAAGATACAACTTTAAATCTCTGCCACTACCCTTAAATGTTGTCCCAGCCTACCTCCCTTATCATTCCACAAAGTTGGGATAATTCCAAACGCCCAATTTGAAGTTACATCCTTAATAGTCACGAATCTTAAAAGCTACGGATCAACCCATATTTTACAAGATCAAGTCATCCATCTCAATGCTGAAGAACATTTGGAATCATTCAAATCTCATTCAAAGCAGGTACTATCTCATTTTTTTTTTTTTTCTTTTTTCAATAATTGAATTGGAATGGATTGATCACCAGTTAATAACATCCTTTATGTTTCCTTGGCTAGAGAAACAAAGCTTTTTGTTTATATGGCTGGCACCCTCAGTTAATTCTGCATGTACCCATAAATCACAAACCTCCAGTTGGTAAAAAACTGAAATTTAGACATGCAAGGAATGTCTTCATTGTCCTTTAATTAAATCCTGCTGCTGATCTGCTTATAATTTCTAAAAGTATAAAATGAGAAACCACTAAAAGCAAAGACATCAAAGTCTCAGTGATCTGAAATCTCTGTTAACCTCATGATCAAAGGGCATCATCTATTTTGGTCAGTTAAGCAGCTTATAGATAAATGGAGTTATAAATCCTTTATGTGCGTCTTATGTTTCCCATGACATGCATTCCAATCCATGATAAATTAGTTGCAACATACATGTATTAATTTACCAAAAAAAATATTTACAACAACAAACAAAAAATGTATTTATGACAATAAGTCACAATAAGCAAACTGTTCAATATTTTTAGCTTATAAGAAAAGATCCACCCTTTTAGTTATGAGTTTAAATGTAGGTACTAGCAGACTGATTACTCATGCGAAAACCCAACTGGCTAAAAACCCAAGGCCATAATGACATTACTTTAGTTGTTTGCCAACTTTCTATGATTCCTTGCCAGATGGTAGCTATATCATCACTAAATGAGTACAGAAGAATATGTTACAGTAGACTCTTGCCATCAATGTGTGGTACCAAAAAATATCCAATTACCAACTCCGTGGAGGGCTGTTAGACATTCCAAGGGGGAAGAGGGGATCTCAAAAGCCAACATTTTTAAAGTAAAGTGTGCACCAAAACTGGAATTTCCAGAGAGATCGGGGGGGGAATTCAAACCAAAGAGCTGTCCATGGGAGGGGGGGCATGGATATTTTCTGAAACAACACAGTTTGATATACTATACCACCAGCCAACCTGCCACTTCAATTTGGTGAAACTTAAATCTCAAACTCTGCTCTAATTGACCTACTTGCGTTTGGAACTTTAAGATAACTAACATTACCAAATAACATGACTTTTCAAGCTGTCAAGATCAGTTTTCACTACAAGACATGCAAGCAGCATGTAGCACGTTTATGGGTTTTAAATGTCTCTTAGAATTTCATGTTTGTTTCTGTAAATTGTGTCTCTTAAACCAAGCTAAAGCCAGTTGAGTATATTACAGCATTAGACATTATTACATCCAATACAATAATACTCATCTGTAAACATAATCAACTTGAATGTTAAGGGATTCAGTGCCTGAACATCAGCCAAGCACATGTAAAACTGGTGTCCAATTCCTTTGACTCTGCTTAATTTGATTTAATCTTCATCCTAAGTCTTCCTGCTGGGAAATCTGATCCGGTGATTTTTGACTATATTCTCAATACTTACCAACTTGACAATGAAATAATATTTAAAAGAGAAATTACATGTCATTTGGACAATGGCTTTTTGACCCAAAATACAATGGCTACATACAATTAGTTCCCTGCAGAAGTGATCAAAGACTTATTTCTCTTTTCACATTGCTACCTTCCATAATACAAAATTATATCCTTACTTAGCTTCAGCTTTTACATAGAAGAAAGGCAAACTTAGTTGTTCTAGATCCACAAAACTTTGAAATAAATTTTCCTGTGCCCTTAAGGTATGAAACAATTTTGTCAACAACCAGACCATAAAAAAAAATTTATCAAGAATGGGCGGAAATTGTTTTCCACAAAAACAAAAGAATAACATCACTAATGCTCCATCAGAAAAGATGCAAAAATGGCTGCTGCAGGCAAATGGAAGTGCAGGTTAAAAGAACATCAATGTATGCATGGAATAATTCACGTTAATTAAAAAGCCCTGCAGGGGTAAAATGTAGGGTTTTGACCCCAAAACATAATGTTCTAGAGATATGGAGGTGGTCAAATGGGATCTAAAAAGCACATAACCCTTAAGAAAACTACAGTCAAACACAACAATAATTTCTGTAACAGCCATCCCAACCTTCCAATCGTACATCGGTATAATATCATACTTCTTTAATATACTAAGCCTTAACAAAAATTGTGGGTACATCAACACAACTTGACTTCATACATTTATAATTCCTAGTTGATGTATTTATAAGTTCTTATAAACAGATTCACTATATTGTCTTGACATTTTAAGGAGAACTTCTATGTTAATCACATTGGAAGATCAGAGTGTCCAAGGCTACCAGGGAAATTCTATGGGAGTTGTGCCACCCATCCCCACTTTAACAGTCCTGACTCTAAACCATCTAAGAAAGGGGTTTGTTTTCTATCACTTCAAAGAGACAACAGAAGCTTCGTTGTTGATTCTTAAGCTCTGCACTCTGTGTACTAAGCCTCGAATATACATCTGAATGAATCAGTTATTAGTTTTGTCAGAGGTAGGAAGAAATCGACACTATAAAATGAACCCCTTTTGAATGAAAAGCGCGTTCTTAGTTTCAAGGTAATTTTCGTTAAGCCTTTTCTGTTTACTTAACAATCTCGTAAATGAAATGTTGATGAAAAGCTAATTGACACCAGATTGCTTTTCCGAGGTATCTCGTCTTATATTTCACGCTGCAGAGAAGGTTTCACGGACATAATCACGATTCATAAATCTAACTGGCAGTCAATTTAACACAGGGCATTTGCAGAGTGCACAAGTCGTGAACTTTCCATTCAATTCTAAACAAAGCATCCTAAATCACAAAAATACAGTAAATTTGCATTTCATTCTTTTATGGTGGATCAATGACGATATTTGCATGCTGGTGTTTTAAATTACTTCGCAAGATTTTTATTACAAATAAAAATTAACTCATGATGAAGGCCAGCACACTGTAGTAAGCGATCGAATGCGCGCTGGATTAAAAATCGTAACTAATACCTTATCGTTTAGCGGTCCAAAATACATTGATCAATATCAAATAATTCAGTTACATCGCGATGAAAATTTATCAACTAAAAACACACTTAACGTCGCCAGACAACGCCATATTGATTTTTTGGTGTGAGTTAATTTTCCGGTAGTATAGGTTCTTCGCGTTAAGGCCATTTCAACACAAAGGGATTTCTGTCCCTTCGTGGGAAATATACAAACCGTTTCACTATTGTTGAGTAATTTTTGCGATTCCCTCCAGCTGCGAGGGTTTATTGATGGAATACAAAGTTTAAGAGGCACTACGTTTCCAAAACAAAGCTCTTCAACTATCTGCCTTTATTTGGGCCTCTCGGAAAACAACTTGATATTAAAACAAAGTTTCGCCAAAACATCGGGGAACCCACAGAAAGAATTCTTGCAAGAACGCAGAACCTTTCAACGAGGTAATCTTCACGTGAGGCTTACATTCTTTCAGTTGGGACAGAAGAATAGCGAGTACGGATATAAGTACTCTCTCTATACGCATGCATGATTTAAGACATACCTTCAAATGATGCCCTCGCACGCGAATAATCTGCATTCGATGATTCGTCGCTCCAAGCAAGGAAGGTGGAAAAATATACGAGAAAGAGCAAACATCGCCCGTTTAATGGAGTCATCTTCTCGCAGTCCTGCAAAATGATCACACAATAGCTATTACAACCTTTTGACAGTAGACGCGATGACTGAATGCATGTCAAAGCAAAGTCAATGGAGCGCGTTTTAAACCGCTTGTAGAGCGCGCATCGTCTAACTCAAGTTTCACCAAACAAACTACGTCGTTTGTAGATAAAATGATTTGGCGCGAGCGTTAGGTGTACAAGCGAACGACAAGTTTCTTCTTATAAAGTCCTGAACGTTTACTATAATGACCATTGACGAAAGTTACCTTTTATATCGCAAAACTCGTACGAAACTTTAGACGAAAATCAACTTCATGGAAACCCGATATGCGTCGACAACTTGCCCCAACAATAACAACAGGTTCTTCGTGTAGGATTATCACGTTTTGCGCCAAAAGCTTCACCTTTCTTGTTGAAACAAGCGCTTGCCCTGTCAAGATCGCAGTGGAACTTCGACTGTTAAAAAGTTCTGGAATTGAATGAATACGCTAGTAAACAGACCAAATCCATATACGGACACAAATCTACTGATGATTTTATAGTTGAATAGCTAATTAGAACTTACCAAGCACACCGTATAAAGCAGTACCCAAACACAATCGACAACCTCGAGTTCTCGCAAATTGAGTTAATGCAACGACTGCTAAACGATCGTCATACGATGTGTTTTTGTGATTTTAGCCACTAAAGCGAAATATTAGAGACTTGGTCAAAGGAATCCCCATAAATTGCGGTCTTTACTCTGTAAAGCTGTGTAAAGATCCCGCAATATTCCTCCGAGTGATCAAAACTTCTTTGACTCGATTTCAAATATTAATCATTGGGCTTCGCAGACGTTTAGTCTCAGTGGTCTCGAACGCATGTTGGTATGTTGACCGATGAAAACACTCAAGCTCTGTGCTATTGGACGGCATAAATCAATACCAGAGTGCCAAAAACATTTGCATTTAAAACCAGTTTGCCGCCCATTTGGTGTATAAAATGAATAGTGACATATTCATTGTGTTTCGTAATTATGCCTTGAAAACCACGCAATCGATCGTGTAAATTCGATTTGAGTTTACATTTTTCATTACCATGATTAAAAATCCTGCGCAATTTTCAAATTTACATGAAAAAGGTCTTCTAAGCCCGTACCTTAAGTTATTCCTTGATTTTCTGTGTGAAGATATGTTACCTCATTCGTGAAGAATTTTTCAGTACACAAGCACTGACCTATTGAGGAATAGCAGAACAGAACTAACGCATGCTGTAATGAACCACGGGCGTTGATATCATTTCACTTTGTGGGCTTCCCTCTTCCTGCGTACTTTTCAACCACTTCCTCTTTTTTTGTTTGTTGCCAAGCAATCTATCAATTCGCCGCCGTTGGTAAACTTTTCAAAATAACAAAGCAATAAACACCCAGTTGAAATTTAATTTCACTAATTGCTTTTTTCCGCGAGCTCTGAGTTAGTTTTAACCTGAAGAAGCGGGGAGTTTATCAACGGCGAACAGCTTGCACTTGTCATTACAGTTAGGTACATGTCCTTGATATATTCAAAATATTGTTCCGTCTGGTCCAAAAAAAGGTTTCGCATGACTATAAAAAGAAAGACCAGCTGCCTCTTTTAACAACGAAAATGCAAATTATGGTCATATTATTTTCTCGTCCTCGCTAAGCTCTAATAGGTAAGCTTAATTTTCAACTCGTTTGTTTGCATTCAGACTGGATCGATCGCTTCATTCAAGGATTCTGCCGGGATTCAGTCCACATATGAGATATTAAAATTCAAAGATAAACGTACTGTTTTTTGCTTGGATATAGATAGACTAGCGCCAGAAGTACCCAATTATACAAATTATATGATGCAAGATTCTTCTTCCTCAATATAATACCTTCCAAAGTTTGAATAAATTCTAATGGCGCAAAACCTTACCAACTATGGCCGCGGGGCGAAAATTCGAATCTGAGGGCGGCCATATAAACCCTGCTTCCGTTGTGAGGGGAGTTTTACGTGATCGGACTAACCACGACCCACCAGGATGCTTTTGTTAGTCAAATTAAACCCAACCACTTTGTAAATACTACATAAGCCCTACATAAAGTTATACCTTGAAATTCAGCGAATTTAGCTGCCGTCGGCAAACCAGTGCCTGGGCTCCGCGCATTTTTGGCCTGCGCGTTCAGAGTTTGGTATTTCTTGACGTGCTATTAGTCATGTGTCATAACTAATAAAATCTTATCACTTAGGTTGCAGATATTTATCCATGGGTGTCACTTCAACCCTCAGAGACTACTCATTCCGGGTCGGTTGTCCACTAAGAACTACTCAAAATCTCTTCATCTTCGTCACGATTTTCCAAAGAACAGCTGTATAGATTATATCGTTGTAGTGTATTGTCATTATTTTGAATTCCAAAGCACTCTTTTAGCGGAGTACTCTCTTCTCAACAAAATTGCACTAAGACTTCCCGCTAACAGCCAAACCGTGCTCTGTTCGTTAGGTTCCTTTCATCTACCTTGGTCCCAGAGGTTTTTCTTGATTTTTCTCCGGATGAGACAGCTCCAAGAGAGCCGCGAGGCGGCGAACACAACTCGCGAAAAACCTCCGGGACCAGGGTACCTTTTATCCATACTTACAGAAAGAATGTACAAAATTAATCTCAATTTTAAGTTAATTGTCCAACATAGATCATGGAGTAATGAAGTGGAAATTGTACCATGCCACACCCTGTAACAATTGTTTGTTCCGACTTGGAATCTTTTGTCTTCACTTTCCGTTAATTGTCTAAAGTGATTTATTCTAAACAGTTATTTCCCACAGTAATTAACTTACGGAAGTTAGGTCCCATCATGGAGATTGAATCACCAGAAATGCTTTAGCCTCCTCCAGGCATTCAGCACTTTCAGTTAGTTAGGGGATAGTGGGAAAAACGGTGAAGCGAAATAAAGAAGAGAGAGGCTTGGTGCGACGTTCTCGTGCCATTTTTCGCGCTGTACCCTAACTGAAGAGGCTAGAAGTTTTTATGTGAATGACATCAGCAGAACCGCCGGAAAACGTCGGAAGATCCGAAGTTCCGCAACGAAAATTTGACACGATTCAGTCTGAAATACGTGGCTTAGATAAATCTGGGAAACAGTTTAAAAAATTTTCAGAAAAATAAAGGAAAGGGAATTTTAAAGTGCAGTTTATCCTTTGCCGTTATCTAATGTTGGGTAGGTAACTGCAAAGGAGGCGCGTTACGTTAAAATTTCACGGACGAAAAAATCGCTATAGATCGAGAGAAAAATAAGAAAAACTTAAATAGGTATGTTAATAAAATGACGAACTCTAGTATATCTAGCATTTCACTTGAAAAAAAAAAAGAACAAAAAAAGGTCGGAAAGCCTTTGAGCCATGCTTGAGACAACCGTGCATGTCTAAGGCCTAGTTCAGACGTCGTACTTCTGCCGTGCCGAACTAAATTGCAATTTGGTTCGATTGTAGCACGGCAGGAAATCTACTCTGATTCAGACGTCGTGCCAGAGTCGAATCAAATCCAGGGTTTACTGAAGCCTCGTAACAATTCTCCTTCTAACTCCCCGAGGGAACGAAATCTCGCCAAAACACATTGACATAATTTATGGATTTCGTTTGGCGCGACAAAAGCACGACGTTTGAATCGCTGCCGTGCCAGAGTCGTGTAACACAGCAGAGCTTGTCGAACTTAATTGCTTGCCGAACTTAATTCAAAAGTTTGATTCAGACGCCGTGCTTCTGCCGTGCTTTTGTCGAACTTAATTCCTGAATTTAGTTCGGCACGGCAGAAGCACGACGTCTGAACTGGGTCTAAACCTCTATGATGTCATTCATTAAAAATATTTCGTGTATTAAATCGGGAGCCATGTCATATGACAACCATACGAAAAAGCATCATCGAACCGACAAAAAATGTATAAAGGAAAATGAAATGTAAAATATCCTCGCAATTTTAATAGCTTTGTAGCAATCCGAGAGGAAAACGAATTCTATTGTAATAGCCGAGTTGAACGTAATCATTAATAATATCAATCTACTTTATTTATAACGCATTAGATCAGTGATATCAGATGGCAAGCTAGGCGACTATACAATATTTTAAATCTACAAAAATATTGATAATTCTTATCTCGATCTATCAACTGTCGAACGACAGAACAAAAGATTTGCCGGTCAAATCTTTAAAAAACCCCAGCCTGCTTTGAACAAAAAACGTTCCCTTAATATAACTTGAAATTGTACATAGAACAGCCACTCTTGAAGTGAGTCAAACATAATAAATAACTGGCCAGTTCAAAGTCTTTCCCTGTTTTGTACGATTAAAAAATACATCATAACTCTGCTAAACGTGTATACGTACCTCTCGGCTAAAATACAGGTATTTTTTCTTAATCAGTTCTGGAGTATCAAGACCACGAGCTGAATGAATCGATCCTTTCACAAACCTATTAGACGAGCTTAACTGAGCATGAGTTTGTTATGTCTAAAACAGGACATATTCTCTGTTCCCTAGAGCGCGCTTTGTTCTCTTATCAATTACCACTGACCAGCTGTCAGTCTCATAACAGGTGACACTCCTCTGCATGTGACGTAAATATCCAGATCTGTAATCTCCAAGACCCTCAGTCCCTGGGCATGTCAGATGTGTGGTCGAATTTATTTTGAATTGTACATGTTGTAGATACGTCAGTTATTTGAGTGAAAGCACCTTGAATGACTTATTAGAAAGTCCACTTAAAATGTTGGGTTGGCATCTACTCTGACCTCGCCACCAAAGCTCATTCTTTTATCCGAAGATTATTTTAAGCGAAAACTGTGATCTTTTTTAATACTACGTACTAGCAAAGATTCAGTTTTGTGCTTTCCTTTGTTGAAAAGATGCTCCTTTCGTCACTTTGAGAAATAGTTCTTTTAAGTAGGCTTACAGAAAGGACATGAAATTTTCATCAGATCAGATAACGTCACTTCACAGTGCTTAAGGTATAATTAGGAGGAAATTATCTCTTGCCACACCCTGTAATAATTGTATTTTCCCGTAAGTGAACGCTTTGATGCTCCTTCTCAATCAGAAACAATGAGTAACCAACTTTCTTTGTTTGCTTTTGCTTGCTGTTTTGTTTATAAACTTCAGAAAACTGAGGGGGAGGGGGCGAAATGTGGAAGTATTTAGGGGGTTACAGACGGCTAGGAATCTCTTTTCTTTTATTGCAAATGGAGTTCCTGTATCAAGAAGATCATGCTCATATACTGAGACAACAACCAGAGTCATTTAAAATTATAAAAAATAGAATGCATGCATAAAATTGTCGGTAATAAATAGAGGGCTGCTTAATTTCTCATGAATGCGTAGGCTCGACTTTCGTAGCGGAAGAGCGCGGGCTCCTTCACGAACAGCGGCTGCTATTCGAGCCTACGTATGCACTGATGATTTAAATTACATGCGAATCTGATCCTCACCAGGCGGCCTACGTTTTAACTTTCTTGGAAGTCGCCGATGAAGCTTTTTTAGCTGAAAATTGTTTTGCTTAAATGACTTGAGCAAGTCCTTAAATACAGGCGGAAGAAAGTAAAACTGAAAAAAAGTCAGAAAGCGTACGGAATATGTCTGGTGCGTTACACAAATTTTCGTGTTAAGAAGGAAGAAATGAAATTCTTAGAAGAAGCGGAACTGTTATGATCTTTAGAAACGGAGGTTGCAATAAGATCATGATATTGTGGTTTTCTTTCAGGGTGCTTCTCTCTCAACTAAGTTAAACTTTCCTCTTTTGGCTTCATTCCATTTCAAAACTGTTGTGCTGTACTTTGTACTGTTGTTCTCTTTGATATACACAGGAATTCGACATTAACGAAAGCTTAATTTGCCAGCAGTGAATATCCGTGGCACACGCCGTCAACAGTCACAAACAAAGCAACTCGGTCTTCCTTGTATCTCGTAGCCGTGATGGCAGATTAAATCACCTGGTATTTTGTGAAAGTTTTAAAAGTACATCATTCGCTTGAAAGTTTGAATATAAGCTCATCACCGTGATTCTCTTTAAATGAAACCTTGCAGAGTAAAACCCGAGGAGAGAGAGAGAGAGCAACTTGTTTAAAATCTCTTTAATACAGTGTTAACATCTGCTTCGCGTTTGACGGACTGACAATGGTTAAAGTCCTTCACGATCATCCAAAAAAAAAAGTTCAATCGAAGCTAGCCAAGAAAAATTCCAAAAAACTTTTCACTACTTACCTGTAGCGCCCTGTCTGTTTACATGCAGATAACAATTAAACCAATTCTTCTCAGCCCACGAACGGAACCAATAAAGGGGTCGCTTTCCTTTACATGATATTTATGGAATGCGCACAGGAAGTCGAAATGCGACAACTACTATCATCTCAATAGATCAATTCTCCTAACGTGTTGCCTAAAACTAAAAGTTTCGGGTTAATGCTAATTTTAATACTTTCGTCAGTATTCTTTCGTTATAATACAAAGAGAAAATTCGCACTATGATTACGCCGCTGTAGGAAGTTTTAGATTTTTCTTGATAACTCCCTCACGGAAGGGATTTTTCCAAAACCCCCCCCTCCCCCAACCCTCTGGAAATTCCAATTAAGCTTGATACATTTCTTTATATGTTTTGGTCGTAGAGAACCCCCCACCCCCCCCCCCCCCAGGAAATTCCAATCCATTCTGTAGGGGGAGTATGGATATTTTCTGGAACTGCGAAATTTAGAAACATACAACTTTTTCGACAAAGGTTGTCCCACTTAGCGTAAAAGGTACGCGACATACCGATTGGTATTATGGGTAATGATAGTTTATCGTTGCTTGAAAGAGGTTCACGTTGTTTCAGCAAGAAGGAAGAGAAAGTATGAACACACGTGCTTGTACTTTTTCCTTCTATCACGCTGAAACACCTTGAACTTCAATCAAGCCACAGCAGTGAACCACCATTACCCATAATACCTTTCGGGATAGTTGCGTTTTGTCAACCTCGTTCCCATGGCCCTTTCCCGGAAAAGGCCATAGGAGCGAGGTTGGCATTTTGAAGGACAACCTTTCTCAAAACGGCTGTACAGAATAAATGGTCTCGTTCTATCCAAAAACAAAAATTGAAATTAATCTTTAAGTATTCCGTGTACGTACTATCGTTCTGTGACAAAACTTAAGTTCTCAATTTACGCACAATCTTTTAAATCCCGTATTTTAACACGTTAATATCACATTAAAGTTTATTGAAATAGCCGCCGGAAAAATGCATCATGTATTTTCCGTTTTTATTTACTGTAGCTTCAGAAAACATGCCATGTCTGCGATGTCTCATCGCGCCCTAATCACTATTTTCTCAGTCTATTCTTCCATAGGTAATAAATCTTTCGAGGTTTACGCCACAGGCATTCAGGCTATTTAAGCCCTTCTTCCGATCAGATTATTAGAAAGAAACCTATCCATTTCCTTAAAGAAACGAAAGCGGAGTGGAGTGGGAGGGAACGCGGAATAAGCTTCTTTGTGTGCTTTCAGTGCAACGTTAGTAAAAATAGCTTATGACATTACTTATTTTTTTTTCTGGCTCAGTATACGCTCTAAAAAAGAGTTTTAAATCAACCAGGTTGGGCCTTCCCCTACCTTACCCCCGCATCTTTTCACTTCACCCCTGTTGACCGCCTTTGGGAACAGTTCTTCGCTGTGATTGGCCAATTGTGCGCGCCTTTTTTTCGTGCACGCTTGACTTAAAATGTTTTACTTTCTCCAGAGTAATAATAAACGTCTTCCAAATGTAATTAAAGTAATGGTTTTTATTTCTTGCCTGCACGCTTTATCGTTGCATCATAAATCGACAACGAAAAAAAACACTCCTTCAGAATTCTAACTGACATTGACTCACCTCGAGTTCAAGGTATGAAGTGTGTCTTAAATCTTATCAACGATATTATTTAGTAGACGAACATATACCGGTCATTGTAAAGATTAGAAATCAATTACCTCAGAATAACCCCATGTATTGCACGCTATCTAAAGAATATTACTACGCGTCAAAAAAGAGACCGCCTTGTTTTTTATACTGCATCCAACAGTTGACTGCTCGTCTTTGGCACGAAAACAAGCAAAATATTACAAACTAAGCCTGAGAAAACAATTCACCTCCGGAACCCGTCAGGGCTGCAAGGTCATGATGGCTGTTATCTATTTATTTTTTTCATTACACCAGAGTAATGGATAAGAGCAATTCTATCCGTTGCTTTACACTGGTAGTCGCCATGTTAAGTTAAGTCGATTCCAAGGGTCATTATTGCGATTAAATCTTGCCACTTTGGAGACTGACCAACATTGTTTTCACTCAAAAATATGGCAACGAAACAGAGTATTGTTTGTACGGTTAAAACACTTTCCGGAATCACACCTTGCCTTAGTATTCTAGGTAACTGCTATCATAAAACTGAAGTAATTCAGCCATACCTTTCTCGCTAAAAAGGAAAAAAATGAAAGTATGCGAGGCCTTTCATTCTTATGACAGTTATCTAAAACAAAGCCTCTTGATTAGAGCAAACTGTCTCAAGACCTTTTTCAATTGTCAAACTAAATAAGTGTAAAATTGAACAGATTTTACAAGGAACTTTTCAGTGAAGTCTGGTCCCTGGTGATGGGGGGCGGGGGGAAACCGCTTTTATAAAGTATATAAGCTACGTCGGACGCCAACGGATATGGTTTTGGAGCCACTTCGTTGTGAAATGGGAACCTTTTGGTCTGAAGTAGTGAAGGGTTCGTGCACTGTGCTCGGCGCGGTCGAGTGAATTAGGCAAAATTCTTAGAAAAAGAACATTTTTAATGTTTTTCATAGGACTTACTATTCATCTTTTGAAGGCATTAAGACCAAAAACACACCGGGAATTTAAAGACCTTCCTCAGTTCTGGGCAGGGTCTGGTCTGAAATAGGGTCAGGGTTTCAAAATTGCACCCCCCCCCCCCCTTCACCCCCGCAACCGGATATTTCGGGAGTAATCCCCCCGTGGTGGGGTTGCCGAGAGCGTCAGGTCTGAAAACTCCTTTGTTCCAAATCCAATAACACTTCGCTGTTTTGTTCAGTTTATTATTAACTATACCTAACGAATTGATTTGACATCGTTTCTATCATTATAATAGCGTAAAAGTTCATAAAAGGAACAAAACCACAATTTCTGTTAAAATCTGTCTTCCGATCTGTAGATATCATTGCACTTCATTTCCTTTGTTAGAATTGTCCACGAAAACCTTCGTCTTCGGCCTGTAGTTCCTGCACACAGCAAGCACTATGAACTTTATCCGCCAGAAAGGTTTGATTTTGTATACTACTACTAAATCTCTTTAGTTAAGCCCTACAGATATTCAAACCTACCTTGAAGATATCCAGTCGTTGGTGATCTCCGTGTATTGGCCTAAAACGTTCTCTCCGTGTTGCAAAACCTCTTTCAGCCTAGCCAACTCTACGTGATAGAACAATAAACTCCTTATATAATAATTACTGGACAGGCCGCGCACGTGGGGCCCCTGTGAAGTGAGAAACTTGCTGACAGTATTGCACGAGACTTCAGCAATACTCCCACAGATTCACTCAGAGCGAAGATAGCATTTCACAACCGTTTTTTTTTTTTGGTACCAAATGAGCACCTCGCAACCAGCTTTTGTGTTAATTTTTTAGGGACATTAAAACTCACTTCAGACTACTTTATAGACAGGTTAACCCCGTTTAAAACTTTCAATATGCATATTTTAAGGCTTATAGTAATCGGGTGCCCCTTGCTGTTTTGTATATCTGTTTACCTGTATTGTCCGAGTTTTGGATGTCTTTCATTAAGGCCGAAATTAAATTTTCATGGCTACACTGGAGCAAAGAGCAACAAACCAGCTACTGCTGTGAAAAATGATTTTGTTTCGTCCCAAAACGAAACCTTATCTGCGACTGGTTTGCGATAGAAGTCATATAATGAAATTTTAACTTCTCCAATGTAATAGACTAGAAAAAACTCAACCCTACAGGAAACCGTCAGCTATCTCCGGTAATACGCTTCTTTAGAGTGTTTCGAACCAGACAGCCTGTGAAACAGGCTGTTATAAAGTGAAATGAAACGAGATGTGTTAAATTGCATATTTCAAAAAATGCATTGAACACCTCTACATTACGGACAGCCCGTGTGGTCACAGGAAACAGAAATGATAACCTCTACCACCCTGGTTACTTCAGCGTCCGTAATGAAAAGGCTGGAAAAAATGTAAACAATAGCAAACAAAAGCTTACTCTTTAAAAGAGTGGTGGCCTGGGCCGAGAATATCCCTGCGAGCTTTTTAGGATTTTTAGGGGCGTTTTCCATTTGTAGGGAAAACTGGTTTTTCCGGTGGGAAACTAAATAGAACAGGCTTTTCCGCTGGAAATTTTTCGGAAAAATGGAATACCTTCACGAGTATTCCTCTTTTTCCATTTTTACCGGAAAGAAAGGAAAATCAGTGTACCAGCTTTCTCGCGTCATTCCTATGCTCCCTGATAAGAGTCCAGTCCAGTCCGGTCCAGTGAGAAATTAGATGGTACATTCCTTTTCACTTAATGTCAAATACATACATACTTACAAACATACGTTTATTTGATAAGTAGATTTAAAATAAGCAACTGTACAGCTGATGTGGACCTACTACTACTAAATGGAGAACACTTATCCCGTCTCACTTTGTTTTAGTGAAAACTTGTACCGTTGTAGAATGACCGTATTCGATGGTTATTCCGGGGTTAATCAATTGCAACTAGCGATCGAGAGAAAGTAACATATCAAAAGGACTCATAGCTGACCCTGAACCTAACCGTTGCTTTCAGCGTTCGTTTCGCCGTCCCGTATTGTTATGATCCCGCACACAATAAGCATGCTCTCGCCCCAGACCATTACTCTTTTTTCAAAGTGAGGTACAGGAAATGACCTTACGGAACATTGGTTTAAACCATTATGCATAGTTTCACCATTACCACAGTAATAAAAGGAATAGGTAGGTTCAACCTCATTACCAGGGTCCTCTTCTTCCTCGAGCAAGAGAGAGGACCCTTGGAACGAGGTTGAGGTATTAACTCAGTTGACCATAGAGTTTGCCGTAATGAAGGGTTCACTCGCCAAATAACGGGACAGCTGGGTACTCAATGCATTGTCACACCCGGAATGCGCAAATGAAAGCAAAAACACCAACCTTACTGTAAAACAAGTTTGAGTTTTAATCATCTTTGTGGAAATTACACTGTATAACAGTCACGAGTCCATTTACAATCTAATTCAATATATTATGAAGTCTCGCAACACTTGACGGACAATACAGTCTGGTAAGGAGTGTAAAGGCAAGTCCTTCTTCTCACTGAAATGCAAGTCCAGCAAGAAAATACGTCTTTACACGAAAAATGGATTTAGGAAACCCTCTTATCCTTTTCAAATATGTTAGCCGAAGTTTGTTTTGGAAGTCGTTTTCTGATAATTTCCAAGAGTGACTGATTGATTGAGAAGTGAAAAAGATAGAGGTAGCCTAGGTAGCGAGCGGTTTAAGCGATTTGAGCGCACGCAAAGTTTCGTTTCTCTCTCCCCCAGGCTCCTTGTCGCTTTGCCCATTCGCCGCTTGTGCGCGCTCAGACCGTGCTCAATTCGCTGAAACCGCCCGCTATGTAGGCTAGAGAGTTAGCAGACTGGCGACGAGAAAAACTATATGATCAAGCTACAGGGAAAGAGAATTGGGTGCACCACATCCACAATTCACTTTACTAGGATTACAGAAATGTACAGCACCTGATAGCAACCAGTTTAGAGATTCACACTAAGGAACAAAAAAACAAAACAATCCGGCACGGATAAAATTTAGTCCTGCAGGGAGAGCACCAACAAGCAATACGAACATAAACAAAAAGAAAATGGACTTGCCTTTTCACCTCCAAGACAATTAAGTCTAAAACTTAAATTAATTATTATTATTATTATTACTTCTACTAGAAATAATTATCATAATTATTATAAAACCCATAATAACCATAACTCTTCACGCCAAGGTAAACCCAAGACTTGCATATTTATACATACATAAAATACATCCTATAAACGATTAAACACCATATCATACAAATCTTAAGCTACGCGTTTGTTGTAAGTACAGATACATTTGTAGAAAATACTTTGCACAGTAAAGGTACAAAAATAATAATATTGTAAAAAATAGTAACCTAGTAAGCTATCAGAAGTAAAGCTGTTATCTTATACTTTGCAGTCTCGCGATTTTTTTTTTTTTTTTTTTTTTTTACAAGCATTTGTTGATTGACCTAATTAAAATTCTCGAGTATACACTTGAGTCGGAAGAAAAATAACTATTTGTATACAAAGACATATAAAAGCTGCGGACACAAGTTAGTTGTCTCCGTAACTGAAAAAATCTTCAAATAGTGACGATGCGCGATTTTCACGCGACTCCCCTAAACAGCGAGTCACGTCACGCAATCAACTAGATGTTAAATTGCATGACAATAGCTACAATAGACCAGCGACCAAGTTTCGAAAACGTTTTTCTATACAACGAAAACCATGAAATCCGAACCCCCGTTTACAACCAGAGCATTTGTTTCCTTCAAACGGAAGGATATATATATTAGTAATAACTTACTTTTCAAGATATGGAACAAAATTAACAATCTCGTCTGTCTTCATTATTTTTGCCACAACAACACGACGAAACATATCGGAAGTTGAAATAAATTTATACAAGACTTAGAGACAATACAGTAATGATTTGTCAATGCTATAGAATACAATGACCTTACGGTGATATTCATAAAAGTCAAAAAAGGTAAATTCCTTGAAGAACTTTTACCATTCGAATAAAATAATTCAAAATAAAAGGAGAACCTGAATTAAAAATGCTAAGATTTTAAAGAGTAGAAAAATATATCGCTTTGTAGTTAAAAACGAAACAAAAAACAATCAAGGTAGGATGGTTAGTGGCTACCTCAGGTTGGACGCAGGGGCTACACAGAACACAGATACAGCAGAGGAGGTCTGCGCTAACACCTGAACAGTGCCAGGAACGCAAAGCTCATAACAAAATCAACCATGTGAGATGTTTGCGTTGTTGAGATCAGCTCTTGTTTTAGTTTCGCCTGCTGTTAGGAAACTGAGGTATTAGGGTCACCTGACCCAAATGCCTCGTTTACACGACAAGTAAGATTCCATCTTCCTCTCAGCGTCACCTCTTGACAGTGTGAACAGCACTCCTTGTGGTGTTTCCGCCGCGCTGAGGACTACTTGGTCTTACATCAGGACGCCACGTGTTATAGCCTCCCTGAGTGACTTCCATTCCCGTGGGAGTGGATGTATTTTCCCTTTCGCCCGCGGGTGAGTTCGCCATTTGCAACAGAACAGGATTGTTGTCATCTCCTAAAGAACGCCTGCGCCTGCGGATAGCGGCCCTCTGGGCAGCGGCTTTCTGCGCCTGTCCTGAAATGTCGGACTGTTGACGAGAGAGATGTAAGTAGCGTTCACTGTGCATCTCTTCCAGCAGTTCGGCGATGTGTTGTGCGTCCTTCTCAAGCTTGCTCTGTGTTTGCGAACCTCGAACGTCCCTGGGTGATAATCTAGTCTTTGAAGGAAGTAGTTCCTTAGCCGAGTCTTTATGAGATAACAGTTTGGATTTGGATCCATACTCTCGATTCATGACTCGTGGAGGCACGTGTGTTTTCCCTACAACTGGCGGCCCCTTGGATCTTTCATTTGTCGCTACATTCACGTTTGGTCTTGCCCGCAGTGTAGTCCTGTCGACACCGCTATCAGTTCTCTCTGCGCTGTAGTACCTTACTGGTGAGGTAGATGAGTGTTTCACTGGGCTAGACTCCAGGCGGATGTTCCTCGAGCTCACCGCTCTACTTTCAGGCGGCCTCTGTGTAGTTCCACGCTGTACCCCTCTGCCTACCCCTCCTACTTGAACGGGCTGAGCAGCAGATGTCTTCACAGGTTTAACATTGAACTCCTTGAGAGAAACAGGAGTCGTTGTCCGGACCGATCCAATTTTCTTTCGCGCAACTGGTGGTGCGTAATCTCTTCCTCTGACCTGGTTACTCTTTGGTGTCAGACCACTAACTTTGCCTTTACTCGGACTGCTCTCAAATCTTTGCCTCAGGTCACCCACCTTTTTGTCAGAAGACACGGGTGTTCCACCACGGGCAGCTGTTCTCGCCGGAGAGTGCGGCTGAGAACTAGCACGCTCCTCTGTAGAAGGGGCTGCAAAGTATTTACTAGTGTTTATTTCTATTAAACTGTTCGATCTCAATTCCGTTTCAGGAGTGTCGTGTCTGGGCGCATCCCTGGGAACATGTGATCTGGTATTGTATGGGGTGGACACAGTCTCGTGAGTATCAGTTGACGGGTTAACACCGACAATCTTGTACACCCTGCCGGGTTCATCCGATGCTCGGCGTTGTGCCATTTCGTCACTGTTCGTGATCGGCCTCCTCTGCGGTTCACTTCTCACAGACGACTTATCATCATCGCTATGCGTGTCACCTCCACTCTCCTTGTTTCCGAACGTGCTACCAAGATCCAGTAAAATCCGAAGCTTTTCATCAAATGTCTTCGACATGCTGATGGCGCATTCATCACCCTCGTCGCTCGAAGTATCGCTGCTCTCTTCAGAGCCCAAAGATCTCCTAGCCAACCGGAGCTCTTCAGCATTTTCTCGTTTGGTTGGGATATCCAGACTAGCCGGTCTTCGAGCGGGTTCAAACTGTCTTAGTGTGCCAGACACCACACCTCTTCCTTTGACAACAGCCACCACTGTCTCATTAGACCTGGGCACTACTTCCCGAAGCGCTTCATTTGGTAGCGACATTGTCTTAACACTACCGTTTACTCGCGGCATTTCGCTTTGAGACGTCACAGGTAAACTGGCCACTTTATCTAGCTGAGGCTGAGGTGAAACGTGTAGTGAATCCAGCGACGGATTCTTGCTGCTATGGGCGCTACTGCTGCGGCTTGTACTGCTGCTACTGAGCTGATCCATACTTTCAAACACTCCCTGATCTGAGATCTTTCGTTCACGTGGCGCATCACGTGGTGTTTCGTCGCTCCTTTCACTCGGCGGCGAAGTCACCTCTCTTTCTCCTTCACTTTGTCGCCTCTTCTCAGCCGCTTTCTTTTGCAGGTTTAGTTTTAATAACCTCCGACGAGTCTCCTCGCTGAAAGAAGCGAAGCTGGGCTTGGATGCATTGTCGTGCTCACTGGGCGAAGCACTGGGCAATGGTTCATCTGGAGACTTCCTCATCTCCGACTCCTGTGCTGATGAGAAATTCACTTCCAAAGGATAGAAAGGCTGCTCAGGGGTACTGGGACTAGCGGACCTCTTCTGAGGATTAACACGTCGATACGACGGAGGGGGAGGGTGTGAGTAGGAATACGCCTTTAAGGATCCTGCTCCTTTAGGCCTGAACTCTGCATCTGAGGGATCTAGCACCATTTGTATGGAGGAAGAAGAACTCTCTACACCCCTCTTGCCACCAAGTTTCGATCTCTCCATGGTCGGTGAATTGGACCTTGACCCCTCACCTGTAAGAATCTTCACCGCAGGAGCTCTCTCAGTCGGCGGTGAGCCCTCGGAACCCTGAGAATCGGAGAGCGGTCCATCGGAAGAGCTTCCCTGACCCGAGTCGGACTTTGAGGTCTTTCCGCTTCGGAACTTGGGGATGTGAAGAGAAATTCCGCTAGACTAGAAGAAAAACGAAATAAAACTTAAAATTATACCTCTTAAGGAATAAGTAACGGCTGTTATTACAGTTGAGTCTGCGGTCAAATATCCTTTTGTATAAAAGGAATAAGACCGAGCGTCGACAAAAGCAGAATTGACCCTTGCACATCATTTCCTTGCACCTCATTACCGTAAAAGCGTTCCCAAAGCGCGAGGCCACGTTGCCTTAAAGTGTTGCACGCAAAGTTGTGAGCGTATGTCCAGGGGGGACATTTACACTAGGACGGTGATCGTTGGCAGTGATCCATTTGTAAGTGTGATATACCGTGTGCTGCTTCTAATAAGACTCTGCTGTGCCTGATTCAAATATTTCACTCAGCAACATGAAAGAGCTCCGTGAAAGCTTACTTAGGCTACAAGCATTCCCTTACTGACATAATATAGCCGAGAGAAAACTACGCGAGAGTCTTAAGCACGCCTCGCTCCAAGTTTTCATGCGGCCATTTCTTCCTTCTCCTTGTTTGTTTTATTGGTTCGTTTTTTTGGCCTCCCTCTCCCAAGTCTGAACGAAATAAAGCAAAAGAGGGCCCACCCGAAGTCTACGAAAGCTTGTCGTCATCAAAAGTGGACAGTAAGATCTACTTTAAACAGCACAACTCTTCAGTATCTACAGTTCTTACCTTAGGCTTGTATGACCCATCTTCGCCTAACACATAAAATAAAAATAAATTAAAATGATGCATGTATTCTTTTAGCTCTTCACACATTCCTCCCTCGCTCAGTTAATCAAGCAATAAGTCCTCTCTTGCCTTGTCACGCATTCTTTCTTCCATAACAAGAAGAGATTTGAAAAAGTTCAAATGGGAGAGTAATACAATTCCAAGGAGTACCTGAATTACTATTAAACTCACGGCTTCTTTCGTTTGAGACCAGATAACAGAGTTACGCATGACGTTTACGGCAAATGACCAACGTAAAACGTCCGTCTTGAGCTGTTTGTACATTAGAGTAAAAGTATTTGTATTTGCGGTGAATGGTAAGAGAAGTTTTTCTATCTTTGTGTGATTAATTCAAGGATTAGAAGAAAAGTACACAAAAACAGAAACAATCTTTGCCGTTTGCTGTAAACGTCATGCTTAACCTCTCTAACGATAATCACTCACCAAAGTTAACAGCAACCTGTCCAAGGGAGCTCAGCACATTCTGAGATAAAATGTGTTCATGAGGTAACTCTTGACTTGTTGGTATTGCCTACCAACAAAACAGTACACACAAAAGTCGTGTAAGTAACTTGCACATAAATGCTTTCCTTTTTGTGTGGGATGCCTATGGTATCCCACACTACTGTCATCGGCTCGTGTCCGTTAATGCGAATAAGGTATCCCACACATGTAGCATTTGGGTACCTATTTTTTTGACGGGCGGGGGAATAGTAGACTTGATTTCCCCCGCTCTCTCGGGTCAAGTAGAATTCCTCCCAGAGAAGGGGAGCGGGAGTGGGCGGGGGGCGGGGGAAGTGGGCGGGGGGGTGTGTCCGCGCTAATTTCCCGAAAAAGCTGCTGGTAATCGATCCCTGGGGGAAAGGTGCTTCTCTACTAGAGCGATGGTCAATTTTATTTGCTGTATATTCATGGCCTGCAGATATAATGGCCACTGCCACATTGTCACATCGCCACATTTTCATCAAATAATAGTTAGCATATCTGAACTTGCAAATTACAATTGCAAAAAGGTCACCGAATAACAGTGCGCTGGAAAACCTTCGCCTCGCACTGTTGAACAAAATCCTCCGCCTGAAAACATAAGCACGAGGCTAAGGTTTTCCAACGCATTGTTATTCAAATTTGGCGCCATGGTGGAGTCGTGCAGTAGAAGTTCACTTCTAACTGTAAACCATTTGCATTGATTTACTGGACTTTCTTCAAAACAAACAGGATTCTTGATATGCAAAATATGCTTCAACAGATGAAAATCACAAAAAGCAGATCATCAGTAGAAAGATTACCATACCTTCACTGGACACTCGTCGCCTTCAGTCTCCTCAAAAAACCAATCACACTGAAACAAAATGTAGCAGTGTTAAAAGGCGCCATAACATGCGCCCGCATAATGCCCTAATAAACAGCGGTACAGAGGCATGCAAGCAGATATCGGCATGCTGAGGCAGGCCTGTAGTTACAAGTCCAAACACCGTTTGTTATTGGCTCACGAAACAATGCATAAATGATCCAAACAATGCACCTATCTCTTGAAACAAAAGAAGCTACAAGTTACCAGAAAAATTGAAAATACAGGTCTGGAAGTACTGTTTCAAAAACGAGTGCGTGGGTTTCATCAGGTTTCCAAACGAGAGAAAACATTTGAAACCACAAGGCTGCAGGCCGAGTGGTTTTATTGTTTTCGAGCGTTTGCAAACCTAATGAAACCCGAAGCGCGAGTTTTTGAAATTACTTCTCCAACAAAGAAAATTAGTCTAAATTATCATTTGAAAAAGTTCTCTCAATTCAAATATTTTATTTGAGGACGTGAAAATGTGATTCTATCACCAAATTGCTGCTCCGAGACAATTTTGAATATTCATCAATGTCACGTTACCCAGCTGTTTGTCAGTTCTGAGCGACCAGGTTGCTTCGCAAAGCAAATGGCAGAGTGCAAATTTAGACCTCCTAAAACTCGCGAAGAGGAAGAAAAGTGTGTGGCCAGCGCTATTCCGAGGTAACGTGTGCGTCTAGTCTGTTAAATGCAGGGGCAGATAGCAAATTAGTACGCCTTAGAACTGGGAATTTCTAACGTTAGTGTCAGTTTAGCAAGCAAGGTTGAAAGCGAACCAAAAGACAAGGTCGCCACCATTGAGCGAGAATTTAAATTTAGAAAAAGAATGGCCCTTTCTGTTTTGGGGAGTTTAATAACTGTACCGTTACATTTAACGTCAGCAGTAAATAATTTAGGTTTAAACCTTGCTTTGTAAAATGTGTGATTAAATAAAGTTGTTTATCGTCATGTGTTTTTCTTGCTTTGTCAATATGCAGATTAAGAAAATTTGCATCCGTGTTTGAAATTATTTCAAACACGGCCGTGGTTTTCAACTCGTTTTTCATTGGGTTTCTAAACCCATCCACCTGACCAGAATAAGATGCTCTGCATGAATAATTAATCAGTTTGAGAAGAGATGCTGGACTACTCGCATGTTGAGGTCATCTCACCTCTGATATAAGTGTCTCGACTATTCGGCACTGGTCTGACATGTCCTTTACCATGGCCATCATCGAATCGTCTCCAGTCCTAATGATGGTCGGGCCAAACACGATCGCCAGATTACGCACTTCCATCTAAACAGTAAGCCACAAACAGTATAGTTAGTTTGAGGGATTAAGCTGAATATCAACTTGAGAACTGTCACCGTAAAAGTCGAATGTTAGTCCTTACTCTATGGCTCAACGTTAAGCGTTGCTCAAAATCTCTTCTTAAAAGTACACTATGACAATTCAGCTTATTGTCTTTACTGACCTCTATAGTGAAGTTCATGTTTCACTTGCCCACAGATAAAGCAGAATTCTGCTATGACAAGGCAAACTGAAATACATCCTAAACTACGACAAAAATTGTCTCCTGACCAGTCACTCCACTAATTTTTTCCTTCTTCGTTTTTTTTTTTTTTTTTTTTTCAGGCTTAATTTTCATAACTACTCAAGTTGCTGCGGCGACCATTCATGTCTTTAAACATTTCTCCACAGTTCAAATATATGATCTTTCATATATTCACCTGCAAAGCAGAACTAGACAGAAAGATGCCCGTATAGCACGGACTTTGCCAATAAGCTGATCCACAAACCACAGCGGCTTTGGGACAGTGGCAAACATTCCTAATGTGAAGTACATATTAACAACGGTCTGATATATGAATACTTCGTACGAGCTAAAAGATGGGGCACTGCGGACGTTAATTACGAAAGTGAAGACTTATCAACAATACCTTGTTCTTGTCACAGTTGTCTGACACCAGTTTCAAATGATGCACAAGAAGCTTGAGTGTTTCAAAGTTATGATCTGGTAATTCTTGCACCTACAGAAAACAAGAAAAAAAGGGCATTTAGGGTATAATTTCATTGCTCCTTGCACAATAAGTAGATCGTCTAACTTGAAACAGTGTATTACACGGTGTTGTTTAGATTTTGAGAACGACATCGGCTCAAGCAGCATTTTTTTCTCTTAATTCGATGCTTACTGGTCCAACAGAGGTTTAATCCCAAGATTTTGCAGAACATTATTACGATACACGCAACGTTTTCAGTCACTATTGACGGAAAGGCAAACAAGGAAATATGTCTCGTGGGAAACAAGGTGACCCAATGTTAAGCGCAGTGGACTCTGGATTGAGCAGTCTGGGTTCAAGCCCTACTCGGGTTCGTTGCGTTGTGTTCTTGAGCAAGACATAAGACTTTTCTCCACCATATTTATAAATGGGCACCAGCGAATTTAACGCTGGAGGTAGCACTCCTATGGACTAGCATCCTATCCAGGGGGGGGAGTAGTAGTACTTGATTACTGCTACAGGAACTGGCATAAGCTCTTGCAGTGTGAACCACTTGGTCAGACGCAGACTTGACCTCTTTTACCTTACGTGAAATTTGTACATGGATGCTGGTCTACTCCGAAGTGTAACTATATATGCCATATTTAGTTATAAATATGCCATATGGATTTTTTTACATTCAAGGATCACAATGCCCTCGTATGACTATCCTTGAACCCTCTTGGAAATCACTGGAATAAGACTTTGGATGGAAATATCTTATCAGAATAAAAGCAAGAAGACAAATCCTTCCCCTTGTTGTCCCCATACAATACAGATTTTCAGTGGTTGCTGCACCGGACACTTGCACCCACACAAACACACTTACCACAGATCGTATTGACCACATTCTCTCTGCTACATCCTCTTTCTTATTTGATTCAATAAATGCATCGTACAAATCTGTGAAGTTCAATTCGGAAAACACACTGAAATGCAACCACTCATCAAGCTTTTATGCCAGGGGCTGATTTAGTATGGGGCGGGGGGGTGGGCGGGGAGGGGGCCACTCCCTTTCTTTGTATTTTGGAAAAAGAACATGACCAACCGTCCCTAGAGCGCCATTTTTCATTCGGTTTGAGGAGGGGGATGGCTTGCGCTTCGTAGCAATTTCTTCGATCCCTTCTCTCAGGATTTTCTGGATCTGCCCCTGTACACAAATTAAAGAGTTTCCCACCGTGGAGGAAAGGAAAGCAACTTCAGGAGGAAATACTTGATTGGGGGAATCATATGGGGGTTTATTTCAGTAAGGGTCATTGTGTTCTCTATAAACCTTCCAAATTATGCAGTTATCTAGTTTATCTCATTTTTCGATCACGTCTGTGTAAATTAACACAAGACAACCGAGGGCTGTTGAAAAGTATTGAAAGTAGGTGGAATACATGTTCCACAATAATACTGAAAGAGGAGAGAAACCAATTCATAAAGCAATAAAAGTAATTTGAAGTAGTAAAAGAATCTACAGATGAGGTGAAAACAGTTTTTAAAATTACCTGCAGTAACAAGACCTTCTGGTAATTTTCGTAGGAACAGTTTCAAAAGGCTGGTGATGTTGTTTACATCATTCCACTTCTGTATATAGAGAAACCAATGGTTAAAAGCACTCACTCTGACTTGAAAAGACTAATTCAAATGAGATTCAGTATAATGACAAGCACATTTCCAGACATAGTAAGCAATATAAAAACTGAAAATCCTTCATTCTAAATGTGAACAGGAACCTCTTATCTAATTCAGTTCGTGTCATAATTCTCATATGCGATCAGCCATTACACCCTAACCTTGAGGTTTTGTTCTTGATTTTTATCGCACGAGTTGTAGTTTTGAAAGGAATTGCACCTACATTGTATATCAAATTTTTTTTTTTTTTTTTTTTTGGGGGGGGGGGGGTTGTTTCTCATGTAAAAAGCTGCTCAACCCGTAAAAACTTATAAGGGTGGAATGAACGTCCCATTACCTCTTCCTCGAGACAAACATTCTCAATTCCTCTGTTGTTTAGCTCCTCTTGCAAAGCAGTTACCGCAGCAGAATTACCAGGAACTCTACAAACATTTAACAATAAAAAAAAAAAACAATGTAGAAGGAGGTACAAACAGAAAAAGAAAAAAGGAAAAAAAAAAAGAAAACTGCATGTTAACAACGATCTTGGTTTGATCTTAAAAGTAGTCTTAGTATACAAATTAGTCATCTCTACAAAAAGGAAAGGAAAAAAGGTTAATTTGATCTAAACATTTAATTGACGGATGGTAGTTTCCTTGAGAAAGTATCAATTAAGTATCGTCGCAGTTTTTGTTTTGGTACATGGCTAGACACTTTACTTTGGCTCTCGCTGACACCACCCAGGTGCACACAAGGCGTCTGGCCATTCATTGGGACAGCTCCAGAAAATACTGGGCAGCAACCTAACGATTGACATCTGATGCCAGAAGCATGACGTACTGTCTTGTTGTTTGATTTATAACAGACGTTCCGGTTCTGTATTGACTTGAATAGCTCACCTATAGACACCAACAGTCTCGAGTCCTTTTCTCTCTACAACATCACAACAGTGTTCCACGATTAAAGGCACAAACTGCAAAGAGTAACACACTTGGCTTAGTTAATAGTGAGGTTAGTGACAGGCAACAGTATCCAACACCTTCCAGCAGTTATACTCATAGGCGTACGGGCACCTTCGGACTTGGAGGGGTGGTGACTTTCTTGCCCAAAAAAGTTACGCAATGACCGAATGCGTGAGTGTTGAAATCAGGATACAAATGCACTCAAATTGCATGAAAAACAAAAATTTTCACAATTCCCACATCTGATGAAACTGCTGTAATTTCAAAAAGACATGTAGGTATGTTCAAAGCTTACATAATCAATCAATCATACTCTATCAACAGTCTCAATTCAGGTAAAATTTAAAACTTATTAAAAGAAAAAATTATGAAAAAAAATAACTAACTAGAAACTTTATTTACGAGTTTTGGATATCACGCAAACAGCATTAATGTTTTCCCTCGAGTGTCGTTGCCCTAATCATGAGCTTTCTACCCGAAAAATCACGTAATTACCGTAGCTGGGGGGACTGCAGCCCCCCCTCCCTCCCCCTCCCCCGCCCATTCGCCTATGGTTATACTTTGAGACCTCCCTACAAAAATCGGCCAATTCTACGTCATGGCAGCTGTGGTAGATAATTTCAAAATGTACATGTATGTCTGTCTCTTTTAACCCACCTTGTTGTTCTTTGATGCTGGGCACAACTCCAAAGGTACTCCAACAGAATGTCCTGCAAACCAAAAGAGAAGAAGAGAATCAACAGATTAATCACTTATGGAAAAATTGATTGGTATACAAGGAACACTTCCATTTTATTCTAACAGCTATGATTGTAGATAATGAATGGAGATCTGGAAAGAAAAAGATGTGCTTTCTATTTAGTCAAAAGTTCCTGAAATTTCAGTTTGGAGGTTAATCGGTACATGTATGACTCATCAAAAAATGTATCTTATTGCAGGAAACAATGTTAGAAAGAGTCCCGATTGATTTTTGGTTTTACTTCTTATTCTTGTTTTTAGTGGTTGGAACATTTTGAATAGAAATTCGTGTTAAAACTACTGTTATGCATATGTTGCACCTGTCCAGTTACTGGTCTTTTGGCTTTCAGAGGTAAGACAAATTTTGCAACACACCCAAAATGGCAGACTTTTGGGTAAACTTCTAATGAAACACATTCTTCCTGAATGGCAATTCCAAGCCAAAGCCTAAATTGAAACTCCATGGTGGTAAATTGGGGGGGGGGGGGGGGGGGCACCATCCTCACAAGGGAACTTGATCAACTGTAAACTGTCAGCAGACTAACTAATTAGTTACTTGGAGAACTTTACCTGAAGGGTAGCTATTGGGGTGTTGAGGTTTCTTCCGCTTTTTGGATGATTTATTTCCATGTGTCTTGCCACTTTCACCTAAAATCATTATTAAGAAAGAAAGACACACCTCTGAATGAACAAAAGATATGAAAATGTTTCTTGCTCCATAAATATCTTTAAAAATTTTTTTAAAAAATGCATGTTGCAATTGGTTTAACAGAGGCCTATTGTCGGAGAAAAAATCTCATGTTCTAAGAACATGAGCTATTCAAAATCTCTGCAGTTCCAGAAAACATCCATACTCTCCCTGTGGAAAGACATTGGATATTCCAAGGGCTTAGAGGCCACAAAAGCCAAATATTTTAAAGGAACGTACATGCAAAAGCTGAACTGGAATTTCCGGGGGAGTTTGGGGGGTCAAACCACCAAAAAAACGTCCCTGAGCGGGATATGGACATTGCCTGGAACGGCAGAGCATACAACAAATTTCTCACAATGACTACTGAGCACAAAAGAACTGAACACTTCATCATGGTCCTTTAGCCTTTCTGTTCTCAAGGTCTCCACTTACAGGAGGTGTGACTGGATAGAGCTGCAAACTACATTGACTGTTACCTTTCTGCCCAGCAGTGATGTTCTTGAAAGACAAGCTTTTCTTGATGTTTGATATTCCAGGTATACCAGGTATCTTGGTGTTGACTGGAGGTGATAACTTGTGACTGGGTGAAGCAGTATTTGACCTACATGGGATAACAAGCAATACTGTCACTGGTCATGTTTTCCCTCTTGACAAATGATATCAAGTGAAAGAGAACTTCACCTTATGGCACCACAGAAAACATTTCTTCTGAAACAAAACCTATCTTGGCTATGTAAAACAAGTCTGTTACAACTCTATGGTGAAGTGTGCATGCAAGCCAAGTGAACTAGGAGTATTTCTACTTCCCCTGGATAGGATGCTAGTCCATCACAGGGTTACCCCCAGCATTAAGTTCACTGGTACGCATTTATACACCTGGGATGAGAGAGGCACTCTACATTGTCTTTTCCAAGACCATCAAACAATGTCCCCAGCCAAGGCTTGAACCCGGTCTGCTTCATCCAGAGGGGAGCACACTAACCATGAGGCCACCACAACTCCACAAGCAACCGTAATAGACTCTAATATCTTAGCATAAGAAAGCTAGGGACACTGAGCTACAGTAACTTACCATACCTGCATTTGCAATTAGCCCTTCAGAAGCCGTGTCTACTGTCCTGGGTACTAGGTTCACCTGCCATGGGTATTTTGGCTCAACTACATCTCGCCAAAATGCAAACCATGGCCAGAGCAAACTTGCCTGATATGTCACCAACGTGTACCAAAAACATTTGATTAGGTACATTCAGCTGGTTGGCATGCTAGTCCAATTGATTTATTGATCTATTTTTTTCAATAATGCATAGCCTCTTAGGGGAACTTGAACTAAATAAATTCAATTTTTTATCGAGGCAAGTTTGGCTTGCCTGTTACTAGCTATGACCCCCAACACAATCTACATGCAGTGCTGACAACAATAAAGTCCTCACCCAGATGTCTCTTGCTCCACTGTTTTCATTCTTCTTATAATCAAACTCTGACTGCTCACACCGTTCTCCTAAAAAAAGGTAACATTTTTACACAATGTGCTGGAAATAAATAACGAATGAGCATTGTGAAGCTGTCATTGTAAGAAAATCCAGTAAAGTTTTCTACAAAAGGAAACATCATTTTTGGCAACACTGGTTAACAGACGCAGTAATGAAAAAGATATCCTAATGCAGGAACTTCTGATTGGACTGCAAGGGGGTTTTGGAAGCCAACCACTTTGTATGGTCATGCAAAAACTAAAGACGTGATCTGTTCTAGTACCATTAGTTACAAAGAACACACTTACATCTTCATCAGGGTTGTTATTGGTCTGGATGGCCGCAATCCACGACATCATGGAGTCATGATCCTCGGTCTGAAACATAACAGAGCTACATTGTATTTTTTTTCATTACTATTATTTAAATTAATACACCTTTAACAAATTACACGTATCACAAATTACAATAACAAAGTATTGTGCTATTACTACATCCATCCTACAATATACATTTCTTATTTACACCAGGTGCTACTTAATTACAATGTGAAAACAAAAGAAAAGGAACTGAAGATTCATTCTACTCTGTAGTATAAAGTATTTAGTTCACTCAAAACTTTACCTGGAACAAGAACTCTGATCCATTAAAAGTTGTCATTCTGAACACATTCTTCCTTTTAGTGTAGTCATGAGCAATGTCAACGATGCTGGACTTGATGCTGATTGGCTGTTCATCAGAGCTATCCTCCTGGAAAAAAACAATATCATATCATCAGCCCATCTGAATCACTCACTGCAAATAGAGAAACTTTTCACATACATGTAGTCCAAAAGGCACCTGCACTTGTCATGCAACCCACATGGTTTATACATGGTCACTGACTCCTAACATTGGCAAATGCACAAATGTTCCACACATGTAAAGGGTTTCAAATTAAAATAGCACAATTTGACAGAGTAGCTACATTGAGTATGACCCTGTCCAGTGTAATTGGAAACCAGGGGTTTCATTAATGTTTTCAGCAGGAGGGTAACTGGTTTTCACAGGCAAGTGAAACTATTAGAACTGAACTTCTTTGTAAGAAAAACTTTCTTCTATATATTACGGGCAAATCAGCTGGGCAAAATTGTCTTCACAGCCCGTCAATTTGCCCGTCTGTTAATGAAACCCCTGTTGGAAACTAGTGAATTTCCTTTATATCAACACTCACTTGATGGGCCATCCCTTTGTCTTTATGTAAGTAGAGAACATGGCCTCGCAGAACAGCAAACACGGGCTTCCAAGACCTTGCACTGGAACGCTAAAAAATAATGCATGTAATTAAAATCTCAATGTTATTTCACAAGACTGAGTTATATGTACAGACACCAGAGTTAGGAAGAAAAAACAGTCATGCCACGGAAAAAAATTTCAAATCCACGTGCTCAGTGGCTCAAGGATTTTTCATTTTCACTTGTTCCACTTAAATATCACTTGCCAATATGGCCAATATTGAGAGAGCAAACACAAACAAAGTGCACATGAATTTTAAATTAATCCAGGCTTTGAACTCATTCATCTTTTCACTCACATTGCAGTCTTAGATTTTGAAATAGTTCTGACTGGAAATTATCATCTGTCAAGCTGACATCAGACTCACAAGACTACTGCAGTTAATTTCACTTGCCCACCCATCCTCCAAAATGCTATTAATTTATTTTTCACTTCCCCAAGAGCAAAATTTACTTGTCCTGGGTAAGCGGACCTGGCTTTTTATTCTTGATGCCCTGAAAGTCCCAAGTTTGCAAAACAGCAACCACAGGCAAAGTGCATGGGGCACAATAATATTTTAAAGTAACTGTTATAAACAGAGCTCTATCATTTCAGCCAAGGCAGTTATTAGCATCTAATGTCAAAATCTGAACACAAACCTGTAAGCATACTGGTGATGTAAATAAAAGGACTGATCAAAGTAAGGAAACCCTCTGGATCTGTTCCAAAAGGGATTACTGGTGAACTAGATGTAATTATACTGCCTGTACCTTTCCCCCATCCACTACAGCCACTTTTCTCCAAAGTAGACCTTCTTTGCACACCTGGAACAAATACAATCAAAGCACTTAGTGACAACAACAACAACAACAACAACAACAACCTTCACTCCCAACAGCATGTACAAATGAAAACAAAAAAAAAGATTAATTAATACCATTGACTGGGGTGTAAAAAAGGCAGGCTGCAGGCTAATTTCACTGCCTGGAAGAGAACTTAAATGTGGCTTAAATTTAACACAAAAGCAAAGACTTGGGGAGACGTTGGAGGAGTAAGAGCCAGAAAAGCCAGCTGGGTTTGTAATGAGCCTGCTTAGAGTTTTTTTAGTTACACCCCCGATTGCCCTCTATAGATAGCAAGTAGATACTTTTTCATTATGACCAGGGCAGGCCAAATAAGCTAAGTTAGCCCACAAGAAAAAGGCATAAAAAGGTGGTTATGCCGAAGCTACAATTTAATACAATATGATATTTCTGGCAATGTCATATACATGTACAAGTGCATAATAAGTATTAGAACATTTCTTCCAGTTAAATTTCTTGTCACTTGCATTTAGGTACAGAATTTTGACCAAGAAAACACTTACTTCTAACATGCCAGGAATTTGCTCACCCCTCTCTTTGTTTTCCTGGAATAATAACAACATAAGAAAAAGTTTAATGTCTGCAAAATATTAAGTTCCATGTCAAAACTGAAGGTTACAAATCACAACAATGATCATATTTGAGAACACGTATATCTCAGTGACCAAGTGGTTGAAATGGCAGAGGTCAATGACATAAGCTGTGAGGTACGACGAAGAAGGTGGAACTGGTTGGGACACATACTCAGGAGAGAGGGTGTGAACGACTGCCTCACAGCATTGGGATGGACACCAGAAGGTCAAAGAGCGAGAGGGAGGCCAAAGACAACTTGGAGAAGGACGGTGGAGAAGGAAAGAAACAAGGCAGGGTGGAAGAGCTGGGAAGTAGCCAAAGCGGTGGCACGGAACAGGGAGTGTTGGCCTACTGGCATGACGAGAAATGATGATGATGATGGTATCTCAGTGACCAGTTTTATCTCCACGGCAGGAAAAAAGCCCAGGTCTGATTGCCCAGGGCAACTAAATTTTGCTCTTGGACAAGTGAAAATGGACGTTTGGTGGTCCAATGGGCAAGTGAAATTAGCTCCTGTAGTCTTTTTAGTTGACAAGCCATAAACATTGCATGCCTATTGACCAAGTAATATTTTAGTGGGAGCAACTGGAAAATGAAAGGTACTGGCCCACTGGGCAACTGGATTTCAAAATGTTTTTCCTGCCCTGATCTATGACATACGTGTACATCAATCAGATGTAATGTTCCAAAATAGCAAACACTGCTCTTCACTTAACAATGAATTCTCCAGAAGTAAAAACCTCTCCTTACAGTGTACAAGAACGATAATATTAACAACAAGTACAGCAAACAGTGATAACACTGATACATGTAAGTATTCTCTTCTGCTGGCTAAAGAACGAATTGCAAGCACGAACATTTTCAGAGCACAAACATCTGGGAGTTAGGGGGGGGGGCTAGTACATGCAAAATTTGTCAAGGGTTTCTAATTTCCTTTCTAGTTCGGCTTGGGAAGGCCCAAGAATGTCCTTTCACATGAATATGCACTACATAGCTCTTTTTACTGATATGGCGGCCATTTTGAATTCCATTGCTTCAAATAGCTATTAATGGTTAACAGAGACGATCAACCCTGATTACTACATGTAAAACAAACAAGTAAGCTCTCCAGTCAGGGGAGCCTGGTACTGTTGTTTACCTCTTCCTCTTTTGTAGCTTCCAATGATGCTTCACGTCTGGGTGATGATGGAGATGAAGTAGCCATCACATACGAGGTACGTCGGTTGGAGCGCTGCACTGTAGTTTCAGTACCAGACTTTTCATCGGCTGAGACTGAGAATACCTGGGAATATCAAGAATACACGTGCCGAGAATTGACAAATTCATCAGCAAAGGAATACAAGTTACGTAATGGTCAGAAAAGACCAAACACAGTATGCATACTATCTGAGATGTACAATAAACTGCACTATTATGTGGCTTGTGTTTGTAGCCGATGTAAAACATGCTCTGATTGGCTAATTCTAGGGCATTTTTCTCCCTCTCAAATGTTCGGTCTTCATGGGAAAATCTCAAACCTCTGCCTTGCAGTATTGACCTCGCTATTGCGCAGTCAACACAGTGAGGTCTCCGTTTGAAATTTTCCTGTAAAGACCCCAATCGTGGTTAATAATTTGAGCTTTGCAGTCAAAGTGTCATGAGTGCACTGTACACACCTCATCCTCCTGCTCGTTGGTAGGTATCTCCATCCCCTCTTCTCCATTGACATCCTCACAGAGCTCCATCCCAGATGAAACATGCACCATGACTGGTGGTAGCATGGTAGAGAATGCTTGAAACAAAGATGATTTCCCAGGCTTTTTGCCTTGAGGAGCAGTTGACCAGATTTTCTGGTCTGACAAGGTTGAGCTCCCTCGAGAAGTTGCCATCAGGTATGACACACGTCGTGGCTTTGGACTGCCTTGTTTGTTTACAGCAGAAGACTCCATGTCAGTGGTTCCAACTGTCGGTGTGAAATGCATTTCATCAAAAGCAGGTTTGTTTGGGAAGATGGCCACTTGGCTTGAATAGGCCCCTTGCTTTACTTGGTCCTCACTTTGACGTGGTACTTTTGCTGGATGTGGAGAATCTGCATCTTTGTACAGTTCAGTATTTGAATCTGGTGGTGTCCATCTTTCATTACCACCACTCTGCCTATAAGGTTGTCCTTCTTTGCTCTCAAGTAGTGTTGCCCCGACAGTGGAGGACTTTAAACCTCCCTGACGATCTTTATTCATGTGAGAGGCAATTGTTCTAATGAGGTAAGATGTGGTTTCTTCATATGATGCTCGTCCTTTCTTGTAGCCTGGATCAGTTGCCACAGGCTGACGAGAGCCCATGTCTGGGCTTGTGTTCATGTATGTTGTTGAAGGGCTATCAGAGGCTACTGTTCTAGGCGCTGACAGCATGAACGGTGGGATACTGACTGACCCATGACTCTTTTCATTTGATGTATATCCATCATTTAAGTTCATGGAATTAACTCTATCTACATCAGATAAATCGCTACTGGCTCTGTTTCGCTCGCCAAATCCCTGCATTTCTACCACTGGTAGAGAATGAGAACGAGTCTTTGTTCTGGAATCTTCCAACACTGTCAGCGTGTTACCCATTTTTGAACCTTTCTCAAAGCGAAGTGCAAGCGGTCTTCCTGTAGAATCAGTTGCAGCCATAAAATAAGAGCCATCCATGCGGGGCGAATTCACAGCACTACTTTCCAGAGTGCTGGAACTTCTTGACTTCAAATTGCTGTTATAATCCATACTCTCAGAGGTGATCACAAAACTCCTGTTCTCCATGGCAGTTCTATCCACAGAGCCACGCCTTAGTGTAACAACTGGAGTAGAATTGTCAACGGAACTCTGAGAGTTTTTGTCCGACATTTTCAAATGATATGAGTTTGCAGGGTTTATTGTCACTGTTGACATGACCCTTGCTGGGCTGTCATGGCTCGACAGACGTCTAAACATTGGTTTAGGTTTGACGGGTGGAGGAGACTGGCTAATTTCGTGGGCACCAACAGCAATGCTTGGAGAAATGGAGAGTGTGGGAGTTACCTTTAAAGAACACACAAAATAAGATTTACTGAATGAACTTGAATGACAACATGCAGTTGTTCTTTTAAAACCCCAGAGTTCAAATAACACAGAACAGAGAGAAATACAAATCAATAATCACAAATTTGGAGGTGACTGACTGTTTCAAAACATGCAACTCTTACAATGGATGATTGAAAATAGTGTTAACTTTGCTAAAACCATTTGTATACAAAACTACTGCGACACTTCACTGTAAAATTCTCTTTTTGAGCATGCAGACTATCCAGACCACAGCAACAGAATTACTTTGAACTGAAGGGGTCAGGCACATCAGAAAATTGTCCGTAGATGTCTTTGAATTAAAATAAGGGATTTAAAGTATTGTAAGTACATGTATCATTTTCTAAAAGTGGTTCAACTACTTTTAGTTACATTTTGGTTACATGCACAGTACATGTACATGTATGCAGCATATAGCACACACGGACTAGCATGAGTTTCTATGCTTGTTATATGTGAGTAAATTTATAACAAATTGGGCAAGGAATGACTAGAAAAACAGGAAAAAATAAAAAAAATTGCAGTGGTCGATGCACTTAGCTACACCTAGATAGTTTTCAAGCCTGCCACTTAAATTGAAAGAAACAAACATATTTCAATTAAATATAATAGGCTTAAAACTCCAGTGAGAGGCAGACCAGTTGGCTATTTACATGTACAAGCAAGACCAGGGAGATGAACTAGGGACTACCGGGAAACAACTCCAGCTTGGTGGTAAGAACGCACCCCCCGCATCTCAAGTCTGACACCCCAACCATACAGACACGCTGCCATTCTAACTTGCCTTACCACATAAATGCCTTTAAAATGGCACGAGCCACAAGGTTTGTCAATAATATTCAGTTGTTTACTAAATGTAAATGTGTCACTGCAATTATCAGAGTCAGTGCAGATCATCTGTGTAGACAGTAGTAATTTACTGACTACCTGGTCAGCTAACCCAGTATTAAGTACTATTTACTTCTATGACATTTCTCAGTCACTCACCATCTGAAGAACACAGTCTTCCTTAGGAATAATACCTAACTCCAGCAGTTCTTGGCTAAAAGACCAAATGATTTTTCACACCCATTAGTTGTTGTATGCACACTGTATCTACCTTATCATAGGAATTTAATGTTTCACAAAGTTAACATAACTTTAAAAATTTGCTTAAGTTTAAATAGCAGTGATTTTTCTCAACATTCATTTCTCAGTAGTATGCCATGCAAAAGGGGAGGCGCGGTGGCCTCGTGGTTAGTGTGCTCTTCTCTGGATCGAGCGGTCCGGGTTCGAGCCCTGGCCGGGGACATTGTGTTGTGTTCTTGGGCAATAAGACACTTTACTCTCACAGTGCCTCTCTCCACCCAGGTGTATAAATGGGTACTGGCGAACTTAATGCTGGGGGTAACCCTGCAATGGACTAGCATCCCATCGAGGGGGGAGTAGAAATACTCCTAGTCGCTTCATGCTACAGAAACCGGGATAAGCTCCAGGCTGATGGGCCACTTGGCTCGCATGCAGACTTTACCATGCCATGCAAAGCTGACAAAGGAATTGTACAAATGGTTTGGGACAAAAAAGGAAAAAGCATTATTTTATCAAAGTCGCAATCCTAAAGAACCCTCAGAGGCCACATTTCTGCACTTTAAGCTTTACATTTAGGGACAATTCAACTAACATTGTGATAAATGTGTTCTGTTCTCTCAACAAATAAGGTTCTCACAATAATCTCCCTCATTCTGAAATTTGCATTACTTTCCTTTACTGGGAATTCCTTGCTCTGAGACAGGGCTCGAAATTAACAAAATCCTTAAAGTGCACCTAACCCCAAAATTGTTTTTCGCTAAAATGAATCTAGACTTTATTTGAAGCATTTGGGTGAAGAAATTTTTGAATTTGGTTGAATCCTCGATTTTCTATGCCCTTTCAAAGTCGCGTTTGAAGTGTTTCACGACCGCATTTTAGGGAGTCTGGGGCGGCAGTACCTGATGACGTCTACCCAGGAACCAAACACAATAGCACCTCAGTCAACTCTCTGTATTTGCTCGAGAAAATGGAACGCAAAACTAATTGTTCCAATGTATTTTGGGACTAAAACATCCAAGTTTTGTCTCAGAGTCATTTCTTTTTCGTCACTGGAGTCAGAGTTAGGTTTTGATTTGGAAGGCTCTGAAATAAACTTCGATCAAGCATGTTCGACAACTGTGAACTCACTGCTTAGAGCTTTGAGAGCAATTTACAATATTTCAAGCAACAAAGGAGAAGACTTCTTTGCGGACGAGCTGCTTGTATATTAGGAATGGAAAGCTAGATATGAAGTGGAGGAGCAGGCAAACAAAAAGCAGGAAAGAAAACTCAAGGACTGCTTTGGGTGGTAATTTCGTCAACTAAACATAAGATTACCACGCATGTTTATAGCCCATTTACATTTGTCCTTAGCGAGAATGTATTTTGTCAAGGTGTGATTGTTCTGTTAAATCCAGTTTGTGTTTCACTTTCACTTGAATTCTTCATGTTTATAAGAGCAACGTACGTTTTGCAGTTTTCAAGACTTGATGACCTCCAAAACATTGGCTTTGATTGATTGAAAATCATATTGTTTGGACCTGTATTTTTGAAGCTGCGGGAAGCAAGGCGGAAGGAAACATTTCATACAATTACCAATTTCACATTGTCACACGTTTTAAGTCGTAACTCCAAATAACCAATGTAAATTGTTCTCAAAGTTTGCAGTGAAATCCGTCGGATAAACGGAAAGGATGTGTTCCCTAAGTTGTCCGCAGATAATGTTACGCGGTCATATTTTCCACGCTATTGCACAGAATCTTTGTCGCACTGCTGATTTCCAAACCTTCGAAAAACTCTGTGAGTCTAACAATTTTGTTATCATGTAATTCTAAAGGATTAATCTTCGACTTTCATCTAAATCGAAAGAGAAATAAGTGTTGATTAGCGGCATACCGTTGCGATCTATTTACATATCAGTATAACGCTTCTTGATCATGATCGGATCACACAACTTTGCCAGTTATGTTATAAATACTGCGGGATTGGAAGATATAGGTTGTCGGTAGTATTTCTACAAATTGCTGGTTAGCTTTAAGCAAACAATTTATGAAAATAGCGTTCAAAAGTCTGCGGAACAAATTCCAGTGAGAGTTCTTCAATGGTTCTCACAGATTCAGTTTGCTTGTTTCAGTTCGACAAAATCAACCATCATTTACGTCTTTATTGCACCATTAGCCAATCATCGTCAGTAAATTGTACAGTATATCTTTCTTTAAATCTGGAACATTGCTGCAACAGCCAATAGCACCTCTGGAAGGTGTTTCTGCACACTTTTCAAATGTGTATTGCACCGTCCTGAAGGAAATGAGAGGACGTGAGATATCCAACCTTCCTGGGTAGACATCACAAGAGCCGCTGGACCCATTCTCCTCAAACTCGGACTGAAACAAAATGGCAGTGTTTTGGAGCTATTTTAGAGATTTCGTCGGGGCACAGAAAATCGAGGATTTAACGGAATCCAAAATTTTTTTCGCAGAACTATTTCAAATAACAAGTAGATTTGTTTTAGCGAAAAAAATTTTTGGGGTTAGGTGCACTTTAAGTCACTATTTGGCGACTAAGTGGTAAAAAATAGTTGCTAAATGTAAATTTTTAGTCGCAAAGTCAAATAGAAGAGACACAATCCATAGACATACATGACATACTCAATGCTCAAGGGTTTGCAATGCATTATAGGGCAATTTCAAACAGGGATAGTCATTTTGAAGTTTTCGAGAGAGAGAGAGTTGTTTACTTTGGTGTGCCTTAGAATAATGAAACATGGTGATCCAGTAGGTGATCCAAAAATCATGGGTTTGCTTTATATCTATTTGCATAAATTGTGTCTTTTATCCACAAACAATGTCCTTTTTTCTTTGAGATTACTGCTAGCAGTAGCCCTTTTAATTTGTGTCAGTCAAGGCAAAACCTAGTCACAAATTTGCGACTGTATTGGTCGCAATTTCAAACCCTGGGAGAGCGGCTAAATGCTTAATATGTTGGGGCAGGAAAAGAGGTATGAATTCTTGAGGCTATAACTTTGGTTTAATTATACACTATTGAATGATCAGAATCGCCATGAAATATAATCATCATATTACCAAATTTCTACAGGTACATATACAATGTTTATGATTACATTATTTGAAGTTTGAGAAGTACATGTCCAAGACTTTGTATGTGAGAACCACTCACCTGGTAATACATGTACTTGACATTATTTCTCGTTACTTTTTCTTACCTTGATAGAATAAGTTCAATCACTTGTGAATAGGACTTTCCCATTACTGGTTGGCCATTAACAGAAACAATCTGGTCACCTGAAAAAGGTAACCAAACAAAGTTGAGAGACAATTTGTGGGCACTGCGCTCGAGGCCAATTACCAGTGCAATCCATAACCCACGGCACAGGCCAAAAGGAATGCAGCATTACATGCTTATGACATCACACTGTACTTCATGGTCATCATAGAGCAGACAAAACATGTAAAAATAGAGGGAAAACACCAATGATCATATGACCCATAAGGCCCTACTGGAAAGGCACTTGGTCCCCTAAAATGATGCACTTAATATTAATGGCAGAAATGAGTGATGACTGTGAACACTCTCACAGCCAATTTTACTATCTTGAGCAACTGTCTAATGCAGAACCACTTCCGACAGAACTAGCTTACTCCAAAAGTACAGAAAGAGAGTAAACACTCCTCAAAAATGAAACCCGGTACTTGCTTTTACTTCTCCCTCTTTAAGTAGCGCGCACACCTTATGTATGAGATGGCATGATGTTGTGACATGAATTACGTGGTCAGTAAAGATGCACAGTAACCATAGGTGCCAACATCTAAAAACAAACAATTCTGTATGTTAAGGCGTTACCTGTAGAGAGCCCTGCCCTGTCTGCTGGTCCACTGGGTGCCACTTGCCGCACAAACACAGTGTCCATGGGCTCTGCCTTTTGTCTTTCAATGTCATCAACATGGTGGTCAAGACCATTTACACCTGGTCCTGGACCAGGCTTAAGGAAAAAGAAAAAAATAGGACATAATATTAAACACACAATGAACACAGTGAAGCATGTGATTGTGGTTTGGGTCTTGCCAGTCATTAAACAAGTTATGGGCTGCAACTGTTGTTAGTTAATTCTCAGCAACATCTTACAATGGTCATCATTCACACACAACCTTCAGAGCAGAAAATCTAGACAGAAAGTTTAGTTTTGGTAGATGTCAATCATCTTCACCTCCAATCCTCTGTTGTAAGAAATCCCAACAATATTTAAATCTTGTCTTCAAAGCTTGTGATTTAGGTTTATAATTATAAAGTTGACATGTTTTAGTCTTGTTCAGTCGGTATCCCCAAGTAAAATACATGCAGTCTGCTTGTGTAGATTTTGCTGGATTTGCTTTACATCCTAATTGTGGTCATTCATGCATGCAAATGGACATTGACAAACCTGACAAAGTCCAATAATCATCTAATAACAAATTCGAAGGATGGGAACATACTGAATCTCAGTGTGTTTATTGAGCTACCTATACATGTACAAGTGTACAGGGGATTTCAGGTCACATGGCTTGTACAAGGTCCAGTTTTTGTTTTGCGAACCACCATTGCCTAAAATGCCCCACCCACCCACCTATGAAGTATTTTTAGAGTCTATTAAGTTGCAGTGAATTTATTTCCTAGCCACTTTTTTTGCGCCTTGGTAAGATAGCTATGTTATGTTGTTATGTTAATAAAAGTAAGGATGCATGGTTCGGCTTGGCATGGCTCCCAGCAGTGTGTGAAAATTGAAATTTTTTAATGTATCGTACCCTACCCTACCCCATCCCATATCAACCCCATACCTCATTCCAGAATTTATCATGTTACTCCCATACTATAACACTTTTTTTTTCTAATACTCATATAGATTCAAACACCTGATCTATGACTTTGAAGTCCATCTTCATCTGCACTAGGCCATGCAACGGAGTTTGACATTGCAACCACTGGGGTTACCAGTGCGACCTATTTCTTTCACTGGCGACTAACGTTTTACACTTTTTACCAAAATACTTTTGCTGGTGTCTTAATCTGAAAACTTACGGGCCAGCTGGCCCCAAGGTTTTTCCTGAAAGTCAAGCCCCGTGCAAGCAATTGCTGTAAATTTCCCCATATTCGTTGGTCTAATAAGTTAATAATCCCAGACTCCTCTTCCCCTATCCCTTGATGAAAATTAAACCGGTTTGAAAAGATAGAAACCAGAGATAAAAATAGAACCATAATAACAACAACAACAACAACAACAACAACAATAATAATAATAATAATAATATGGCTTTGATGAAGCACACAATGTTTTTGAAGTTCATTTTTTAATGAAGACAATACATGTTTCACATGAAACATCATCCACTGTCAGTTGTACAGTGAGAAATAAAATGAAAATATGCAATAAATAGTATAACAAAGTGAGATATCAAAAACATTGTGTGGTTCATCAAAGCCATATCTTAGATTGTGTTGCTACGAAGCCTAAATAATACTAATACTAATACTAATACTAATACTAATACTAATAATAATAATAATAATAATAATAATAATAATAATAACCATAAACAGAAACATCTATCCGGCTTTGGCAACGTAGTGTTTTGATGGTTTTTAAAATTTTACCATCGTGGGTTTATAATCAATAAAATGAACAACCTACCCCACTACAAGAAAACAACTGGCCAGTAGTAACAAAATAGCATCACTGTACATAGTATACTAACCTCACTTGTTTTCCTTATAAGCTCTGGAGGGTAAACAACAAAATGCCTCAAAGTGAATCCAAATCCATTACTTTGACGTTGTAAACTTATTAACTTGGAGGGTGGGAGATATCCTGGGTTATTCGCAAAATCGTGCTTTTGTTGCCAAGACAATTCACTTTCCTGAGAAAGAGATTAAACACTGAATTAATTAATTGGAAAAAATAAAATAAGCTAAGAGATAAAGATTTAACAGTTTTTGCTCTTTTATTTGCTGGTATAATTTTTTGCTGCCTAATATATGACAGCTACACTAAGCTAGTTCCTAATATACAAAGCAAGTAAGTACGTGTAAGTGCTCTTGTATTTGAAACTGAGGGTTGAATTTTTAAGTTGGGATAATGTTAATGTAACAAACCATGTTTTACACCTGGTTTCAATCGAAAACCACACTTACGTGTACTACACCATGACTAAATGCAGACTTTATAAAGTAAAGTTCACCCACATAGGATTTAAACATACACATCTACTGGTTACAGTGTTTGGAAGCAGTACAAAATTGTCTCCAGCTTCAGTCAACCTGGTAAACTATGAAAAAGCTAGGAAAACTTTACTGATAGACTGAATGACACCTTTAAAAAATGACAAAGTCTACAAATGTCACTCAGAATACTAACCCTTTCAGAAACAAATGCATACACACTAGATTTTTATACAAAGATTTTGCAGCATTTCCTGCCATGTTTCCCCTACGTCTAAGGACCACAACTTTGAAATTTCCAATACTGTAATACTTTAAGAAAACACACAGATATCACACCACCTATCTAAATAACATCCACAAAATAATTCCTCAACTTTAAGTTGTGAACTTGCACCAAGTTTTTAAACCTGATCAAATTGATACTGCTTGTTATTTAACATGTACACTGACATAACATAACCTCACTTGCAGAAGGAGAATTAGAAATTATATTTCATGTAATTCATGAATGAGATACATGGAAGTAGACAATGTCAATGACCCCTAGGTCAAAAAATAAAACTGTTATAATGAACTCAATGAAAGACAATGGCACAGAGGAGGACCATGTAAAGAATCACGTTCGTGAAAAGCCCTTTTCACGGTTACCTTTGCTCATTTGCATTACAATAAAATCTAGCATTGATGTGAGGCAATTTCAGGCTATTTTGCAGTTTTAGCCCGAAATTGCCTCGCATCCACATTGGATTACATTGTAATGTAAATGAGAAAGATAAACTATGAAAAGGGCTATTAAAAAGTGCACAAATAAAGCTCAAAATTTATAATACACTGCAAATAAATTGAAAATATAGAACTCATTTTGCTTTTGCCCAATTATCAACCTTTGTTCTTTGAGTTTTACAGTTACACCATCATTGGAAATTAGGATGATCTACAAAATTACTTGAAATCATTTCAAATTTTGAAACAGAGTAGGAAACAGAATGGTAGTTCATGTATATTCTGCAACTGAATGTTTAAGTGTAGACACTATACATTTTGCATCCAAAGGCTTTCATATGCCTGAAGTATTTTACATTTGTTTCTACACACATGTATGAGGGCTATTTTCACTTGTTCCATTCATGAGTGCATATATAATATTCAGATAAATTTTGGCCTGATTTCAGGGTTTTAATTACCTGCACCTATCAATGTTATCTGATTTGCACTTTCTCATTCCTGAATTTGAAATTGTACCATTATTTATTGATTGCCCTGCATTTCTGAAGTCTGAATGTCTGAAGTTTTTGACTGTTGGAATGGGTTTCTTCCCATAACCTACATGTGGAACTTCCCTGACAATTATGTTTGTTTAAGTTATAGATCTACATTATTGGGCTAATGAAGCCCTTACATTGCCAATAATTAGTTCCCAGTGGTTTTAAGAAATACTTTGATTAGCTGTAGTTTTTTATTTTCAGGTTATTTTTTTCAGACATGCTTTGGTAGTTCTGCTGCCATCATCGGCTCAATGATTACACTATGTTTCAGTAAAGTTGGTAGACAGTGAAATATGGCAGTTATACATATCTACATACTTCAAACCTCTTCACACGATACTATCAACTACGTAATTTCATCAACTTCAGTATCCTTCGCAGTTTCTGCTAAAATCAGCTCTTACATAGTAGTTAACCAATATTTATCCAAAATCTGGAAAGCCAGACTGGTAAAGGAAATATTTTTGCTTCTGGCTTTTCATGTGGTAACTGCACATTGTTAGCATTGGTAATCAGTACATGTTATATTTTGAATGTAAAAGTACTGAAGTAAAGTTTTTATTAAATGTATGAACAATTCAGAAATGTCAAGTATATATATAAAAGTTACCAATGAAAGTATACCACACAAGTAAGATATCTACATGATGTAAACTTTCAATACTCAGTTACAACTGTAGTATAATTATGCATACGTTAACTGCAAATTTGTGACTGCTCAGGCAAAAAATTATGTACACTGACAGGTTTCCGTTCAAACGGCAAAGAACTGTTCCCTTGCTGTATAACATCCATTCATGATCAATAGGAAGCCATTCAAATGGCTGGGGTTATCCATTTAGAAAAATATTTAGCTGTTTGAACAACTGCTGTTAGCCATTCAAAAAAATATTCATCTGTTCAAACAGTTGGGACTGTCCATTCAAAACAAAATGCAGCCACGGGAATAGCTGAAGTTAAACATTTGGAATTTCTCTCAGCAGAAGCAGTCACGATGTTTAACACAAACACAGATGTACTGTACACTTCAAATAACACTAATCCATTAGTTTACATAACCCTGGTTGTCAAAAGTAGCAGGCAGCCGGCAAAAATCACCATTTTTTTTGTGATCTGCTAAGCTGTGTGTCTGATTCTGTGCCGACGCATACTGATTTTCAAAATAAAAAGTTTCATGCTTGCCATTATCACTGCGTGCACTTTACTTTTTGCAACTGCAAGTCAAAAGTAGATAATTAAAAAACTGCATTTGTTTATCACAGCACTGTGAAGGTTTGTCATAAAGTCAATCTGTCGTTTTCTACAAAGTCTGGTATTGTTAAACAATGAGTAAAGTTTTCTTTAGAAAACTAAATGACATGTTAGTTAAGGTTACAAAAATTAAAATAATTTGATTTACCACAAACAGGGTAACATAAATATCAAGGAGTAATTACACCTAATAAAATACTCATAATCTTACTTTTAATTAACAACAGTCATAATTAATTTACATTCTATGCCCACAATGTGAAAAGACCCGTTAAAATTCACTCATTTGCAGTAAAAGCTTTTCCTAACCCATGATTAAAGAATGCAATTTTAATCTGAAAAATTATATACAATCGCCCTTCAAGTGAAAGGAAATGACAGTTTTTCCACTTGGGTAATCTTGCAAGCTAATAATCAAATTTTTTCCAATCTGACATCAAATAAAAGAAAGGCCATCCAAGTTTGTGAAGGTCGTCAAGTTAAAATGAATGTTGCGCCAAAAATTTCTTATTCATTCGATCGTGCTTAACAACTAACACATGCTTCTAAGGCTAAACTGCTCAGACACCGGGCGATTGCGGGAAAAAATCGCCGAGATAAAGAATGGATCAAGATAGTTATCTTACATGAACACGGACAAAACAACACAAAGAGTGGTCAATTCTAACACTACGGAAACACAACATTAGCGTAAATAACTTCGTTAGAACCTATTGTGTTCAAAAATAACAACACTGTTAGTCCTAAAGACGAACGCGCTCCAATAGCACAAACATGGTCGAAACCGAGGCATTCGATTTCTTTTACCCAAGACTTCTAAACGATATACGCTATGTTCGTAGAAGAATCCTTCTTGCCTAATACTAACACTTCACACAGCCGAAAGAGGATTACTTAAAGGCGGTTTACTAATAATCTTCCATTTATGCGAATGGTTTTTTGCGTTGACATTTTGCGTGAGAAAATATGCTCCACAATAGCGTTTACAAACGTGTGGCATTTTGTGACATCGGACACAGTCAAGGCAAATATAAACAAGTTACTCAGTTTAATTTACGAATCGTGTAAAACGTGCGAGCTGCTGTTTTGGTTTAGAAAATTTACAAAGTGTAGTGTAGAATATCAACTGACAGCAACTAGGCATTCAGTGGAAGCTAACACGCCAACGAAAGGCCATTCACTGAGGAATTTTCACAAACCCCCGCCGGAAAAATTGCAATGTTTAGAAATAGCGATTGTCGAGTTGGATCAACAAAACCCGTAACTTCTATTTAAAACAGAAGCATTGTGATAACTCACCTCCACGTTTCCTCTAATAGAAGCCATATGTTTCTGTACTACAGCTAAATTTAACCCATGTCGAAGAGCCGAGCGAAGGAGAAACAAACTCCAAGCACAATCGTAAAGATACACCAACAGCAACTGAAGCCGCAATTCCCGCAGTTCTCGAAATAAATTGCTGTAGTTGATAATTCGTAATTACACGTTTATATTCCAATGTTACAAATGATTCGAAGACCTTTTGCGATGGTCAGCTAGTCAGGGTGGCGATGCCGTCCCGCAAACCAAATCACAGATCTGCGAAGGAGTAAAAATGGGTTTGACCTTGAGAAAGGCTCCTATAATATTAGGCTCATACCGACCAACAGGCTGACTTCCAGGACAAACAGCACACTTTGAGCTCGTAAATTCAATTAATACACCCTGAAAAATCAAAGAGGGATAACTGGCTGTTGCAATGATATGAGGGGCGTCGGCACAGAATCATTCAGGGAACACATCCGGCATTTTTACCCGAGTTTTACGCACAAACGTCCCAGCTTCCCGTGAGAGAGGTGGTAGATGAGTTCGTTCAAAACAACATTCCATAAAGCGGATGCTCCATAATTCGACGTATATTTCCACACATGCAAATCGCCGATACAACCAGTAGCTGTAATGAAGTGCTCTGTAACCGTCAATGGTTTTGTAACTTGCCAATCTGGCAGCAGTTTGCGGAGCAAAACTTTCAATCTCAACAACTAATCTTCTCGGTCTTTAGCTAGCGCCGAGCATAACCTGTCACGTGACCATAAATTCCGATCCTTCCTTCAGATTGACTTGGAAATGAGGCTAGAGTAATAAAAGATGGCGCGGACGTCAAATTTCAGCAAATTTTGATTATTCCATCCATTCTTTTAATCCACTTATGGCGCGTTCCAGCTTTAAAGCAGACCGTGCCTCGCATTTCCGACAAAAAGCTAGACGGGCATGAATTTCTGAGCACTTTTCGTGACATTTGACGCTCAGTCATATCAAAACATTGTTAGGAATATGATGCCAAGACGTCATTCAAAATGAGGCCCACCGGAAGTGAGAAAAGATAAGATAAGAAATCAATTTGGAGGATAAATTTTCCTTTTATTGGCACCTCAGATAGCCTGGAGTATACATTAATATATATTTAAAACGAGTTACGGACAACGTAGCTTATAATACATTTGCTATATAAATTATTTACCGACTACCCTCCACCCCCTCCCCACTCCTCTATTTTTTACTGGGTCGCGTGGACTCGGCGGAGCATCATCACGGAATATACAGTTCACCAAATCACTTCCTGCTCGGCTTCTCGATCGTTCAATAGCAGACATTTATTATAGAATTATATACGTCAGGGGTGCGGTTGAAACCACACCTCAATGATGAACTATTTTCAGCTCTTATCTTCTTGACTTGCTAAACAATTTAAGCCTTTACCTGTTTTGTTTTTGATTATGTGTGGCAGTTTAAAGACATGTAAGGTGCCTAGTTACTGTTTCTTTTTAGAGCGGGAGAACTAAGAACGGGAACTGACGGAACACTTAATATGGTTTTTAATAATGACATGGATTTGTGACATCATACCTTTATATTTTGCAATATTTACAAGCCTTACGAAGGGAAATTGTACATTAATAATGCTAAAGCCAGGAGAGTTTCAGCTGGGGGATTTAAACTGAAGTAGGATTAAAACAAAACTGGCAGGGAAAATATGAGTTTAATTCATTAATTTGTTAAAACTAATAATCCACTTTTAAGAGCAAATTAACCAGCTCGCTTTAAATGGTATCTATTCAATCTGAGCTCTTTTGAAACAACATTTCTTACAAATAGTCGAGGATACCTGATCAACTTAAAAAGCTAGAGAAAAATGAGAGAGAACCTTGAGAATAAGTCGTGAAAATCAAGCGCCATTGCCGGTAATCCGCAAACTGGTTATATTCTGTGCATTCAGGGACACAATCCTTTCTTGAGACATATCGGCAGTTAAACTTCAGCGGCGGAGGTCACTCATCGTCTATTTACCAAACTTCCCTGATCTGACGATTCTGGCTCTGTAGGAGACGAATTCTGTCTAGTTTTACGAACTGGAGGTGTTTGTAGCCTGTTCGTGCACAAGATCTCGGGCACTCTAACGATGTCACACGCTACTCCGTGCTGCACTTGAATTGAGTACCAAATTCACCCGAACTGCTTTATTTTTACCGATTGACTGCTAAACTACAGAAATCCGGGCCGATGAACAATTGCCCTAATACCACTTGTGGCGTCATCACGATACCATTTTGCCAATAGACCTTCCCTGAAAATACCATAATATTTTTCAAACCACAGCCTCGCATTTAGGATGCAAAACCTTAGTGCTGAACGTGCCATGAAACAACTTCTCATAAAACTAAAATTTGGATAATTAAACGCGGGCCGCGAATATAGGAAAAAGTCTGAAAAGTAACAGTGTACTTATTGGTTTTCCTCTGTTTGTAATATTACAGAGGAACCTCCACTAAAATGAGTTAACAAAATCAGAGGAAAAAACTTGCGAAGTTAAGGCGTGCGACCACATCGCGATATCGATCATCAGGAGCGCTTTAGCAAACCACGAGTCCACGACGGCGACGCCAGCGAGAGCGTCACTAAACAAAAGGTTTCATGAGCACAACAATATTTCTGTAGCTTTCTGTAATGAAGTGCGTTTTGAGTCTTGGAACATTCCTCACCCATCATATCTGCAAAGCAACAGCGTGGAATGATCAAGTTCTACGAATTTTGGAGAACTTGAACTGCAACGATCTGCAACGGCTTATTTTTCGAATTTGATGACGTCACGGGAACACACCCTATCAACCGAGCAGGAGGTCTGTATGGGAGAATCTTAACGGAAGTCGTGCGTACAGACCGAACACGCAGTGCCAAAGTTTGCTCATCCTTTTCGTGTTTTTTTTTTTTTCTCATCTGGCTTTTTGGCACTTCCATATAGATATTGTTAGAAGAAAATACAAAAAAAAGTTATAACAATGGGGTGACAGGCGTACACAACTCATATCCACGTGTAATAGCCGCTTTGAAAGTTTTGCTCGAGCTAGTATATCTTTAATGATCTGCCCCTTTTGTATGGTGCGATAGGGGGATCTTTGAATGTTTCGCTAAGCAATAATCCTTTGTTTTTAGGAGTCACTGACTGAAAATATCGAGAAGGCTGGCCAGGTTAGAAAAATCGAAAATCCTGAAACTTTGCCTAAAGAACACTTTTAGGGAGCCACTTTCGAAAATATTATTCCGATTTTCTTACAATTTAAAAGTCTTCGAGAAATTCGCAATAAAAGAAAATATAGCTTTTTGCCTCATTAAATATGCAAAAAATATCTGGAAAATTGACAAAGTTCTCGGTATTCACATTGAAACAATTTGCAAAACTAGAACTCGGGGTAAACTTAGCATAAGAGCTTTACTTTTCTTCTATCTAACAATAGTCAACAATAGGAAGTTTTAAATTTTTCAAGCATTTTGAAGGATTCCGTCGACCGTTGAAGAATTGCCTTTTCAAGCCCTTATGAAAACGGCAAAAACTGCGTAGTTTTACGGGCTTAAAACGCATCTTGGTATGTCCGATATGGAACTAAAACAAGTACTGTGCAAAAGAGTGTCGTTTCTACTATGATAATATGGAAAAGAAAATTCTGGGCAATCGAGGTTCACACAGGTAAAATGCAAAAGTTCGCGACAGTCTCTTCTTAAATTTGCATAATGCGGTATGTTCAAAGAACTCTATTGTTGAGCACTCTAGTCTGTTTTTGTTCCATTTGTGGGCCATGCTTTGTGGGAAATATACAAAAAGAGAGTTTATTCATGTCGTTATTACAACATTGTTTCATAATTATACGCAAGATACAAAAAAGCTATATAAAAAGCCCAAAATATAAGTTCAAAGTCACATAGATTAAACACGCTGCATGTATTACGTGACTGGCGTCACGTAAGATATATTTTCAGTTAACTCCCAATTGGAATTCCTCGATTATTGAGGTTTAGGCACTTGATTATAATAGGAGCATATCGGGGTTTGTCTTTCCCTTTTAAATACACTCGATTAGTCTGCAAATATTCGAAAGGAGACTGGTCTTTTAAAGTAAATTTTAACATTTGTCTAGATTTTGATCTTGATGGAAAACGAATTAATTAAATACACGAAATGAAACGAAGAGGTTTTATTAACGTGATCCAGCCAGAACAAGAAAGCAACTTTTCTTGACAAATAGAGTAAGACTCTTTGAAATCGATCTCGCGATCTGACCTCGGTTGGAATTCGGCCTAGTTCAAACGTCGCGTTTCTGCCGTTCCGACCTCAAATAAATTTGTCCCGGCAGTGGCAATGACAAGAGAACAGCGGTGATTCCAAACGTCGAGTTCAATCAGTCGCGCAGAAGATCGAGAGACGCTTGCTTTGCTGAAGGCCATTTTAAATGCTACAAATATTAGCAACGGCAGCTGATGCAGCAGGCTATGAATTCAGTTCGGCACGGTACGTAAGAGCACGCCGAAGCCAAGTCGCGCTACACGACTTGCAAACTTTATTCATTCCCGAGGGGGGGGCGGAGACTCATATAAAAATAATGGGGGTGCTCGTCGTTCATTTTAGGGGTCAATCTTGAAAAGGTCCACCGCGAGAGCTTTTGCGGTACCTTTTACGGGATTGAGCCGAAAAATATGACAGGGGATAATTTGTTATGTAAACGGTTGACAGTTTAACCATCGATTTTCCCTCTTTGTTTATTATTTGGAAACTATTAAGGCTAAGTAATTGAAGACACCAACAAGGACAAAAAAAAACAGTTTTAGAAATATATCGAGTAGTCATTCTATGAAGAGACTTTTCAATTTTCAAAAAAGTTCACCTAGCCTTACAAACGTTTGTGTTTGCTGGCGCGCGTTCTTACTGCCCAGATTTTTTGTTCCAAATATTGATTGAAGAAGACCAAAAGTTAATCAAAGTATTTATTTCGACCCGATAATGGGCAAACTAAAACGCCTTTTAAGCCCGTAAAATTACGCAATTTTTGCCGTTTCCATAGGGCCTTGAATTCTTCGACAGTCGACGGAACCCCTCAAAATTTAATTAATATAAAGCTTTCAATTTGTTTAGTTTATCCGGTGTTCTAGTCTTGTAAATTGTTTCAATGCGAATACCGAGAACTTCGCCTTAGGCAAAGTTTCAGGATTTTCGATTTTTCTAACCTAGCCAGCCATTCTCGATATTTCCAGTCACTGACTCTTAGGAGGACATTTGACCAGGGTAGTGCCGTTAGAGGTCATAGGTCTGTGTGGTTTCCACTGTTACCCTCTGTTTTTGCCACGTGCTAAAAGTCCTACTCTCTATTGAAAAACAACGTCACGAATCTTGATCCGTACCGCGCGTCGTTAGTCTCTGATATATTTTGATCGTGTTACATATTAATGTACTACAAAAAGCATTTTTAAAAAATAATGTTGCACCCCCGAAAAGAACGACAGGTAAATGTCGAAGCCGAAAGGAAACAGGTCGCATCATATTACACCCCTACGTAGTACCTCCAATAACGGCCACCTCTCCACAACGACCCCTAGATGGCTGTTGTGGAAAGGTTCGACTGTATGTGCCTTTGTATCAACCTAATACTTTATAGGGATACTGAAATCTTCTGTGAATTTGCCACCTCTCTCATAGCCCCTACTGACTTAGCACCAAAAGATGATTGTGGGAAAAGTTCAGTGGGTGCCGCAAGCTACCGCCGAAAGTAACCATGACAACCTTTTAAGTAACAAGCACCCAAAAATCTACAGGGTACTTGGACAACAAAAGGCACGTGACCAGGGTGGCAAGGGGGACGGAGTTCACCCAAAGTCTCAAGCACCAGGGTCCTACCCTGTCCACGGGAGGTCGATCATCTGTATGAAAAAAACATGGGCGCATACTTTGCGAGCCTAACACAGATCACACGAAAAGGGTCCGTTTTGAGACCTTAAGGCGAACATGAAGGCAGGTAGACGATTCGCACGAGTCGATGTACATATCTGCCAAGCTCATATAAATATTTTTTGAAAGTCCGGCCAAATTCGGAACTGTAAGCTCCGATAAGCGATAAATGGCCCCCCTAGATTAGCACTTGCTATCCGCGGGCCAAATAACGTGTACCTTTACAATGAAAGAAAATAAAGATTATTGTTGTTAAAAAATAAGTGGAGAAAACAGAACTAAGCAAAATTACAGGCGACCCAAAACATGCATACAGTTCAGTGTCAGGAACATTGATGTCCAGCCAGTTGAAAATAATTAATGAGGTACTGTCGGTGACAGGGCGACGCGTGGACTCCGAATCACCCAGCAAACGTTTGATTCCACGCAACACTCTCCACAACCAATCAACCTTGGGCAGTTTTACACAAAGCAGGGATGGCGTAGTGGTGAGAGCGCTCGCCTCCCACCAATGTGTCCCGGGTTCAGTACACGGACCCGGCGTCATATGTGGGTTGAGTTTGTTGTTGGTTCCCTTCTCTGCTCCGAGAGGTTTTTCTCCGGGTACTCCGGTTTTCCCCTCTCCTCAAAACCAACATTTCTCAAATTCCAATTCGATCCTTGAATGCACGGACATTTCTGAACGAGTTCTTGTGAACTCCTTGGTGCTCCGTGGGTAAACAAATTCCATTTACATTTACATTTCATTTTACTACTTACACCACTGATACGTCTACTTACACAATTCAATTACTTACAACTGAATTACTTACGCCCTACTTACAATACAATTACAGGTGCTACTTACAATAATACAATTTGCATAAATTACTCCCTGATAAAACAATACGATACGATTACTTATTTAACTTACGATACAATTCTTACACTACTTACAAAAAAATACGATTACTGATGCTACTTATATTCATGTTATAGCATTGAGCAACAATTTTAATGATACATTCATATTAAAATAAAAAAGCCCTACAATAAGATGGGCATAATTAATTATTTTGGAATGAGTGCCCATTTCTTTTCAAAGAAGTTTTTCTTTTTGAATTTTTTTCAGTTTCATATTTAATCTTACGTTTCGATTGCAGTCCTTGAATTTTAGAAAGTGCTTGGCTTCTTCTGCAGCCCCACAAAAATAATTTTTCAATTATTATGAAATAGTTTAATAAATTTGATAAAGGGCATCGTTTGGATAAAACTCCAAATAAAACGTTTTGCGTAGAAAGATGGATTGGCTGATTCGATAGATGGTACCAATACGATTCGAAATCAGTCCAGAGCGTTTTGGAGTGAGGGCATTCATCGAAAAGGTGATATAAATTCCCAGGTTCATCATTACAAAAAGTACATGCATCGTTAATCCTAAATCCAATTTTGCATAGTTTGCTGTTAGTGTAGAGAATAGAATTAATCACCTTGTATTGAAAGGCCTTGACATATGACTCAAGTGCAACCAAATGTGGTGATGAGAAGATTTCTCTGAATTGTTGGGTTGTGAAATTAAAATCACTCTTCAATTTGTGGATAATATTAGGAGATTGAGCTTTTTTTGACACCAGGAGCGAGTAATAATCTTTAATCTTTGTCTTTAATATCGAAGATTTTATTTCCAATTATAAGTGATGGAGATATGGTTGATATATCTAGGCTGATTTCTTTTAAATGTGAAGGTATAGAATGATGGAGGCCCGCCCATTGCAGAAAACTGCTTTTGTCAATTTTGTTTTTGTTCGAAAAATAGTTATAGGAGTCTGTTGCATCTACGTTAATTAGAAGATCGTGTATGTAAATGATTCCCGACTTAAAGTAATTTTTATAGTAAACTGGTTTGTTGTCTATTCGAATTTCTTTATTATTCCAAATAATATTTTTCCAGTCACTTTCTGAGGCAAAGGATTCGTGGAATTCCGACCACCATAACAAAAGTTCGTGGTAAAATTGAAAAGATATCGTATAATCAGAAACTTCATAATTGTAATTTAGAAAGAACAGACCTCCTACGGGCTCTAACAGATGAAGTAAATACGTCTTCCATGTTGCATTTGAATCGTTAAATAGTCGTTTTAGCCAAGCGAACTTTAAAGATTTGACCATGCTTTCCAAACCTGTCATTTTTTGACCGCCTTTCTCATAATCGTTTATTGCTGACACGCGGGTTGCTTTGTCTGTTCCTTTCCATAAGAACTAGAATAACAATTGATTCAGTTTATTCACAATTTCCTTTGGTGTAGGAAGTAACGAACATACATAGACGAACTTTGGGATTTAATTATTGTCACTTTACCATAAATAGACAGGCCCCTAGAGGACCAAATATTAATGAGTTTTTCAATACTATCCAGCCTTTCAATTAAGTTCTTTTCCTTTAATAGTTTCTGATCATATGTGAAATATTCACCTAGAGCTTTAATCGGGGTTTTAGGCCACTTACTACCAAAATGTTCTTCTTTACTTTCTTTTAAAGATCCTATCCACATACCCTCAGTTTTTGAGCAATTGATCTTGAGACCGGAAATGTTTCGAAACCGGTCCAGTAGTTCAGATAATACTTCGGCTGAGTTAGTATCTACTAATACCGCCGTGGTGTCGTCAGCACACAGTAGAAGTTTCGTTTCTTGCTCTTCTCCGATATAAATAGTCTTTTCCACTGTTGTTGTTAAGGAAACCTCATTAAAAATTCATGTTTTGACGTCATTGTCACGTGTCGCGTCAACTAATTTTTATTCTCTCGGCTGGGGGGGATATCCCCTTACCCCTCTATCATCCGTGGAACGAGCAGGAATTGTTCTAGCCCTCCGGGTGCCATCTTGTTTTTTTACCATGGGTGCCGCCATCTTGAATTTTTAATTCGGCTTCTGATTGGTCCAGATGCCTTGACCGAGAGAGGTCGTGGGTCGAGTTGCCAGTGTCCGCCATGTTTTTGATCACATCGGTGCAATCTGGCCTTCTGATTGGTCGAGAGCTGTTTAAGGGGACAAATCCGGCCTTCTGATTTAAAAACTCACTAACGTATTGTTGCGTGACTTTTAGTGTTAACATGCAAATTTAGGACAGTCCAATCTGATAACGTCAATTAATTTATGCAATAATGAATAAATCCGCCATTTTGTTACCATATTTGGCATCATGACGTCATCTCTTGGTCACATGGTCGAGAGCCTCATTTGCAAACGTTAATGAGATGCAAATGTATTCGGTCCTGTATGAGCGTCCTTTACTACCTCGAAAGTTATGCAAATCCTCCACTGCGTCTGGAGTTTGCACAACTGTCTCGAATTCTCAGAGCCCCCTCGTGTTTAGATGAGGCTATGTAATCACGTAAAAAGTGTCCTATTGCTTAAATCGTGAAAACGATGGCGTACCATCTTTGGCTGAGAGGTTAAAACCAATCGGCCATTCAAAAGAAGCTTCGGTTCGGGAGGTTTTGCAGGCATAAATCATTTAGATCTCCTCACGTACGTCCCAGCTAGGATCTGAGCTACCAGTTTACCGGGAACTGGGCAGCAATACGGTCGGATTGAGAACTTGGGATTTTTATTGTAAGAAAGACAGCTACTGAGGCTATCAAGATTTATACTGGAAATAAAGCGTCAACTGTGCAGTAAGGAATTTCCGTTAGCCACACGTGTAAGATCAAATCGTGCTAAATACGAATTTTTATTTTGCTGCGAACCATATTCATCCATCTAACTGTAATTTTTTCGAGTGTTTTTCCTGCTTTCAATGAATTTATCCTTACGTTTGCTTCTTTCAAGCTAGTTCAGGTTTAATCATTTTGCAGCAGAATTCTCAACAAAGATTAACCATTCACCACGACAAAAGAATCTTGTTGAAACAGGTTTGTAATGATTTATACTGTTTTGGTAGGGAAAATAATAACTGGTCACACAAACCGCCGATATCCATGTGACTCGCGCGGTTGTAAGGTTTTTCCAAGCTTGTTGTAATTTATGGAAGCCTGAACGGCACCAACTTATGTTTCATAAAATGTCAGAAATTTATTCCGATGTGGATTGGATTTGGTATAAAATAGTGTTCAAAATTTTGTGATTCATTTATGTCAAGGGTTGTTAATACCATACCGAGTGGGCAGCCGAAATTAAGGAGGGCTGAGTGGGGAGTGGAGCTTGTAATGGGAAATTTAATGGTGGTCTATTACTCATAAATATTGAATTTAATTCTTGATTAAGTAATTGTGAGGGGTAACCTGTACTACCCGGCCCTTCCATGCTAAGTCCCTATTAATATTAGTCTTTCACCCCAGGCCCCTGGAGACCCCGCCTCTCAGGGACTAGGGCGAGAAGGCGTCTGACATCTCATATTACTGATCAATGCAAACAGTTCACTCTGCTTTTTAAACACTTTATTACCCTGCATCCTTTACAGTTATTGCTCCTTACATTTTCGATCTACTAAACTACAACTGAAAAACGTTTTACAAGCTCAGGGTAAAACTCGAAAAGAAATCTTCAGTTCAGTCATTTTCGGCCATATCTATATCCATATCCATTTCCAACACCGACATTGCCCGAGTTGCAGTTGGTTCCCTGTTGGCCAACTTTTGTACCGATGTGGCCAAATAGCCCGTATTGGCGGCGGCCATATCCTACATGGACATGGCCCAAGTTGGTTCCTTGTTGGCCAACTTCTCCAGCGCTGTCGCCAAGTGTCATGGAATGTGGGTCGTTAAGCTGCGTATCTGTAAAAAGGGCATGTTACAAGTGAAATAAACCCAAGGTGTTTCCTTGAATATCGATAAGTTCTCTTAAGGGCCAAAGAATATACATCGAGTTACGCTAATCGTACGCGTGTAGGCATGCAAAAACCTTATTTCGAAATTTGTTAGCGACAAAATTAGCACTTTTAGTGTAAATACACCTCAGCTTACGTTTCTTTGAGCCTCGACGTACTAGTAGAAAGAAACAGTTGTCAATGGTTCCTAATATACATTGTTACTAAGAGACAAAGTTTATGTCACCAAAAAGAAGCCTTAAGTTAACAAATGCATAAACAAACACTGAAGCAAACTAAAAGAACTGATTCAAAATAGCCCCAAACGACTTTTGATCGTAAGAGTCAAACCCAATCAAAACGTCAGACCAATCAAAAAAAAAACTTTAAAACGGGGTTATTTTTAACCTAAAATTTTAACTCTTCTTTCGGAGTTAAAATAACTCTTTGAAAATTACTGTGCACGAGAGAAAACAACGAACCAATCAAAATGCGAAACGAACCCACTACAGGAACCCAAGAACAAAGCAAACAAACGTTTTTGTTTCAGTTTTGAAATTCCAATGAAAAACGCTATTAAAGATAGACTGAGAGTCTCGATCAAGTTGTGAAATAAGGCGATAATTCTTGTGTTGGTTTAAGGCACATTTTAATATATGATAGAAAATTGGCCATATAAAATTAATTTTATCTTTGCTATAGCCTTACCAGTTATCATGTCTTCCATCTTCTCAGGATCATGTTTCAAGATCATGTTCCAGGGGCATGGTCCACGCAAGACCCACAGTTATCAAGATAATAACCAGGCACTTCATATTCCTTCAAACTGAAATATATAAAAGAAATAAATAGATCATCCTAGTACCTTGTAGAAAGTCTGGCATGACTGTGTGTGCCTTTTCTGTGCCTATCGTAAATCAACAACAGTTTCTTAGTCAATTTTTTGCGCCAGATGTCACGACTGTCGAGAAATGTTAGATGTAGAAAGGTTAGAAGGAAGAAACTTAATCATAGCTTGAGGTACAAATAAAACCTAACATTCCAACCTGTGCATTCGAAACTACGTAAAGAAACATATGCTAGCTTGTTATTGAACCGAGTCACCTTGTCACACGAAATCACCATTTGTTTCTCAACAGACAATGTTTGGATACTGTGAAAGTCTCCTTAATCCCCGTCGGTGGCGAACTGATCTATCAAGCAAACGGTCTGTTTAAATAACGTCCGAAAAATTAACATACTTACTGATTCATTCCACGGTTTAATCCACAGAGACCTACTTCAGGAAACGGATGCTAAAAGTCTACCTCGTTAATGGTCGCTAATTATATAAGCTTTGTGTAATGCTTCAATTTTTGTTTTCGCTAGAGTGCTCTTTGTACCACATAATAATAACTCAAATCCTCATAATAATTTTTGTTGCAACCTTTCTTTTATCTTGTATTTTAAGCGCTCCAAATAGAGCTTAAATGAGTTCCAACGTTTAGAAACCGTTGATACCTCCCCGGGTCCTCTGTAATTCCTTGAGCGTTTGGACTGTGTCTCATGGCACAAGTGAGCATAATCTGGGGCTAATTAAAGTTCTGTGAACTGTGCCATTTTATTTTTAAATTTAGAAGTCCTCAAAATTACTCATGTAATGCTTGTGGCTTGCAAATAGGGAGGAATAGTGATTTATTTATTGACCTAAGGTGATTCCACTGAATTGCAATGCGCATCCTTCCGCGCATAATCATTCCTTGGCGTCATAAGAGCAAGAGCATAACATTGTGAGATTTTCGGGGAAATAAGTAATTGTTTTCTCACTACCAGCGCTTTTTAATGCCAAATATAAAGGAGATAAGATTGACTGCAATACAAAAGTTCTGCTTTCAGACATTTTTGCTTGATTTCTGTGAACACGTCATTAGCAAATGCTAAATGTTAGGTATGTGCAAATGCGGCAAATTCTTGAATTTGTTTCACAATCTTCACTTCTTTTCAATCGAAATAGTTCACAATGTAAGATTTTGTTAAGCAGTTCGGGTGTTGAATTTTTTTAAAAATCGTGATTCCCATTTCCGAATACCATGCAGGATCAAAATAAAAGCCTCGAGGATTTTACAACTATCATTATGACCATAATGATCAGCCATGCATATTGTGCAAACAAGAGAGCTTCGCGACCATCATTTTGTTCCATTTTAAAATATTCATGAAATAAATACCAAGTGGACCAAGTTTTGAAAAAAATTGATACAAATATTTTTTCTTAAATTAAGGTTGTTTCGTGACTGATTTCTGAAAACCTTTCTGCCTTTCTGTGGTCGCAAGATCTAGAATGTGTTTGTTCTCAACAAAATTAACCTTACAGTCATATTTTGACGTTGTATATAACGTGTCTTTAAAAACATAATTAAAGTGCTTGTATTGTGCTTGGTATTTATAGCCTCATTAAACAAAACAAAAGCTTATTCGGAAAGAAAAAACTTCAGGAAGTGGAAATGCCGTGCAACTTACGACACGGTAAACAATTAAGATTCGATAACATCTTGGTCCAGAAGGATGCCGACTCGTCTTCATTTGGTTTGGTTCAATTCCCAGGGCGGGGTTTGATTGTATTCGTAGGGGGAGAAAGAAACTTCTTTCGTGTTGTGTCTGATCAATTTCTTCAATCAACATTAACCGGGGTTGAATTGGTGGATTAAAAATGAAGTTTGGTATTGCAACTGTTCAACAATTCCTATTAAGGTGGCTCAAAACAGTTTATAGTTGTTAGATTTTGATGGGTCATTATAACCACTCTTTTTCACTTGATGCTATAATCATGGTATCAAACAAAACTGTCCAATCATTGGTGAACACATTGCTATCATATCGTGACACGATAGGTGACCATAGCAACAGTGTGATATGCTAAAAACGCCCTTTAATTACAGCTTTAGGGGCTTATGATTCAAAAACGGCACGGTGAAATGTTTTTATATTATCGAATTTTAATAAGAATGATAAGACGCAACTTTTGGGAAAGCAATAAAAAAAAATCTGTAAATATAGGATTCAGAGCAACCTAAAGTTTTGAAAATTGGTAAATGTTTTGAGCCACCTTCAAGCTATTCAAGGTGACGAACTGAATGCATCCTGTCTCAATAATAATAATAATCAATATTTAAACAGGGTGACCCCTTCAGTCGCAGGACTGGTATCAACGGGGGCCCTGTATAACGTAAAATAAAAAGAGCATGTATAAATAATATATATCTATAAAAAAACTAACTACTTTAAAAGATACGCTGAAATGTTTAAAAAATTTAAAAGCTTAAAAAGGTAATAGCGTTCTCATAAAAATTGGATATAGAATTGAAAATGTTCTAAAAAATAACCTAAGAAAAAAAATCGGAGATAGCCTTGAAACGTTCCTTAGGTGGTAAAATCTTTATGTTCGTTGGAAGGCTATTAAATGTGCATGCACCATGATAATAAAAAGACTTTTTAGCGACATCTAAATGAAATTTAGGAAGTATAATGTCAGTGATTGACGATCTAGTGCATCTGTTAAAAACATGTTGGTTGTCGCTCTGGCAGCGTAACAGGAAATAGTCTTTAAAGTATAGAGGAACTTCTCCGACCAAGCACTTGTTAACTAACAGTGCACAGTGCTTTTCCATGGTTTTTGTAAGAGAGGGCCAGCGTAGGTTCTCGAGTATTGTTTCCGTGGCTATGTCAGGTTTAAAACCGTATACGATTTTCGCAGCTCGTCGTTGCAGGCGTTCAAGAGTCCTTCTGTTAGTGCTTCCCAGAGGGCAAAAGCACGTATCACAATAGCTTAATATCGGTAGCACCGTGGACAAATAGATCTTATTTGCTGCTTCCGTGGTTAAACAACCTCGTAATCGTGACAGGAGGCCAAGTCTGCTAGCAACTTTTGACCTTAAATAGCTTATGTGATCGTTGAAAGATAAACACTCGTCTAGCAAGACTCCTAGGTACTTGAACGACTTTACTTGGTTGACTTCCTTTCCTTCCATGCAAAGCGGACTATGAGATTCAGATCTGACTAGCCTTTGCCGAGTTCCAAATAAAACATACTCAGTTTTCTTTAGGTTGAGGAAAAGACCGTTTGCTGTTAACCAGTTAGAGACGTTATTGAGATCAAGGCTTAAGTTCAGCTGTAGTTGGTCAATGTTTGAAGCAGCAGTAAAAATAACGGTGTCGTCGGCATATAACATAACACTAGACAGACCAACGGCCAAAGGAAGATCGTTTATGTAAAGAATAAACAAGAGAGGCCCTAACACAGAACCTTGAGGTACTCCGCTACTGATGTTGGCGGCAGAAGAAAGGTGATTTTCAATGGACACTCTCTGAGTCCTGTTAGTGAGATAGCTCTCAAACCACGAGAGAGGCTGGTCTTGAATTCCATATCTGTACAACTTGTTTAAAAGACCGTCATGAGGAACAGTATCGAAAGCCTTTTTCAGGTCAATAAACACTGCCCCCGTCAATAGCCCTTTGTCCATATGACCACGAATTTTATCTGTAAGGAAGGTAACGGCCAACTGAGTTGAATGATTTGCGCGAAACCCCGATTGATAAGGCGAGAGAAGAGAGTTTTCTGATAGGTAGCTATGTAGCTGATGGAAGACAGCTTTCTCCAGAATTTTCGACAAGATCGGTAAAATTGATATAGGCCTGTAATTGTCCAGATCATCTTTGTTTCCAGATTTGAACAAGGGTACAACCTTTGCTTGCTTCCATTCAGACGGGACTGCACCAGTTTCAATAGAAAGATTTATCAAATGTCTTACACAGTCAGCTATCACAACTGCGCTGTCCTTTAAAAGTCTAGCAGGTAGACCATCTAGACCTGTAGCTTTCTTGAGTTTTAGGCATTTAAGTTGCTTAAGCACAAACGGTTTACCCACTGCTGTGAACTCAAAATGATTCTTTGTAAACAGCTCCTCGGTTGTAGAATTAAAAACTGGTCTTGCATACCGGCATGATTCAAATAACTTGTTCACAACAGAAGTAAAGTAAGTGTTAAACAATTCTGAAATGCTTTGTTTATCAGTAACAATCTTGCCCTCTGCCTTGATACAGGTCGGAATAGATTTCTGTTTCGTGTCCGGCATTATTTTCTTCACAGACCTCCAGAAAGATTCAGAATCGCCGCTGTTCTCTTCAAGTAGTGATCTACTATAGCTTTCCTTAGCACGTTTAATCCTTGCACTGACTTTGTTTCGGAGTAATCGATATGCCGCCAAATCGGTGTCTAATTTTGATCTACGATATTTCTTGAGACTGGCATCCCGAGCTCTCATCATCTGTTTGATTTCCAGTGTAAGCCATGGACAATTACGTCCTCTAACTTTTTTGTCGATTAGTGGAGCATGTTTGTCACATTCAGCCGATTATTTTATTTTTTCAGCTCGTTAAACAAAATGACACCAACTGCGTTGTCCAGTCGGCAATTTGTTGTCTTGTGCTTCCGAAGAAACTAATATTCATTAAATTATAAAAAAAATCAGGAATTCCATCAAGTTAACCAGCCAACCAGAACCGCAGTTTATCCCAAAAACCTCTCAGTCGACCATTTCAACAGAAAATAGTTGAGGACGTGCTTTATTAATTGGAAAACGTTGGAAATGGTGTCTACATAGAACACGGCCTAGCTATATAAAAGATTTCTCAGCATTAGCTAATTAGCATTTCATATTTCTTGTCTCCCTTCAGTCAGGTGTGAGCGTTCAATGCGGACCATCATGGACAATCGTTCGGTTAGTGTGACACAACAACTCCATTATTTTGACATTGCATCGGAAATGAAATTCTTTATCACTTTTAATAAAGTTTTAATTCTTAAAAAACTTTAACAACCAGGAAGTTGAGTGTCGAGGGAACTAAAGCGGGATTTGAAGTTTCGTCCATATTTGTTGAAAATATCTTTTTTCAGCTCGTTAAACAAAATGACACCAACTGCGTTGTCCAGTCGGCAATTTGTTGTCTTGTGCTTCCGAAGAAACTAATATTCATTAAATTATAAAAAAAATCTCAGATTAGCAGTTGTTCTATTTTGCGATTCAACAAAAAATTAAAGCACTCCACTGGCTCTAAGAAGTTGTAACCTAAGAGTTACATTATAAGGATAACGTCATGTTAATTAGCAATGTCTGACAACAGAAGCATATGCTTCCGCTGAAAACAATGGCCGGCTCACTTAATTAATGAATCGCATAAACAACTTCATTTCTACGAATTAACTGTCTATAAACATCTCGATAACTTCAAAATATTTATGGGCTGCAAACAGAGTGCAAAAGCAGTTCTGAGGCCAAATCGTTGATGCCTTCCTTGTCCTGTCTTATGTCTTGAGCGTACTTACCGAATAACATGACATAACAAGCCTGATTAAATTTCACTTCCTTGAGTAATTCGACCAAGTGGAACAGTAGCGTGGGTTGTGCCGTTTTATTTTAATAATCTTCAAGTCCTCAAACCTATTCACGTACCGCTTGTGGACCTTGAGGCTTTCAAATAGGGAGGAATAGCAATATATTTATTAAAGATGTTTCCACAGAATTCTATAATCGTTTGTGTCATAAGCGCACGTACACAACATTGTGATATTTTCGTCAAGCTAAGCTTGATAGCGAAATAAATGACTGTTTTCTTCTGAACGAGCACGGTGACCCCAACTTTTTAATGACAAATATAAATGAGATACGATTGACTACGATGCAAAAATTCTCGGCTTTTAGACATTTTTTACTTGAATTCTGTTAACAACACGTCTTTAGGAAATGCTTGATATTGGGTATGTGCAAATGCGGAGAATTTTTTAATTCTTCATTTCTTTTCAATTAAAAAAGTTCATAATGAAAGATCAAGGTCTATATTGTTGAACTGATCCATTTTTTGCAAGAAATGAATATTTTTTTTACAAATGACACTTCCCTGATCCCAAGTGAAAAACCTCGAGGGTCTTACAGCTACCATTGTGAGTATAATGGTCAGCCATGTATACTGTGCAAAAAGAGAGCTTCGTGACCCTCATTTTGTTTCATTTTTATAATAGTCATAAATTTTCCCGTGGATGATGTATGAAAACCTTTCTGCCTTTCTGTGGTCGAGTTTATGTGGTCACAAGATCTAGAATGTGTTTGTTCTCAACAAAATTAACATTACAAAGATATTTGAAAGTAAGTGTGTTTAAAAACATAATTAAAAGGCTGGTATTATGCTTGGTGTCTATAGCCTCATTAGAATGATTTCACAAACCCCGATTCTTACGTGCTAATTGGAATCCTTAAATGCTAATGTGCAAGAACAATAGAGCCAGTACGTTCTAAAGTGCACCGTTCTAATTTCGACATGGTTTCTCGCAAACACAAACAACAATGCTTCCAATGTTTTAATCTCTGTTTATCGAGCAGAATCGCTCTCGATCTAATTTCAATCTAGGTCTTGCTTGAAACTTGAACTGATTTAGAAAGCTTAGCTATGTGCACCGAGCAAAACAGGTTCAAACAGAAACTATATTTTAGTGGTCAAAATGCGTTAAACAAACCTTATATTAAACAGTTCAATTAAATAGCCGAGAACTGCCTGACTAGAGTAAATATTGCGAAAAACATGGCTTTTTTCTTCCTTATTTCTTGGCCTTATCCAAATAGGTATTCACTTTTGTGAGCAAGTCGTTCACATTGTTCATGGTGTCCATGGCTTTCTGACACATTTTTTGATGGGCACGTTATGCTTCTTTTGCGCGATCAATCTTTCGCTTCTCCTCCTCGTACCTACCATTCTCTCCTTCCGAACTATCCAATGATGAAGCGACCAATTCATTGTCAAGTTTTCTTTTAACAGCTTCCGCTTTTCGTTGACATGGAGTCATCAGCGTGGAATACTTTTACTGAAGTTTTACCTTTATCTTGGTTGTTTTTAGAACGCACCGACTCTTCTTCGCTTTCTGCGTCCCATGGGCGCCATAAATTTGACATTTTGAGAAAACTAGCTGAGGAACCTGTGAATGAATCTTCTCTCAATAATCAGGAATTCCATCAAATTAACCAGCCAACCAGCACGGACGTTTATTCCAAAAACCTCTCGACCATTCCAACTGAAAATGGTTGAAGAAGTGCTTTATGAATTGGAAAACGTTGAACAAATCTATTTGTTAAGGAAATGGTGTCTATATAGAACAGAACCTAGCTAAATAAAGAACTTCTCCGCATTGGCTACTTAGCATTCGGCATTTTTGTCCCTCTTCAATTGTTGGCTTTCAATTACCATCATGGGGATGGTTCGGTTGGTATAACAACAACTTCTTTATTTTGGTAACATTACAAGGTAAAAAAGTATTTTTTATCACTTTAAATAATATTTATAGTAGCCTTCTCATGTTAAGTAATCAAGTACACGCCGATTAGACGCCACAAATCAATCGAAAAATTATCATCTGTTTCATCAAAGCGAGGACACGTCGTGAAAAAGTTGATTTAAATGATTATCAAATGTTTGAAAGTTTGGCAAACCGAAACGAAATCGACTTGCGCGCCCGAACTAAGCACGGCTGTTACTTAGTATCTTCAAGAGATTATCGAGGTAAGCTTACCTTGATAATCTCTTGGTATCTTTTACCGGGTTGTCAAGGCTGCCGGTTTCCACTAGCGCTTAAGCATAAACACAAGCATAACCAACCTTTGCAGAGGAAGTCGAGTGATACTAAGTAGTACATTTTGTTAGGAAATTATCCTGAGAAAAGGTCGACGGCAATTTGGCAAACCGTTGATACCTCCCTTGTCCTGTGTAATTCTCACCGCGTCACAAGACACAAGTACATGAGCCTGATTGAATTTCACTGCCTCGACTACGTCAGTCGTGTGGAACGTACCGCTTAAATCTCTCAAAAAGGGAAGAATAACGATATATTTATCAATCTAGAATCAAAGGTGATTTCATTGAATTGCGCATCCTTGCGGCACGCACAATTTGTCGCGTCTTTAGCACTCCAAAGCGTGCACGTACACGACATGGTAACATTGATTCAAGCTAAGCTCGATAGGGAAATAAGTGATTGTTTTCTCTTGAATGAGCACAGGGGGCCCAAACAAGCGGCTTGTCTGTATGTATGTTCGAAATATATAGAAATGTATGGGAATATTAAAGAGTGTTAATATCGTGAACTGATATCGAGTAATGTCCATGTTAAAGCTCAAAATAAACGTAAATCTACCTCAGTTGTTGTGTATTGTCATTTCTGCGGCTCAAAATGGCGAATTTGAGCGATTTGGTGGGTTTTGTGTTGGTGGGTTAATCCTGTCTAAAGATTCGTTTATTATTATTATTATTATTATTATTATTATTATTATTATTACTGTTACTACACGTTATAAGAGGGAGACAACTTGTCTCCTTCTTACAAATGGGTAAATTCTTTACTTCATTCCTCTACTAGTAAAACATTTCATAATCATCAATGTCTATTTTGTAGGACAACTCCAATTTTTCCTTTACAAGCTTTACTGGTTTCTGTGAGTAAAAAGAAAGTACCCATGGATTAATCTTCTCGCGTAACGACCGCGAGCTTTTCAAAGTACGTGGTGTACTCATATTGTTCGTGGTTAAAAATATTTATTATTCAACTTTCATACACTGTACGAATTCCGATTTTCTGATTGGCTGATTTGTACCACGTGATACTGGGTTGTGACGAGACAACCACCTTGACGTCATTATCGTGGTGTAATAGCCGTGGTGTAAATTCAACACACCACTGTCATTACACCATGGCTTCGACTGACTCAAATACAGTGGTTTCAATGCAGTGTTTCTTTGTGCAGTGTATTCAATTTGAATGATAAAAATGTTAACGCACTAGCTGCTCGTGAATTATCGGGATTTACCTGTACTCGTTCACTAACGATGAACTTAAAATTTTCAATACCGCACGAGGCTTTGCCGAGTGCGGTATTGAAATTTCTCGTTCATTGTTAGTCAACTCGTGCAGGTAAATCCCGATAATTCACTCGCTGAGTGCGTTAACCTGTAAATATTTTGCATTTAAGTAATGAAAAAAGCTTTAAGGAGGCTGTCATTAATTTATTGGAACTTTTTTCCTCTTATCAGAAGTGCAATGCAGTAAATTCATTTATTGCAATAACGTCGCCGTAACTGTAGTGGGAATGCGTTTATAAAGCGAATGTTTCAATACATATATTCAAATACCTACTACAATTTATTGAGCAAGGTTACCGATAATTAATTAAAGTAATTTAACCGACTGAAGTACAACTCAGGGAGTAATCGGTAATTTAGATGTAGATGTTAGCATACAACTATGTGTTTCATGGTGGCAATAACACTTACTCAAACAAAGTTCAACACTATTAAATGTTTTAAATAAAAAAATATTTACATTCAATTCAAAACCGTGATCCTATTTCAAGAAGAGTACATTTCCGGCATTGAGGTCGGATGATGATGAACTTGAGTATGAAGAGCAGCAATTCGTCCTAAAAAATGAAACAAAGAAATAGAAATACTGGATAAAACACAGCAGGGGATACCGTGCGAGTCTTTTCCAATATTGTCTTCCTATCTGATGGTTTGTATTCAGCAGGGACGATGCTAGAAAGAGCCTAATAAAAGAGATCCTTTTTAATGTTATGTATATGAATTTTAATATTTATATGAAGTTTAAAGGAGCTCAGTCACGGTATTTTGAGTTGTTTTGGCCACATACAAAATTACCTTTAAATGGTAGGAAACCTGAAAATAACAGTTTAATAAGATAGAAAAAACACCAAAGAGATAATGATAAACCATAAAGGAACAAGGATGGCTAAGGATGGAGAAGATTAATACGAATTACAAACGACGAATTTGAAAAATTGTAGCTTAACGTTTCAACATGCGCAAACCATGACGTAGCTCCTCTAATGCTTGTCAGTGTTGGGGAAAACAAAAACTTACCCAAAAGGAAGGCTGACTTTCTTAGCTCTCGTCGCTAGAGGGAAGAAAAATGAGTAGACATCATACATGGAGGTGTATCAAGAAAAATAATCCAAGATACAATTATCTTAAACACTTATTCCTCTCTGCAGCGACATCATGAATTGCTCGTTGGCGTGTGAAATGAGAAAAAGAGTTCGGCGTTGAGGTAGCATAGAATAGGGTTAGGAAAGTATTGTACTGTTCAAAGAGTTTTCATGTTTTACTTCACGACTTATTGAAAGGTATTTCTTTACATCTCGAGTTTAATTTTTTTAAATGCCTTTCAAGAACATATCCCTTACAATACGTGCAATTCCATCCAATAACATGTTTCAGAATATAAGGAGACAACATAAATCAGAAAGTTACATAGAAAATTTTAACCCCGTGAATCCATGTTTTAAAGTCTGTATCATTCTTAAAGAAATCATTTAAAAGTAGCATCCCCACCTGTTGTGCCCGAGATTCAATGTGACGTCATCACCAATAAGCACAAATGGAGCCCAGTACTTCACGTCACTGAAGTTGGCAGATTCTCGCATATATTTCATGGCCTGATTGAGAGACTTACTCGCACTGTTTCCTTCTAAAAGATGCTGGTAGAAATGTCTCATAAATTCTTTAGTCGCTTTGTCATTGATCGCCCATAATGTTGCCACAACAGAACGAGCACCAGCTCCTAAAAAAGCACGCGCAATACCAACCACACCTTCGGCCATTATCTCCCCTCGGCTCGTATGACAACAGCTCAAGACAACCAGTTGCGCTCGCAATTTGGCATCCAAAACATCTTTCGTCGTCAACAGAAAGTCTTTCTCCTTTGGTTTTTTGGACGACGTGGATAAAATGATTTCACCTGTTTCTTTAAGACCATGTGCTGCAATATGCACTAAAACAACCGAGTCTATTCTTCTCAACACTTCAACTTTTGTTGCTTCTTCTCCAATGAGAGGTGTAGTATTCAGTACTTTGCCGATCATTTCTACTTCTTCTTTGGCAGATTTTAGCTGCTTGAAGTTCTTGATGTTTCCCACATACGGATCTCCAACAAGCAGTGCTCCAGTCGTACAGTGGTGCCGTTCTGGACACTTTCCTGTCAGCTGTAAACTGGTTAGTGAGGGAGTCAGTCGAATTCTAAATGTTTCTGATAGATACTTGGAATTTTGATCCTTGAGCGCGGCAAAAGGAACCAGAAATAAAACGCCATCAGGAACAATGATAATCTCAGTACTTTGGATCAATTCGGCAATCGGGCCAATAAGCATGTCATACCATATTTTCAAAGTATCCCTGCTGGAGTCGAACAACACAGATCCTTTATCATGAGCTTCGGGTGGAGTAACATCAATGTCTTGATACGTTTCCTCTATCAGAGGATCTAAGTTGTCTTCATTGATTGTTTTTTGTACAAAACGAATTCCATGTCCTTTCCCCAGGACCCAGAGATTTATTGCCCTCCTTCCGCCGGCGACAAATATTGTTTGTGATGAGTTATTGCTTGTAACATCTGAAATAATTGTTTCCAGCTCTCCACTTGTCCCAGAAAGAGCCAATTTTAAATCATATCGGGATTCCATAAGATCAGAGAGAGCTTGTGCACGTCCCCGCTCAGCTGTTTGAAGTGCTTCAACAATCTTGTTTTGTTTCAGCTGAACCATCAACAAAGCATTGTAGGCATCTTTATACAGCTCTCGAAGTTTGATTTTCCAATCGTCTTCCGAATGAAGAAGGTCCCTGATTTCTTCACAAAAGCTGACACTGGACTTAAAATGATATTCAGCGTTAGACAAGTCACCGAGAGAATGATAAACACGGCCAAGGTTACAATATGCACGTGCCTGTCCAGACATAGCTTTACAGTCTTTGGAAATTTGAAGATCTTGCTGGTGGCACTCGAGCGCTTTATTGAAATCTCCGAGAAAGTGATAGTCCCGGCCAAGATTCGCACATGCACGTCCCTGCCCAACTTTGTCACCGCATTCTTTCCACATATCAAGTTGTAAGTGGTGATACTCGAGAGCTTTTTGGAAGTTGCCAAGATCGCGCTGAACAAGGCCCAGATTAGCGTACGCACCTCCTTGCCCAGCTTTGTCTCCGACTTCTTCGGCAATCATAAGATGTAACTTGTAACACTCTTCGGCTTCTTGGAAGGATTTGAGAGAGCGATATGAATTGCCGAGATTAACATTAGCACCTCCCAAGACAGTTTTATCTCCTACTTCTTCTGCAATGCTGACTTCTTGCTTGTGGTAAGCGAGGGCGTTATTGAAATCGCCAAGAGAACGGTAGGTAATGCCAATATTACCATATGCACGCCCTTTTCCAGCTATATCTTTGACCTCTTTAGCAATACGAAGATCTTGTTGATGATATTCCAATGCTGTTTTGAAATGCCCCAGAGAGTGATAAGCAACGCCTAAATTAGCACACGCACGTCCTTGCTTAACTTTGTCTTCTACATCCTCGGCGATACTGAGATCTAGCTTGTGATGCTCGATGGCCTTATTGAAGTCACCGAGAGATTGATAAGCAATGCCAAGATTAGCATGTGCACCTCCTAGTACAGCTTTGTCTTCCACCTCCTCGGCAATACTGAGACGTTTCTGATAATACTCAAGGGCTTTGTTGAACTTACCGAGAGAGTGATGAGCGCGGCCAAGATGAGCGCATGCACGTCCTTGCCCAACTTTGTCTCCTACTTCTTCAGCAATGCTAAGACGTTTGAGTTGGTACGCGATGGCCATTTTCATATTACCAAGAGAACAATAAGCACGTCCAATATATGCACAGGCAAGTCCTTGTCCAGCTTTGTCGCCGGCATCGTTAGCATTATCAAGTTCTAACTGGTGGTACTCAAGGGCTTTCGTGAAATTGTTGAGATTAAAATATTTGATTCCAAGACTGCGTTGCACATGTCGTTTAGTATCTCTGTCCAGCACTTCTATGTTCTTAGCTCCGCGGTCTATCTAGAAATGTAAAAAAGACATGTGCCGCAAACTGTAACAACTAACGCAAAATGTAACGACTTTCGACGCAAAATGTAACGTTAACCCGATCTGTAACAACTGTTGCCCCAAAATGTAGCAATTTCTTTAACACGAATTGCAACAACTTTTCAACACAAAATGAACCAACTTCTTTAACACGAAATATAACAAAGCAAAATGTAACAACCCTGGCCTTAATATATAAAAAAGGAAATTCAGAAATATTAGCGTTTTTGTCAGTCTTATAGTGAGGTGGCTTAGGGAAAACATCGTTACCGACTGGAAGAAAGCATAAAATTTGGCACACAAACTCATTTTGGTCCTGCGAACAAATTTAGGCTGGGTGCCACATGATCCGATTACCCGGGGAGGGGGGGCGTGACACGCAATTTAATTTGTGACACTCTTTGCCAGCATGAAAACGAGCCTTGTATATTAAAATGTTGTAAAATATCCTTATAATCGGTTAACATTTGTTTAAGAACATTAGAAATAATCATTCGGTTACTATATTTATTTCACAGTGATTTAATAGTAATTATAATGTAATCACCTGACAATCACATCCCGAGATTTTTGTTTTCTCGCGCATACTGAATTCATAACAAGAATGTCATTACAGAATGGAGTAAACTAAGAAAAGCACACACATCCCGTGTTTATATTTATATTGTAAACTGTAAGTCGTACTACGAAAATATAATTTATGACAAGCTCGAAAGAAATCAAATTACGGAGATGTGTCCAGGGGTTGGGGGGCGTCTGAGGTTACCAGCTATCAAGAAAACTTTGAAAACTGGCTGGCAACACGGCATTTGGAACACATTCTATTAAGATCAGGTTAATGTTAATTATTGCTGCATTCTCCTGAACAGTGACATAACCCTGTACAAGAGAGATAAGCTTTGATACATTTACATCTGCCAGCACATTCTTGTTTGCAACCACATTTAAGGAGTTCTAGACAGGCTTTGGCCGCTTCAGGAAGGGTCATCCAGACAGGTTTCCACGTGCCATCCATGTCAAACCAACCCCATCCCTCGGGCGAAGGAACCATCTGAACGGCCTGCAGGCTTGTGTACCAGATGCTACTTTGGTAAACTACTCTTAACGCGTGCTGTAATAGCGAGTCCCACATAAGCAAAATTAGAATTCAGCTTTGCTACTTTTGTCCCTATCGTTACACATTTATCACTGCAGAAACACGGCATGAAATAAATAAGAACAGTAGAATAAGTCGAAAGCCTGAATTTCACTCCTTACAAAATGTTGTGAACTCAATTTACCTGTGTGGGAGGAATGTTCTCTAGGGTCCTGTTCCTTTTGGTGGAAATTTCTTTGCGGGCTTCATTTACATTGATCACATTGCTGGCCTTGTCGTAGAGAACTACGGTAAATCGCTCCAGAAGTTTGAAGATGGAATCATCCTTGTCCAGCTTGTAATAAGGGTGATCTTGCAGGAACTTAAATGCCTGTCACGTCAGGGAATGACTTCCATGCGTTCCAGGCGGACTTCTTACCAGTCCCAAAGGAACAGGAGGTCGTGTCGCATCCAATGAATGAATGAAACATAGGGAGTGCCCGAGACGTTTCAGGGCCAAGAAATGCGCAGGTGGCATTCACACTGATGTATTGGACATATTTCCCCATGCCCAAACCAGTCCAGATGGCTGCAGACGGATACAAAGCGATCAAGTCATGAAAAATCCCTATCATTACGACAAGACCATCCGTATCCACTTCGCGGACAAAAACCTGACTGTATCCTTTGTTCAGCACGTGTTGAACATGTACACCAATTCTTGTGTCGGCTTCCTCGTGGTCACATCTCTGTATATCGGTAGAACCTCTACTTGAGACTACAGATTCGTCTGAGGTGATGTTTACTTCCTTGTTCTCTGGAAACTAGAAGTTTGAAACTCTGCTTGTCAGGAGGGAAAAGAGTTCTTTCTTGTTGGTATTGTCTTGAAGAAATGGTTTCCAGTTTGGAGGAATCTTGGTGTCACCTGTTACCTTTCTTCTCTGACCCTTACCTCTCTTCTCTCTTGTTGAATCCTTGATACTCTTCGCCTTATACGTATCCCAAGCAATGTCCACTCGTTTACTTGATTGGAGACGATTCAGAATGAATGGGATAAAGACGTTTTCAGTATAGCTATCAAAGGTGGAAACAGTTGAGGATGGAAGGGCGTGAACAACAGCTGCTCCATCAAAGATCTTACAATCGTAGAGTGGAAGTGGATCCCGCTGCTTTGTGCTGGCAGGCTTAACACATGTCAAGAGGTCTGACTTCTTCCCGAATCTTAGCTTTCCAAACTAGAAGAGATGTGGGTAGGGCTGGTTTTCGTGCATAAAACATTCGTCTGGGTCTCCGCTTCGATGCTGGGTGACAATGTACAAACGGCTGAAAAAGTTGCAATCGCTTCTCAGTGCACTTACTTGTTTTTGGCTTGGGTTTTTGTCGTTTAAACAGCGGCAGACAATTATTCTTGATGGTATAATGAATCGATACAGTTCTATCTTCGATCACTGCCTTTATAAAATTCTTGTACTGATTCTGGTCCACACTCAATTAAATAACTATCAACCCAAAGTAATTAGGAAACCAAGCATTCTGTCCAATATAAATAGAAAGTTGGCCTGTTAAAATTAATCTATTTCGCCGGCTATCTCAAGCTTAAATTGCATCGTTAGGTAATCAAATATTCTGTTTGTCTTACCTCGTGTTGCCTGAACGAAGTTAGCCTATGATCAAAGGTTGTTTACAGATCACACTTCCGACATAAAACCAAACCTGATCCTCAACTGAATTCCTGGACTCGCGTTTCCCGTATTTGGCGTCTTTTGCATATCTTCCCGCGCTTGGCACCGGTTGTATATTATACTTTGCATACCTGGCAGCGATTGCATATTTTTCTGTTTCCCCAGTTTCTCATTCGCTTTATGAAAAACCAAAGTAAAACTATATTTAAAAAAAAACGATTTCAAACTCAACTGCATGCTCTGAAGTCAGATCATTCAACATGAGCCAAAAAGCAAGAAACATGCTATTTTCACTTGACATAAACACGTTAAGGCTATCTAAGTGAACCACACAACCTAATTTACAAGCTGTTGACGTATTTTGGTTTAATTTGGTGATCAAAAGCATAAAAGCTATGGATTGATTTGTCAGCCTCGTTTTCATGCTAATGAAGCTTATCGAGAATGGACCAAATTCGATGTATTAAAATTCAGCCTAACACAATAGACCTCAGCACGAGGCTCTGGGGATTAAACCCCACAAACTCTGTAACTATTCCCCAGAGCCTCGTACTGAGGTCTATTGTTTAAGGCTGAATTTTAATATATCGAAATTGGTCTATTGAAATGACGTGTCTTCCCCCCCCCCCCCATCATCGAATCACGTGGCACTCAGGCTAAATTTGTTTCTTATACCAACAAGATTCTTTGTGCCAAATTTCATGCTTTCTTCCACTCTGTAACGATCTAGCCTTAAAATCACCCTAAGCCACCTCACTATTAAGAGTCCCTGTCCATAAATATGAAAAATCACTCGGCAAGGTTCGAAAATTCGATTTCGCTCATATTTTTATGTTACATAGGCTAGGGTATGACAAAAGCTACTGGGTAGTTTTTTTGGCAAAATATCCTTTTATTTTAAAGAAAAATGCAAATTACCAAATTCCGTTAAAATCGTCATTTGACGCACCATTTTATTAAAAAAGTTCGAGAGCGTCGCATCCAAAACCGCGGTAATCTTTCGTCTTTAAAACACTCAAATAGTTTTGTACAATGTTTAAATGTGTACTGGGTTGATTTTGGGGAATGTTGCGTTGTCGTTTTGGGTGCAAAAATTAAATAATTAAATTTCGAAGGCATGTATTTCATTCACTTAAAAGTACTTCGTAAATATAATTAATTTTCACCATGTGCGAAACCTTCAAGTAAATTAAGATTCCTGTAAAAATTTCTTTGGGCAAATGATTGTGAGCGACGCGAGAGCTTTTCAAAGTACGTTAAAAATGCAAATATTTGACCTTCCGTCGTCAAATTTCAATTTGCGGGTTAGACATGCGCATGCGCCACATGTCCTATATTAAGTTGAAATAGACACAGAACAAAAAGCCGATTTAACGTGTTTGTCTCACTCACCATTCGTCACATATAAAGCAGAAAAGTTGTTTTCTGTTTACGCTACGTCCGATGTACGTCGCCAACTGTCAACGTATTTAATGGTCGACTACCATGAATCTGTGACCATCTTACGGCGCATATGATCACCACTACATCTAAGTCAAAAACAGCCGAGTCATTTGTAGATAGTTGCTTGCTTTGCACTGCACCAGAATATTACGTTTAACGGCAGCCAATATATCTATATCTATAACGCTGCTTATTATATGGCTGAGTCTCACAGACTGGTAACTACCGAATTCACGCATTTGATCGGCTGAAATAGATATTGAGCGCGGTCAAGATTTTCCCATCCAGGCCGGCTTCTAGACCAGTTTCATTTTGCAATGAAAAAGTTGCAAACTAAACTACAAAAATATTTTCTTCTAAAAATATTTACTCGTGGAATTCGAAGTGCGAAAAAGCCTGATGAGAAATAAAAGTAGAGAGGACAAGCAAACTTTGGCAGATTTAAGTTCAGCTCATCACCGTTACCAAGCTAAATGTCAGCTAGTACAAACCAGTTACATTAAATTAAATTAAATTTAATTAAATTTTTCTTATTTGCCATATAACAAACATCTTGTCAACCGGGTTAGTCGGTCTGTATGGGAGAATCTGGACTTCGGCCGTGTGTACAGACCTCCCTACGTTCGGTTTGTACTCACGACCTCGGTCAAGATTCTCCCATACAGACCTCCTGCTTGGTTCAGCTTGGTTAATAAGAGCTTAGTTATAATAAATGGGTGAACGACCTAAAGATCATGTTCATGCAAAAATAGTGATGTAGACGTTCTCCAAAGGTATATTCGTGCTATCCAAAATTGGTGTTGTTGTCCATCGGTTCAGAACGCAAAAGTCAGCTAAAATGTTTATTTAATAACACTAAAACAATTTCTCTAGGAGAGAATGCTGATTTCACAAGCAATGCACTCGATTGAACTAGCGATATTTCCATACCGTAGACGGAGAAAGTCAATTTTAAACTTATCTGCAGTGTTCCGTAGCGCGGTTTTGTTTTACATGCATTCGGGAAGGCCTTCGATTCAAACCTTGCAACCCGAAGGACGATATCAAGCTTCTTCAAAATGTAACTGATCTATATGCCTCCGTCCTACGGACTTCGTACTAAAAAGGGGATTTCAGGTTATTGGTTCGTACATTTCATGCCTTTAAAGTTAGACTTTAATTAAACATTAAGAGAGCGCATACGCAGCAATATATACCTTGTGTTCTTCCACAGCTACAGATTTCCACTTGCTTTCCAATTTATCTGTGCTTGCGTTTTTTTTGTTTAGAGCCATGCTTCTAATTTCCAGCAACATCGTGTTTTCTTGGTATACCTTCTCAAGGTTAATGAATGTCGTATGGGATGACGTTATCGAAGAGAGTTTATAGCTTAATTTTCAATGACAAAAAATCGATCAGAACAGCAGAAGTTTCACTCACACTATCAGAGAAATTTATACACCTGGGTAGAGAGAGGCACTGTAATAGTAAAGTATTTTGCCCAAGAACACAACACAATGTCCCCTACCGGGGATCCAACCCGGACCGCTCGATCCGGAGTCAAACGCACTAGCCATTAGGCCACCGGCCCTCCTAATGGAAGTAGTATTAGACAGCAAACATTTGAGCAATGAAGAAGGGAGAGGAGTTCTTTCCGTCCCTCATGTTATACCGTTATACTACTTTTTTCCACGAAATTTATAAGTGCGATTGTGTTGAACTCCATGGAGGCACTATACTGGGGATGGCTTTGAGGTCAGTCAATAAAATCTCAGCATGCATATGGTCTGTAGAGGCACTCCCGTGTGCTTACAAAGTCGGGTCAACGAGACATTTACGCGTTTTGGTGAGAAAAGAATAAAAATAACATGGGTCGCACCAGCTGTAAGCACTGCAGGCAGTAACAGAATTTGACTCAAACACTTGAATTGTACCACTCTGTCGCTGTTTGTTGTTTTACATACTCTCCGTAAGAAAATAATTGTAAATAAATCAAAGGATACTGCTAATCCTTCATTGCACCAGGAGATGGCTTCTTCAAACAGATTCAACTTCAAACAAGCACTTGCACCTAAAAAGGAACACTGATAACATTCATAATTTCTTCAAAGAAAAGCAGACACTTTAGCCTGACTGAATCATCCTCGTAGTCACTAAAAACTTTATTTCACCAAATGCCACGCAATTTTGTCCTGTACATGAAATATATAATGTGTCGACGTAAGTTAGCATAGAAATGAAATCCAGTTGCTGTAAACATAGTCAAACTTTACCTCTTTCTATTGCCTTCATGTAAGTTGGTTGGAATTGTCTCGCCGACTTTGCATCGCTAAGCGCCTCATGATAATTCCCTGTCAGTAAAATCGAACATTCCAGAATCATCAGTGCCCAAGTCGAAGGACGAAGAAAACATAAAATCTTAGACCGAATTGAAAAACTACATAACAATTCTCACCCAACTGGAAACTGACTGTCGCTCTGTTTGTGAACAATATGGCTTTTAGATTTTCATCCTTGCAGTTGGTGTTTATTCCTTGCGTGTAACAGATAATGGCATATTTGTATTCTCCTTTCCTGCTCTCTGAGTTACCTTCATCGTTGAAAGCCTCGGCAGTTGCTATCTCTAAAATCATGAACCAAAATAAAAATCGGTAGCACTTTCCATCCATACCATGCATAACGTTATTTCACGACTAGATGAGTTCAGAGGGCCAAAAACTAAAAGTAACCGATCAGATTGCTCTATTGTGCAATATTTCTACAACAACAATAACAACAACAATGCTTTATTCACTCTAAACACTTAATACACATTTGCATAGAAAATTACAATAACTTACATTATTATCCAACTGCAGCGAATACCATCCAAATAACAGTACAAATATACAGCGATATTGCACAATTATTTGTACAGTAGAAAACCTGTTTGCCGCACAGGTCGGCGCGCATACGCAAAACTGTCACACTCTCCCTCTCTCATTGATAAATTTATTGACTACAGCAGTTGGATAATAAATCTCTCATTAGATGTTTTGGTGTGTGGTATTGCTGTACATTTTTACTCGATTTTTTATTTTGACGAGCCCATACACAACTCGTAAAAATATACAGCGATACTACACACCAAAACTTCTAATAAGATTATATAACAAAAGATATGTGCTTATTGGACCGGGCACTGTCCCAAACTATGCCGCCCAACCATTCTCACTCACTTTTCTAAGAAAATTAACTTACACTAGAAAGATTCTTTTTCTTATTCTTTCGGTTCAACTTTATTTCCCTCTGTATTTTGAAAAGGCTAAGCCATTTCCTTATCAGAATTGCAGGCTCGAAGTTTACTGTGTCTTTCCAGTCGATAATCGTGGCATTTTTTTAAAACATTTTCTTAGCTCTAATTAACTGAGCAAGAGGTCTGTATGGGAGGTCGTGAGGTCTGTACATACGACCGAGGTCAATATTCTCCCACACAGACCGACTAAGCTCGGTTAATAAAATGTTTATTATATGGCGCAAACGAGAACAATTTAATTCGTTTAATGTAACTGGTTTGTACTCAATGTTGCGAACGACGACGAACTGAATTTAATTCTGCCACAGTTTGCTCGTCCTCAATATTTTTTTTTTTTTTCGCAGCAGCCTTTTTGGCACTTCCACAGATAAATATTGTTAGATGAAAATAGTGAATGATTTTGCATTTCAGTTTGCAACTTTTTCACTGCAAAACATTAGCGATCTAGATGCCGGTCTAGATGGGAAAATCTAGAGCGCTTTAAGAGTGCCTGCCCGTAAAAATCAGACAAATTCTTAATTTCGCGGCAAGGGTCGAAAATTCAATTTCGCTCATATTTTTATGGTAGATAGGCTAGGGCATGACAAAAACTACTAGATAGTTTTTTTGGCAAAATATCCTTTTATTTCAAAGAAATATGCAAATTACCAAATTCCGTTAAAATCGTCATTTGACGCACCATTTTACTAAACAAGTTTGAGAGCCTCGCATGCAAAACCACATCATTCTTCCGTCTTTAAAACACTCAAATATTTTTGTGCAATGTTTAAATGTGTACTGAGTTGATTTTAGGGAATGTTGCGTTGTCTTTTTGGGTGCAAAATAATTAAATTTCGAAGACATGTATTTCATTCACTTAAAAGTACTTCGTGAATATAATTAATTTTCACCATGTGCGAAACCTTCAAATGGACCAAGCTTCTGGTGGTTGAATTGCAGAAGTATGGTCTACAGATTCCTGTAAGATTTTCTTTGGGCAAATGATTGTGAGCGACGCGAGAGCTTTTCAAAGTACGTCAAAAATGCAAATATTTGACCATCCGTCGTCAAATTTCAATTTACGGGTTAGACGTATATTTTAGCATGCGCCACATGACTTGACCTATGTTAAGTTGAAATAGACACAGAGCTGATAATTTCGAAATTTTCTAACCTTATTTGCTGTAAAAGGCAGGTCCAAAGCCGATTTGACGTGTTTCTCTCACCATTCGTCGCACATAAAGCAGAAGTTTGCTTTTGTTTACATAATGTCCGATGTACATCGCCAACTGTCAACTTATTTAACGGTAGAATACCATGAATCTGTGACCCTCGTTCGACGCATATGATCACCACTGCACCTAAGTCAAAAACGGCTAAGTCATAGATAGGTCGTAGATAGTTGCTTGCTTTGCACTACACCAAAATATTACGTTTGATCATCATGGTTTGATGGCTTGAATCCCTGCTTGCAGCGGTTCCTTATTCGTCACGCAAATCTGTCATCCCATTTTAGGGGGTAGGGGTAGGACAATTTCTATCCTAATACGTAAGGCTCCGTAAGGCTTGGAATCACTGGGAGCACACAATCGTGTTGAGTAGGAAGAGATTAAATTAAGAAATGAAAAGAATGAGTAATTTACCATTGCCCCTGTTGTTATCTTTTACTCGACCACCGCCACCTACATGCCCCTGCGTAATACTGTAACGCTAAACTCATACCTAGGTCTTTTCGCGCTATGCAATTATTTTTGGTCTACATGTAATACAGTGGGCTACCCTCGGGGAAATGGGTGGCGACCGCTTAATGGGGCTAGCCGCTTATATAGAGGTTGGTGTACCTTGAATATTTAATTTTTCACTATCGGGCTATAAATTTCTTGGTGAACATGGAGTCAATTCAATACAATCATGATAGACGTGTGTTTGAATTATCACTCGTCATGCACCTTCAATTTCAGACTCTTATCTGCCATCGCCCTTTCCAAAACAAAGTTCTTAAATTTTGGGTGGCCGCTTAATATGGGTAAAGACAATAATGAAACCCTTATCGGAATGACCAAATGATGGCCGCGGAGGTAACCGGTCAATAGGTGTTTTATTTACAATATTTTACCGACGATAATTTTGGACTGTATTGACAACAGTCCTCTATTTTCTGTTACATACCAATGCCTCGCCACTGAGCAAACAAAACACGCCAAATAAAATGGCATGGCCAGGGCTATTTACTCACGTAATTACTAATTAAATTTAGTTTGTTTTTCTCACGAATTAGACACGTTGTGATTTCCTATTTTTATTTCGGTTAGTTCTTGCTTCATTAATCTATAACTTTTTTATGACGATTTTCTTAAAATTCTAGTGAGTACAGGCACTAGCTTTATCAGCTGTTGTCTGAAACATCAGAACGTACAACAAACGTGATTTGGACCGAGGTCACATACGCTATAGAATATGACTATATAAATATACACATATATTATTATATATATGAAAAAACAGATGAACAATGATTAAATTGCGTCACTTATCCTGAGAGTACTCTATACAAACTAGATCAAAATGTGCAGCATATGCCGTGACAGCATTGCGTGACGAACAATAACGGTTGTAAGATTGTGCTGCGCCGACACGCTTATCAGCAATGGTCAGCAATCGATCAAACGCAATATTTTGGCGCAGCGCAAAGCAAGCAACTATCTATAAATGACTTAACCGTTTTGGACTTAGATGCAGTGATGTTCATATGCGTAGAAAGATGGTCACAGATTCATAGTATTCGACCAATAATAGGTTGACAGTAGGCGATGTACATCGGACGTTAACCTTGTGTAAACAAAAGCAAACATCTGCTTTATGTGCGACGAATGGTGAGAGATCGACTAGAAACACGTCAAATCGGCTTTGGACCTGCCTTTTACAGCAAATAAGGTTAGAAAATTTCGAAATTATCAGCTCTGTGTCTACTTCAGCTTAACATAGGTCAAGTCATGTGGCGCATGCTAAAATATACGTCTAACCCGTAAATTGAAATTTGACGACGGATGGTCAAATATTTGCATTTTTGACGGACTTTGAAAAGTTCTCGCGTCGCTCACAATCATTTGCCCAAAGAAATTTTTACAGGAATCTGTAGACCATCCTTCTGCGATTCAACCACCAGAAGCTTGATCTATTTGAAGGTTTCGCACATGGTGAAAATTAATTATATTCACGAAGTACTTTTAAGTGAATGAAATACATGTCTTCGAAATTTAATTATTTTGCACCCAAAAAGACAACGCAACATTCCCTAAAATCAACTCAGTACACATTTAAACATTGCACAAAAATATTTGAGTGTTTTAAAGACGGAAGAATAATGTGGTTTTGCATGCGAGGCTCTCAAACTTGTTTAATAAAATGGTGCGTCAAATGACGATTTTAACGGAATTTGGTAATTTGCATATTTCTTTAAAATAAAAGGATATTTTGCCAAAAAAACTATCCAGTCGTTTTTGTCATGCCCTAGCCTATCTACCATAAAAATATGAGCGAAATCGAATTTTCGACCCTTGCCGAGTTATTTTCCATTTTTATGGACAGGGACTCTTAAATATCGATTTCAGCCAATCAAATTCGTGAATTTGGTAGTTCCCAGTCCTTGTGAGACAGCCACATAATAAAACTATGTAATAACTCTCCTGTCAACCAAGCTTGCTCGGGATCGTCATGGTGAGAATCAGCTTCTGGTCTCAGTTTTTTGTACCGACCTTGCTGCGCTGGGTTCGTAATCTCAAGACCCCGGGCAGTTACTCCTCCAGTGCGAAGAAGAAGCAGAAGCAGAAGCAGAAGAAGCAGAAGAAGCAGAAGCAGAAGCAGAAGCAGAAGAAGAAGAAGAAGAAGAAGAAGCAGCAGCAGCAGAAGAAGAAGAAGAAGATAGTACTTTATTCATGTGTCAGTTGAGGATCTAGCTCCTAAGTGACAAGGAGCTAATTGAGGACACAGTATATTAAAAATGGAAATTCAGAATATATACAATAAGAATACCTTAATACTAACTTGATAAGATATATGTATTGTAAGTTTTATAACTATCATCTTGATATTTCCATTTGTTAAAAGGAACAGTTGTATATGGAGAAATTTATGTTAGTTGTTTTAGGACTTAAGTGTGTACAACCAGTAAAAGAAAACGTTGCATTTTTAGAGTTATATTAGACCCGTTTGACTTGCAACTGACGCTTAAGTGATAATGTCCCCGATGACGGCGTGAAATCACAAAAATGTGGCACATGCTTGAAAAATTGATTTCCCTCATCTTTCTCTCAGAGATTCCCCATTATGAGTAAATAAACGTGGTATATTTGTTTTGTTCAGATCTACTTTTGTTTTCCAGAAAATGTGCAAAAACTGTACAGGATGCAAACCGCTACAAAATGGCGGACATTAGTGCGCCGAGTATCAACACAAGAACTTCGCTCCTGAAAAGTGGGAAAGCAAGTTCGCTTTTCTTTAATTTGTATATATGTGTGGCAGGTATTGGCAAATTATTTAAGCCGAAAATCAGGATTTTTCGTCGTTTTAAAATCTAATTTCGGAGCATTTTTTCAAGACACGTTTTTCCTATGCGGTATTACTTCAAATCACTTGAGATTAAAGTTGTGGTTAGTGGAAATGTTCTTCTTTTCAAAGGTATAAAGATTAGTTTGGGGCTTTTAATTACTGCACGAAAAATGCGCACTCTATTTCGGGAAAGTTGCTACCTCGAGGTGTCAACAACTGCAAATAATCGAATAAGAGTCTCTGTTGTCAAACCCAAACTTCCAAGCAAATCTTAGTGCTTAGCATCCTATTAAATAAAAATTCACTATTATATGCTCACCTTGTAAATCCAGTGCCTGAAGATTTTTAAGCCCGAAGACGCGCAATTACAGAGTCTTGTCCAAGATAATAGATCGCTCATGTTTGTCACGCAATGAAACTAAGTGCACAGGAAACGCAACAAAACCAAGATTAATTCTACGGTAGTGTGACTGCGTCTACGTGTATCGGCTTGAAACTAAACCTCCTAGCTGAGATAGATACTAGATCTCTAGTCAACTTTTGTTATGATAAGATTATGCAATTTTGCTCAATGTTATGTTGTCACATGTTTGAAAACATGATATAAAAATTGCACAATTAAGTAAGTAGTCTCATTAAATCATTAAATGTTTTGACTGAATACACATCAAACCCTGTTATTTTTTTTGTATTTATCCATTTGTATCACTGAGGCACTACTGGCGAGTGCCGTAAGATGTCGGATGATTAATGTACAATTCTCACCTCTACTGGCCGAAGCCTTAGATAGGGGCTCCTCCCAGGGGGTGGAACTTAGAGGGAAAGAAAATATCACCCAACAACAGATCTCCGTGTGCAAACACCGTGCACACAGTACTAAATGGTACCGTCCGCCAAATAGCTACAACCGGTCCAATTTGATATCCCGGCCTAAACCGCATTCAGTCGACGAAACCAAACCAGGAAAACCGCATTTACAGGCTGCGACAGTCAGTGCCTGTTACTTCTTTGCCAGAAAAAGTGCAGGCGCTATTTAAGCTAAGCTATATAAAATAAGCGGTGTTAAAGAAAAAGGAAAGAAAGAAAATTAAATTGAACGATAGAAAGGTAGAAAGATAGAAAGAGACAGACAGACAGACAGACAGACAGAGACAAACAGACGGAAAAAATTAACCTACGAGATACGTGTCGCCTGGACTTTTTCAGTCTGTGGCTTAGGGTCTGTTTACAAGGAGTGAGGGTAACCCTAGCAAGTGGGTTACCCTAGCAAGCGGGTTACCCTAGCACTCACACATTTCCTCTTTGTTTCTTCGTCGTGTTTACAAGGCAGCCAGGGTTACCCGGGTAGACGGGTTACCCTATCTGCGTGCTAGGGTTACCCTGGCAGGCGGGTTAACCTTTTCCCTTGCAAGCACTCCAGGCAGGGTTAACCCGCCTACCCGGGCTAACTTTCTACTTGTTTCCACCCCCTTTGAGTGTAACTGCGCATTAAGTTGTCCCGGGTTGTAGGGTTACCCTTTCTGTGAAATTTTGCTTGTTAACCCGGGCTATCTTTTGCCTTCCAGCTAGGGTAACCGCTTGTTAGGGTAACCCTCCCTCCTTGTAAACAGGCTCTTAAATGCCACCGTTGCGTTTTAGTTCAAGTAACTGTAAAACCATAAATTAGCAAAACTGCATTGACTTACCAGAGCTAACAGGAATAAATATGCCCGCACGTTTAAGTATGGTCTTTGATTCTACGGTCAGCCTTGCGCGATTTCCCATGGGCATGACTCGATAATATTTCTGGCAAGCGGCATCGTTGAAAACCTCTTCGCCACCCAGTGCATAAAGATGAGCGATGAGCAGGACAGATAGTCATCCTCAAAATATCACCAAGGGCAGTAAACATTGATGTCCGCCCTAAGATTAAGTCGGTCTCGGACTCAACATCACTGACGCCGACAGACTAAGCGTGTGCGGAAATGTCTTTTCCACATGAGAGTAACGGGAGAAAAAGAGCACATTTTTCTTTTGCCCGACCTGTTTTGTCTTGGGAGCACTGTCCCCCACCTATTCTCTGAAAAGAACAGTTAATTTCCATTCCATATGTCTTCAGTCTGACAGCACAATTTCTGCCGGTGTACAAAACTCAGTGATCGTCTGTTTGTCTAAGAAATTTTGAATGTCGCGATGTTCATTATATCATTAGGACTCATTCAACCGATCTGGTTTTCTGTTGTGTTGAACACTCCCATTTTTGGTTTTAATTTTTTGTTTTTATTGTTACGTTCCCGTTCCTATTGAAAGTTAATGTTTGTCTCTTTTCAACATTTTCTCCATTGTATGTTTGACTGACTTACCTTACGTTTCCGTCAGAGACCTTCTTCAGTTATTACAACTTTTGAATAAAAACGAGCTTTAAATAAGATTAAGGTGCTACTGATTACGTAATTACAAGTGACAACTAATAAATGTACAAAATCACGTGAAAGAGCAGAAAGTGGGGCTAATTAACAAAAGACAAAAAACAAAATCAACAAAGCGAAAAATGTTGAATGAATCAAAAACAAGCTACTATGAAAGTATGAGAGATAACAACTAAAAACTAAAAAAACAAACTGGCTAAAACGAATAAAATAACCGAAAAGGCAACTTGGCAAACATTAGAAAAAGTTAAACCCTCCCCTAGATATAACTGAAAACATAAACTGTACCAAAATCCCAAAACGAGGCCTTTGGAGCCTGAAAGGGCAATTTAGCAACAAAATCCCTGGAGGGGCCCTTAAATAATATTAATCATAATAAGATCCCCTGACAGGGCCTTTGAGTCTAATCAATACCTAAAAGGCTAACAAAATCCAAGAAAAGGGCCCTTGAACGATTAATCAGTAAGTAGTAATGGACGCTCATATGAGCGGTAACCAATCAGGAGCCGAGAAAGACAATAGGCTATTGTTTGGAGAACAATGGACGCTATTGTTTTCCACATCCAAGATGGCCGCCACAAATTTCAGCCAATCAGGAGCCGAATTAAGAACAATGGATGCTATTGTTTTCCAAATCCATGATGGCCGCCACAAATTTCAGCCAATCAGGAGCCGAATTAAGAATTCAAGATGGCGGCGCCCACGAAAGTCGGCCATGTTGGAAAACAGCCCACCAGCCTGGACGGAGGACTGGGATCGGTCTCACGGATTTCCATAGCGACACAAATCACGCCAGGGTCACGCAAAAAATGTCATGCAACTTCAAAATCGATACTTACAGTATCCTGTGGTCCTAAACGACAGAGGTCCATCCAACAAGCGGCCATGATGGAGACTGAGAGACTTGTGTCCGAGGCACTTATATACCTTTCTATTCGTTCCAAAGCATCCTGGGACGCTGACCTCATCGGGAACCAATCCTAGACTTGCCCCACTCCCTTCACAGTCGAAGGGGTAAAAATAGGGGTAAGGGGGTACTCCCCGTTCCAAAGCATCCTGGGCTGATGACCTCATCGGGAACCAATCTTAGACTTGCCCCACTCCCTTCGCAGTCGAAGGGGTAAAAATTGGGGTGAGGGGGTACTCCCCATTCCAAATCCTAGATTTGTCCCATTCCCTTCTCGCCCAAAGGGGTAAAATAGGGATAAGGGGGTACTCCCTCTTAGTCTGCTATTTAAAACCTTCACACGTTTTGAAAAGGACCAAAACAAAGTTTGTTGACTCACGAAATGGAAGTTAGAAGAAGTCGAAGACTACTAGGATTGACCCCGAAGTAGATGAGTTCAAGGACAAATGTTTCATCTGTCAAGGCGACCTTGTCATTGACTCCTTGACTCGATGTAGTGCGAAAACTTATTGCTGTGGAAAATTTTTGCACAAGAGATGTTTGCAACAGGAGTTACAATACTCAGATAAGTGCGGACATTGCAAAACCTCAAATCCTCGGGGGAATGAAGATGAGGCACAACTTTCACCTTGGGAGGAGGTGGTACGAGAGAGGATTACCAACGCAACGAATGCCATCAATAGGTATCGGCGAGGGGGACGGCCTTATCATATTCACAATCGTAATATTGTTTCGTGGAGGACCTTGCCGTACCATGCGAATCTTTCCATCTGGTTTGAATTTTATACAAGACTCACCATCTTCGTGCAGCAAAGGGGAAACGCTACCCTGTACATCCATGCCTATGTCAACTTGCCGTGGATGACCATTACTCAATCAATAAGACAGACGGTGTATGAAATGTTCAGTAGAAACATCCCAACGGAAGTAATGCTCTGCGTGCGCGAAGTAAAGTTTAGGTTATTGTTCCTGTCGTGGCTGCACTACGACGTTGAGGATGAAGTGATTATCAACAGATTAACTCTTCAGTCATCTTTTTCACCCCTCATTTACCCTGAAGACACAGCTTGGGTGTAACGTGTAACTTTTATTGTAACTCGAAAAACTCGTAAAACAAAACAAAAACAAAAACAAAGAGTCTGAGTCTCTATAACGTTTACTGAATAATGATAATAAAAATAATAACATGAGCTCCGAAAGAGAATTGGTTACAATTTTTAACTCTTTAACTCTTGACCGTCGGTATTCCACAAAGTGTCGGGAACTAAACTCGTTTCCAGTTTCACAGACTCTTGGTCCCTGGCCCCAAAACGCACGATATTCTGCCCTAGTTTTCTTTGCTTTTGGTCATGAAGTCTTTGCCTGATCCGTTCCTTATTCTTGGCATAGTAACTTCTCCAATACTCGTTGATCCGTTCCCTGTTGTTTTTACAGTATTGTCTTCGATAATTTCTGATGTGCTCCTTGTTCTGTTGACAATAGGCTCTCTGGCTGCTGGCGAGTCGTTCCTTGTTGTTTTCATACCATCTTTTACGACGGGTTTTGAGAATCCCGATGTTCTCTGCACGATATCTCTTTTGTTGGGCCAGGATTCGCTGTTTGTTCTTGGCATAATATTTTTTGTGGTAGGCCTTTTTACAGACAACCCTCTGGTCATTCCCTGACAGTTGATTGGAGCAATTCATCTTGCATGTGTGGCGTCTTACAAATAATGACTAAAACCCTGGAATCACACACTCTTATAAGAGTCACATGGCTAATTCAGGTCTTAACCTCTTCTTCTACTTCCTCCTCGTCATCATCGTCGGGGAGTAACTTCTTCCGCATTAGTCTGTTTAGCAGGAATTTTCGTTTTGCCACTGCCGACTCGGCTGCTTCGTCAAAATCCATGTCGTCTTCCTCAATAAAGCGTCGAAGAGTCTTCATGACTTTACGGTGTATTGCGTCGTGTTAGATACGGTGACTCCATTTTAGACGCTCTAAGTAGGTCCTTCGTAGCCTTCTTCTACTTACAGGTAATAGGACGTTGAAAGCAGCATTTTCGGCATAGTTTTGGGATTTTCCCTTATCCAGGAACTGCTGGACTTCCTTCAGGTAGGTTTCTTTGACGTCTTCCCCGACGTTTTGACGTAGCGGACTCCACGGATCTGGTTCATCGTCGTCCGCTTCTTCTTCCTCTTCGGAGCTGCTACTATCTTCATCTTCTTCCTGTTCCTCTTCAGGCTCCTCTTCATCCACCTCTTCTTCCTCTTCAACGTTCTCATCATTGTTATCTTCCACGGGGCCAAAAATATCTGTTGAACGATCATCCATGATTCTCGTCGACCTTCACCCAAGACAACGTACTTCAAATGAACCGAGTCGATTAAACTGATGTTTAATATACCATTTTGGGCAATGATCAGACATCCTCTCTCTTTCTTCGATGCCAGCGTGAGTATCCTTCGTGCGTCATGAGGTGACTATACACGCGTTTCCTGTCATCACTGGCGGGATGTAAATCCAGGACCGTGTACCCAAACGGTCGTTCGGTCACTTTTTGATACGCGTCCATCATGTCTTGCCAGCAAGTGGGAAAAGCCTGAAGCAGTAAATTCTTCATCCCTAATTGATCTCTCGGATTTTTGAAGGCTACGATGTAGTGGGCGTTCCTGGAAATACTCTTGGCGTATTTCCCTGGTGGAAACATGTCTTGGCACAAGTACAACACGGTGATATTTTGATGATGAGAGTGTTTGGTGAATAAGTCTAGCAACGCTTTGTCCTCACCTCCCTCTGCCATCAGATCGTCCAGTACGAGTAATCCACCCTTCGGAAACCATGACTTGAGATGGTCTGACTCTGGAATCCCTTCGTGAAATTGCACACCAGCGTCTTCCATGTCTCTAAATCCGTCTTGCCACGCCCCGTAGCAATAATGAATCGTAGTGGGAGGGTTTACAAACAATTCTTCCAAGTGATCCAAGAGTAACGATTCGGTAAAACAAGTCTTGCCACAACCAGAAGGGCCCACGAACAAAATACTGGAGGGTGTCTTGAACCGAAACGCTTCTCCCATTTCTATTCTACCAGGGATCCCATGGTGCTTTTCGGTAGGAAATGTGATATTTGGGACATCTCGTGTCTTTTCTGATCCACTGCTTTGACAACTATGTTTTTCGTGACGAATTCTACTGTCTGCACGGGAGAATAGTCTATGACAATATCGACAATAAAGGGACATGACTCCTTGCTAGTTTGACTCAAAATGAATTGAGGCAGTTAATGCCTTAGTTTTATACATGATTAATGATCGAGTTGACGAGTGTGGTGGAGGCGGTAGCGGTGGCGGTGGTGGTGGTGATGGTGAATGTGGTGGTGGTGCAGGTAATGGATGTGGTGGTGGTGGTGAATGTGGTGATGGTGGATGCGGTGGTGGTGGTGTAGGTAATGGATGTGGCTGTGGTGGTAAATGTGGTGGATGTGGCGGTGGTGGTGGTGGCGGTGGTGGTGAATGTGGTTTTGGTGGCAGTGGTAAATGTGGTGGTGGTGGTGGTGGTGGATGTGGTGGTGGATGCGGTGGTGTTGGCGGTGGTAAATGTGGTGGTGGTGGTGGTGAATGTGGTGGATGTGGTGGTGGTGGTGGTAAATGTGGTGGATGTGGCAGTGGTGGTGGTGAATGTGGTGGTGGTGGCGGTGGATGTGGATGTGGTGGGAAATTTGGTGGATGTGGCGGTGGTGGCGAATGTGGTTTTGGTGGCGGTGGTAAATGTGGTGGTGGTGGATGCGGTGGTGTTGGCGGTGGTAAATGCGGTGGTAAATGCGGTGGTGGTGGTGGTGGTGGCGGTGGTAAATAGGGTGGTGGTGTAGGTGGTGGTGGTGGTGGATGCAGTGGTGGTGGTGTAGGTGGTGGATGTGGTGGTGGTGGTGAATGTGGTGGATGTGGTGGTGGTGGTGGTAAATGTGGTGGATGTGGCAGTGGTGGTGGTGAATGTGGTGGTGGTGGCGGTGGAGGTGGATGTGGTGGGGAATTTGGTGGTGGTGGTAAATGTGGTGGTGGTGTAGGTGGTGGTGGTGGTGGTGTAGGTGGTGGATGTGGCTGTGGTGATGAATGTGGTGGATGCGGCGGTGGTGATATAGGAGGTGGTGGTGAATATGGTGGTTGTGATGGTGCATGTGGTGGTGGTGGTGAATGTGGCGGTGGTAGTGAATGTGGTGGTGGTGGTAAATGTGGTGGTGGTGGCGGTGGTGGCGGTGGTGGCGGTGGTGGTGAATGTGGTGGTGGTGGATGTGGTGGTGGATGTGGTGGTGGATGTGGTGGTGGATGTGGTGGTGGATGTGGTGGTGGATGTGGTGGTGGATGTGGTGGTGGATGTGGTGGTGGATGTAGTGGTGGTGGTGGTAAAGGTGGTGGTAAAGGTGGTGGTAAAGGTGGTGGTGGTGGTGGTGGATGTGGTGGTGGTAAATGTGGTGGTGGTGTAGGTGGTAGTGGTGGTGGTAAATGTGGGGGTAGTGGATGAGGTGGTGGTGGTGTCGTAAAAGATGGTATGAAAACAACAAGGAACGACTCGCCAGCAGCCAGAGAGCCTATTGTCAACAGAACAAGGAGCACATCAGAAATTATCGAAGACAATACTGTAAAAACAACAGGGAACGGATCAACGAGTATTGGAGAAGTTACTATGCCAAGAATAAGGAACGGATCAGGCAAAGACTTCATGACCAAAAGCAAAGAAAACTAGGGCAGAATATCGTGCGTTTTGGGGCCAGGGACCAAGAGTCTGTGAAACTGGAAACGAGTTTAGTTCCCGACACTTTGTGGAATACCGACGGTCAAGAGTTAAAGAGTTAAAAATTGTAACCAATTCTCTTTCGGAGCTCATGTTATTATTTTTATTATCATTATTCAGTAAACGTTATAGAGACTCAGACTCTTTGTTTTTGTTTTTGTTTTGTTTTACGAGTTTTTCGAGTTACAATAAAAGTTACACGTTACACCCAAGCTGTGTCTTCAGGGTAAATGAGGGGTGAAAAAGATGACTGAAGAGTTAATCTGTTGATAATCACTTCATCCTCAACGTCGTAGTGCAGCCACGACAGGAACAATAACCTAAACTTTACTTCGCGCACGCAGAGCATTACTTCCGTTGGGATGTTTCTACTGAACATTTCATACACCGTCTGTCTTATTGATTGAGTAATGGTCATCCACGGCAAGTTGACATAGGCATGGATGTACAGGGTAGCGTTTCCCCTTTGCTGCACGAAGATGGTGAGTCTTGTATAAAATTCAAACCAGATGGAAAGATTCGCATGGTACGGCAAGGTCCTCCATGAAACAATATTACGATTGTGAATATGATAAGGCCGTCCCCCTCGCCGATACCTATTGATGGCATTCGTTGCGTTGGTAATCCTCTCTCGTACCACCTCCTCCCAAGGTGAAAGTTGTGCCTCATCTTCATTCCCCCGAGGATTTGAGGTTTTGCAATGTCCGCACTTATCTGAGTATTGTAACTCCTGTTGCAAACATCTCTTGTGCAAAAATTTTCCACAGCAATAAGTTTTCGCACTACATCGAGTCAAGGAGTCAATGACAAGGTCGCCTTGACAGATGAAACATTTGTCCTTGAACTCATCTACTTCGGGGTCAATCCTAGTAGTCTTCGACTTCTTCTAACTTCCATTTCGTGAGTCAACAAACTTTGTTTTGGTCCTTTTCAAAACGTGTGAAGGTTTTAAATAGCAGACTAAGAGGGAGTACCCCCTTATCCCTATTTTACCCCTTTGGGCGAGAAGGGAATGGGACAAATCTAGGATTTGGAATGGGGAGTACCCCCTCACCCCAATTTTTACCCCTTCCACTGCGAAGGGAGTGGGGCAAGTCTAAGATTGGTTCCCGATGAGGTCATCATCCCAGGATGCTTTGGAACGGGGAGTACCCCCTTACCCCTATTTTTACCCCTTCGACTGTGAAGGGAGTGGGGCAAGTCTAGGATTGGTTCCCGATGAGGTCAGCGTCCCAGGATGCTTTGGAACGAATAGAAAGGTATATAAGTGCCTCGGACACAAGTCTCTCAGTCTCCATCATGGCCGCTTGTTGGATGGACCTCTGTCGTTTAGGACCACAGGATACTGTAAGTATCGATTTTGAAGTTGCATGACATTTTTTGCGTGATCCTGGCGTGATTTGTGTCGCTATGGAAATCCGTGAGACCGATCCCAGTCCTCCGTCCAGGCTGGTGGGCTGTTTTCCAACATGGCCGACTTTCGTGGGCGCCGCCATCTTGAATTCTTAATTCGGCTCCTGATTGGCTGAAATTTGTGGCGGCCATCATGGATTTGGAAAACAATAGCATCCATTGTTCTTAATTCGGCTCCTGATTGGCTGAAATTTGTGGCGGCCATCTTGGATGTGGAAAACAATAGCGTCCATTGTTCTCCAAACAATAGCCTATTGTCTTTCTCGGCTCCTGATTGGTTACCGCACATATGAGCGTCCATTACTACTTCAGTAACTTACAATATAGGAGAGGAAATTAATTATAACAAATTCTGTTTTTCGAATGAAATTTCTTTCTTTTATTTAAACCATGGGGTGCCAAAGAGAACAGCTGAGCACTCCAATAAGCCTCTTTTGTAATTAGAAGCCTATCGATCTCCTCAGAGTTGTTTGGGGTCTGTACCTGATCAATACATTGGAACGAAAAATCACCTAGAGTGTGTGGGATTTTGTTAAAATGTGTTGCTACTTCACAAGTTGTTTTGTTTGTGAGCATAGCAGACTTGTGATTGCGAAACCTAATTCTAAAATCGTTAGTAGTAGATCCCACGTATTGCAAGCGACATTTCTTGCAAGAAGCCAAATAAATTACATTTTCTGAATCACAAGAAAGTCTGGAATGAATAGTGTATTTTTTGCCCGTCTGAAAACTAAAAAATGATTTGGATTCAACAAAGAAATTTCGACAAAGGTCGCATCTATTCCTATCACATTTGAAGCAACCATTGTTGTGAAGAATTATTTGTCCCTCTTCGACAGTTTTGAAACGAGATGGTGCTAATAATTCTTTGAGCGGAGGCTTTGGAGAATTGATCAGAAACTAATTTAAAGGGATAGCCCTGGTTAACAAGGTACTCTTTGTACTCAGCTGTTCTCTCGACAGGAAAAATTTCTTCAGAGCAATTTCCTTTTAATCTTGTGGCTACTCCAAAAGGAATAGCCTTGAAAACATGCTAGAAGGTGGATGATATAAGTGACTGTCTGTAGGTTTGGACATCTTAATAAACCCATCGATAAGAAATAAAGTAAGATCCAGTTCGCGAAGCTCACGCTCAGAAAACACTAACTCAAATTTAATTGTAGGATACAGAGAATTAATGTAATCCGTAAATTGATGTAGAGCAGGAAGGCCTTGCTGCCAAAGATCAGAGACATCGTCTCGATATCGCCACCATAAGGACGGCTTTATATTGTACGTTACTGATTAATCGTTCAAAGGCCCTTTTATTGGATTTTGTCATCCTTTTAGGTGTTGAGTAGACTCAAAGGCCCTGTCAGGGGATCTTACTATGATTAATATTAGTTAAGGGCCCCTCCAGGGATTTTGTTGCTAAATTGCCCCTTTAGGCTCCAAAGGCCTCGTTTTGGGATTTTGGTACAGTTTATGTTTTCAGACATATGTAGGGGAGGGTTTAACTTTTTCTAATGCTTGCCGCGTTGCCTTTTCGGTTATTTTATTCGCTTTAGCCATTTCTTTTTTTTTTTTTTTTTTTTGGTTTTTAGTTTTTATCTCTCATACTCTGCCGATTATTTTCATAGTAGCTTACTTTCGATTCATTCAATATTTTTCGCTTTGTTGATTTTGTAAATACCCTTTTTCTTTGGCCATCGTAGCTTAATAAGAAATAACACGCAAACTGCGGTGATAAACATGGCAATAAGACGCATGTTAAAAACAAAGTTCATTTACTTGACGTTTCGTATGTTTCAACATACATCTTCAGAGGTAGCCGTTAGGAATAGAAGTAACAACTAAATTTAAATTTAAAATAAGTAACTAATTAACAATTACAATGACAGAAGCTGAGAAAAAAAATTGCATATAAACAATGCAAACTAATAAAGATAAAGCTTTTCGCTGCTTACATTATCATTTAGAGTGGGTTTTAATTCCCTTATCAGCAGAGTCTCTTTTATCTTGCAATGTGTATCTGTCCGACCTTTTGCTAATATATCAAAGTGGTCCCATTTGAAGTTGAGACCAGTTTACGTGACGTGGTCTGCAATAGCAGAAGCATGACAGCTACTCGTGATCGATTTAAAATGTTCAGTTTTTCTGTCATGCAATCTACGTTTTGTTTTTCCAATGTAGAAATCCTGGCAGTCCCAACAACTAGCCTTATACACAACTTTTGACAGTTGGGAACGGTTGATCCTATCTTTGTAGGGAAATAAAGATTTTATGCGATAAGCGCTTTGGAAAATAACCCTAAGATTAATGCAGCCATAAAACTTATTAATGCAGGTCTTCAGCTGTTTGGTAACAATTTTGCTTTGTACCCCTAAATAAGGTAGAACTAAGATTATTTCCTTTTTAGGGACTGTGGTGGTTGGATTCTTCAGTTTGCGTTGCTGCCTGTTCAGAACATCATTAATGTTGTAATTGATAACACCCGCAGGGTATCCATTTTGTAACAACAACTTCCTCAGTTCATTCAAACAAGAGCGCAAAAGAGAAGGTGACGAACAGACGCGGAAACAACGAAAAGTGAGAGTTCGGATGAGGTTTACTTTATATTTCCTTTTTATTTTCTGGTATTTTTTCTCAGCTTCTGTCATTGTAATTGCCAATTAGTTACTTAGTTTAAATTTAAATTTAGTTGTTACTTCTATTCCTAACGGTTATTTCTGAAGATGTATGTTGAAACATACGAAACGTCAAGTAAATGAACTTTGTTTTTAACATGCGTTTTATTGCCATGTTTATCACCGCAGTTTGCGTGTTATTTCTTATTAAGCTACGATGGCCAAAGAAAAAGAGTATTTACGACATTGTTTATATGCGGTATGGTCAGGAGACGTATGAATTTCTAATATGGTTGAATCTGACAAAAACTACGATGTTTCGTGCAAGAGCCACACAGTATGATTGTTTATTTTGTCATTTGGTGAAACATTGTCGAAGCGATGATAACAGTTTGGGTGAGAAACTAGATATAAAATCCCATCTTCAGGCACTGGATTTACAAGGTGAGCATATAATAGTGAATTTTTATCTAATAGGATGCTAAGCACTAAGATTTGCTTGGAAGTTTGGGTTTGACAACAGAGACTCTTATTCGATTATTTGCAGTTGTTGACACCTCGAGGTAGCGACTTTCCCGAAAAAGAGTGTGCATTTTTCGTGCAGTAATTAAGAGCCCCAAACTAATCTTTATATCCTTGAAAAGAAAAACATTTCCACTAACCACAACTTTAATCTCAAGTGATTCGGAGTAATACCGCATAGGAAAAACGTGACTTGAAAAAAAATGCCCCGAAATTAGATTTTAAAACCGTAAAATAATGGTGGTTTTTAAACACGCGCTGTGAATTCAAAATTAGACAAAAAAACCTGGTTTTCGACTTTAATAATCTGCCAATATCTCCCACACAAGTATACAAATTGAAGAAAAGCGAACTTGCTTTCTCACTTTTCAGGAGCGAAGTTCTTGTGTCGATACTCGGCGCACTATAGCTAATGTCCGCCATTTTTGAAGTAGTCGGCAATTGTAGTATTTTTCGAATTTTCTGGAAAACTAAAGTAGATCTGCGGAAGAAAATTATACCACGTTTGATAACTCATTATGGAGTATCTTTGGGCGAAATATGAGGGTGGTCATTTTTTGGACCATGTGCCACCTCTCACTCGGTCACGAAAAAAAGGCGCTCTTAACATTTGTCCTTTCCTTACCCCTTAATGTGTCATCAGGAAGCGATATGGCATCACACTTATCTTCAGCATTCGCCGGCCCTGAACTACTCGCCATCAGTGGTGGTAAACGTCCAAATCCTTGCTGATAATCTCTAAGTCATAGTCTGTAATGTAAAGAATTCATAGATGGTTAATTGGTCATTCTTGAAAGAATAACGATTGTAAAGTGTAGCCTGTTCTCCCAAAACCGAGATCGGGCCAAGAGAAACAAGAATAATGTAATTTAAGTTATTCTTCAACAGAATTGGGAAGCAACATTTTTGCTCGTTTTATATCTTTTTATTGTTTGATACAAAGCGGATAAACACTTCTCAAGACTGAAGGTAATGACAAGGAATGCATGATGCAGAAATAGGTCAATATTGCAGTCTGGTTTACGGCGTCGACCAAATCGGGATCGGACCGGACCGGACCACGGATCGGATCACGGGAAAAATATTAAAAGATGAAAAAAATCAAATTCACCATTCAAAATTTTGCTGAGCAAATTACGCTAGAGTGACTACTGTGAGCAGAACGTTTTATTTCATTCAGATGAGATATTCCTTTAAGTTATCTGCAATATAATATCAAAGGTAAACTGTCATAAAAAAGTCAGCTTGGTAATAATAAGACGAACGTATAAATCGAAACACAAAAAACTAAAAACACACTAGACAAATTAAACACCTGATGATGTCAAACAATTTCCGTTTTCGGGATAAGTCTATACTTTTACAAGATGTGAGTTTGGAACACGATATTTCTCACTGAAATAGACCCTTTTCATAAATGGCTGCCAATTTAAAATTCTTTTATGTGCATTTAAATTAGCCTCACTAAACTCGTTTGGGAGTAAAAGTTCTTTTGAATTATCAACTCAAAAACGAGGTTAGTCAGGCTAATTTTAATACTTACAAAAGAATTTATAATTGGCAGCCATTTCTGAAAAGGGTCTATAAAACGAAACAAACCACTGGTATTTCAAAGAAATATACCTGTTTTACAAAAAAATTGTAGGAAACGTTTTCACACTTAAAGACATAACAACGATCGTCTGAACGACAACGTAACCGGAAAAAAAAACATTTTAGGAGTTACGTCACAATATTTAGAGTCATTTTTAGGGTCGTAAAGAGTTGCATTTAAATAGAAAAAAACCTTGAAATGATCGTCTTCTAGGGTAGAAAAACACTTAAGAGGCAAGAACAAATCAGAACGGAATGAGGATCCTTAAGGATGGCAAAGATTAACAAGGATTGCAAATGACGAACTTGAAAAACTGGGCTAATTTTTTCAAGATGCGCAAACCGTGACGTAACACCTTCAATGTCCTTGATCTTACGCACGTGAGTTTTCTCATTTACTGTAACGCCAACTGTAACGCCAACTGTAACGCTCACATATGACACGAGAATGTAGCCGAGAATTAGCTACTGCTACGAACAACAATTTCAAAAACGAGAATGGGAGGTTCAAGCAAGCTTCGAGCCAGCTAACGTTCAAAGGATATAACTTGCACCTTCGCCGTTCGCACAAAATATAACTACATCTGCCTGTTCATTACAATTTAAATTCGTTATAAATTAGGCGCTTATGTGGCATTTTAAATGACCTCTTGTCATTCTCTGTAATTAACATGTCATTACTTGCGTCAAATTCGGGATTCTTGGCAGCAATGCATGCAACACGTAGGTGGTAATGCGTGGACCCGAAAATGAACTCTGTAGTTTCCCGTCCTTCATAAACGACTTGTACTCTTTAGTAGACGCAATTACATCATTTGGCGGATCAGGAATTTCGCCTGGGACTCGAATGGCAGAGTCACAGCCATAGCACTTAAAGGCATTAGTGTTCTCTAGCCATTTAACTTTATACTTGCGGGTTGCGGAGCTCTTCGGCTCTTGTTTCAGCGGGACCTGCGCTCCATTATGTCACGTAGACTTTATTTTGGCTTGTCACGCAACATTTCTTATTTTCATTTAACATAGTTTAATTTTCCACTTTTATTTTTAATTCAATATTATCTTATAAACGATTTGACTTTTTTTTTTGTTTTGGATTTTTTTTTTTAACTTTTCTTCTATGTGATCCGATCCGTGATCCGGTCCGTGATCCGATCCGTGATCTGATCTGTGATCCGGTCCGGTCCGATCCAGATTTTGTCGACGCCGTCTGGTTTATTCCTCTAGTCAGTGCTTTTTACGCGGTCAACACTCAGGCAAACGAGATGCGCCGCGGTGATTCACGTTCTTATTCCTTACATCTGCTACTACAATGTTATTTTGGATCGATCTATTGATGAAGTTATATACATAACTGAAACAATAGCGAAGCAGTAATTATGGGGGCTTGTTCGCCGTCTTGAGAGAACTGAAGCGGCGTTGAGTAATCATTTTATAATAACTGAACGTAAACTGTAAACATATTGACGTGCCCGAAGGTCCTCAAACGAAAAACATTGCAAAGTTGATTGCATTTCACGACTTATATCTACTTATCCTCAGAGATGCTAATGGTTTGTTTGCCTGTTTCAAATGACTGATATCAACCAGAGGACAACTGACTGATGATCCTTTTGCAGCCATTTCTGAAAACCCGAACACTAAATACGCCGCTGTTTTCGGAAAAAAGCGATAAACGAAAACTCTCACCTCAACTGGCTGGCTTTCTGAAGCAAAAGGCATCTTGTTGATGCGAAGTCATGATGTGAAGTTTGTAATTTGATTAGAAATTCATGAATTCAATAACACTCCAAAAATATTTCCCTGTTGTTTTGTTTTCGCGAATAGACAACAAAATCACAAGTCATTCAAATCCGACCTCTCCAAGACAAAAAGAGATAATACTGATCTACTTATAGGTAATTGATAAATCTGTATAACAAATCCGAATTACTACGAAGTCGCGATGGTACGCATATACCGCGACTCTTTAAGCGTAACATTTCAACTGTTCGTTGTTGTATGTCTGTTTTTGGTTGTCTGAAGCGTAACTGCCTGTTGTGTCAAGTGAAAGCCTAATAAATGGACTAATATCAGCATGGAGTTAAAATGTGATTATACGCCTTAGTTTCGTGAAATACCTCATTTCGAAGTTGCGAAAAACAGCGAGGTAACATCGGTGTCTTTTCCACTTCAAGATTGAAGTTTGATTTGCATGAAGTTGGTCTCAGTAATATATTTGGGGTATTGAAGAAGCGTGGAGTCAAGATGGCTGAATACTGGCCCATTTCTTGGACCAATACCGAACAAGTTTTTTTCAAAAACAAAACACTTTAAAATTTAATGACAGTTACAAAGTGGACACACAATGTTTTTACTCAAGTGAAGAAAAACCTGTGGTTAAACTATAGGCTTTGAACTTAATGTTGAGAGTGGAGTAGTTTGATATCTTCACGGTTGGTGTTGGCATCGTGGCGTCGAAACAAAATTACGGTATTAATAGAAAAACTACTAACATTGCATAAAGAAAATTCATCATAAAAATGACAAAAAAATGACATTCGCTCCGAAAAACGTTAATAGCGAGCTTTGTAATAATAAATTGTTCAAGACGCGTTTCATCATTAGTTTTCTTTTTGGGGAGGGGGGGGATGTAGACGACACTTCTAAAAGATTGAACATTCGAAAGGACTTCAAAGTCACCAATTTTATGATTCTTCCCACAATTCAGTTTCGACTTTAAAACATGGTAACAGTATTCTCGGCGTAAACGTCAATCAATATATTCTCGTAATTTCAATGACTACCGTCATTGGAATTACGATAATATATTGATTGAATATAATCCATAGTAACATTTGATTTGACAAGAGTTTGAATCAATCAAGGGATTGTCATGCTTAAGACGTGAAGTAGGTTTTCCAGGGTGAGATTGTTTTGTTAAATTAAGAAGCTATTTAAAATGGAAGGTTTTTTTCTCTTGAGACTAGGAATTCATTTGTTTTCTACATATATTATGAGTTAACTCGACCATCTCGCAAATCGACTGCAATGGAATAACAGAACGCTTGACTGTTGTTTCCAGATAGAAAGCAATATTCCAAGGTCTTCATTTCTGTGAAGTATACAACCTTCGCTGACGGTTTGAAAAGGTTGGAGCACACTCTTTTGTCAAGGTTAGTGTGAGAACGTTTTATAATAATTTTTATTTTTAAGAGGACACAGATGCTCGTGTGTATGCTTACGATGACTTCATTCTGTAAAGTCGACAGACGAGGAGACTTTGAATTATTGTCAATTGCTAACTGATAGAACACCTAATGCACGTATCAGATGTAGCATAGAAAAGAAATGCATAGCAAAGCGATCAATACGACCGGTTTGGTTCGTGTCGTTGGTCAGATAAATATTGTCCTAGTGTAGTCAACATTTCTGTTCCTCAAGGTGTTATTTTCTCGTGCATCATGAGGTAAACAGCTTCCATTCGTTTCGTGAGTGGGATTGTCACGGTCCAAGCGGGCAGTTTTCGAATAACTATTCCTGATTCTTGAGAAGACGCAGAGGAAACGAAATATTTTTAATGTCTACTTCTCAATTTCCAAGTTACAATAGTCTGGTATTTCAGGAAACGTTATGCAGATTTCAATATATGATTATCACCGATATTATCAAAACGTGCATTGCTGAAATGCCTACTTTTCTTTTTGAAGGCCCATTGCTCTTTTGGAGACTTGTTTAAATCTCCCGAAAATATAATGAAAAAAATATACGGAGATGCTGGCCTGGCAACATTTGTAACAGTGAAAGTGGCAGTGCTGATTTCGGATTATTGAAATGATCACTGAACTCTGAGGGTAATTAGTCTTGTTATGTCTTAGTCAAATGCAAATCTAAAGGATACGCTTGATGCATAAAAACATTGGTGCTATGTTCCACTGAACACTCCTCTATGTATGAACTTACTTACAATCCATCTACCCTACATTAGAACAAACCTTCCTGCCTTTGCTTCCTTGCTTCCTTGCTTAATTGGTGGCTTTCTTGCTTGTCTGCTTGCTTGCTTTCGTGCACGTCTCTTGCTTGCTTGTTTAAGTCTGGCTTTCACTGGCGACGCAAGCACAAGCGCAAGCACAAACGCATGACCAAAGTGAAAACGAATTTCGACGCAAACACAAGCACAGGGTTGAACACGGGACAATTGCATTCGTCAGTGTTTACCAATACCTTTGGGCATTACGTAATGAACACGGGCAATTGCATTCGTTAGTGTTTACCAACACCTTTAGGCATTACGCAATCCTTTTGTTTTACTTGCCATCGTACATTTTTCATATATTAGTTTTTCGTTCATAAAGTTAAAAAATTCTAATCCTCGGTGTGTGCGGTACGAATCGGAACTTCTTGGGCGTTTTCGAATATCGAGGACACTTGGACTGTAAGGGCATCGTTTAAAAGTTTGGTTTATAAAATCGTGTGGAATAGAATAAATGTTTAATCCGGTAAACAAGGGTCGCACAAGCGAAATCATCCAAACATTCCGAATTGTTTAGGCGCGAGGTAATCTGGAACCACAAGGATCAAAATTATTCCTTTTTCTTGTGCTTGCGCTTATGCTTGCGTTTGCGCTGAAATAAGTGAAAACGAAATACCGCTCGGGCATAACACAAGCTCAAGGATATTTACCACACGTGCTTATCTTCGGATGATTTTGCTTGTGCTTGTGTTTGCGTCGAATTTCGTTTTAATTTGGGTCATCCCTATTGCTTGTGCTTGCGCTTGTGCTTACGTCGCTAGTGAAAACCAGGCTTTATGAATAACTAACTAATGACCAATTTATTTCATTCAAAGCAGGTGATATCCTAGACAAGCGCTAAGTGATGTCGTGTGCTGCAACCGCCAGTCCCACTAACACAGGTGACGTTACGTCCAGACCAGACGACGGATCAAAAGGTAAGAATGGACAATACAAGAAACGTCAGATGCAAGTAATCATTTTACAGAACAACCAACATAACCTCTCGTCAATAAATATACTTCCACAACTTTATATACGTTCCTAATTTCATTTCACTGCAAATTTTCAGGGTGAATTTGTACAGAGACTCAGAGCATTACTTATGTGTGAACCGCTAGGAATAATTGAGCTGTGTGTGTTTAAAGCTTTGAACATGAACGATTCAGTTGAGATTTAACCGCCGTTCGGTTCAGTTCACATCAGTTGCCTTGACTTCACTTGACTGAATGTATATTGAGAAACAAATAGCATGAAGGAATGGTGTTGAGCCTGCAATTAGAAACAGGGGTACGTACGCTACACAGAACGCAAAAGGTCTGCGAGGAAACATATATTGATAAAAATAACTAATATCAAAAGTTTCGAAAACTTAGCATCAAAAGAGTTTTATTTTCTTCAGTAACATTTTGCTTTTTGACCTCAGATGAAACAATCGCCGAGGTTTTCAACAATGAAGGCGAAAGTGAATACAGAAAAGGAGAATTCAACTACGCCATCGTCTGTTACACTGAAGGAATCAGTGTAAACTGTAACGATAAAAACCTTAATGCTGAACTGTTCACGAACAGAGCGAAGGCCCATTTCAATTTGGGTGAGAATCATTCTATATTTTTCACAGTTTTTAATCTTTTTAATGGTGACTGGAGGGATTGCTTTGTTCTGTTCCACGCCTTGTTGTTGTGGTTTTAACAGTACTCGATGTCAACGATAGGTAATTATCACGAGGCAAAGGCCGATTCAGAGGTCGCCAGGCAATTCCAGCCAGGTTATATGAAGGCGATAGAAACAGGTAAACGTAGCTTTGATACAGTTGATTAAACACAGTAAAGTACAGTTAAAACCAATAAAGAGGGAACATAAGTATTTATTTGTTAAAACCTGGCGTTAATTGTTTATATCGTGCACTCTGCCAAATTCCACAGCTAAAATAAACCATAATCTGTAACTAATCTCTTACCCTTGTTCCGTACGTATATCCTCATTCTGAAGCCGATTTATATCTCCGCGCTGTAATACTAGCATAGACAAAAAATGTGGAAGAAAATTAAATTGCAACCGAATTAGTATGCGTCAGTTTCAGAACGTTTTCTCTATTTAGTATTTAAAAATGAGCTACGTCTGTTAGTATTTCACAAAACTTGTTTATCGTTTTGTGATTTCTGCACTGCAAATATTGGGAGTACTATAAGTGAAAGAAGAATTGCTAACAAAAGATTTATCCATTAAAATTAACTTTTCGGAAAAAAAAGAATTTGTAATTCTTTCCAATCAAAAGTTTGCTCGACAGGAATCATTTGACTCTCACTTTCTGGGCATGGGCGAGGAGCTCTCCCCTGAGCTTCAAGAAATTCTTGGGAGCTACGCCATATTCCAAAATGAAATCTTTTCTGTAAAACTGTCGTGTGGCGAATTGCATAGTACAAAACTTTGGCTCCATTTTCCCAGCTCGAAACATCTCAGCGACCAAATAAATGTAAAATACACTATCTAAAGAATGTTGTTGTACAGTATTCGTTCGTTAAGACTCGCTTCTTTTGCTCCCGTGATGTTAAATGACGTAGTTATGTCTTTCTTTACGACGCGACCAATATCCTGAATTGAGCTGTTAATACACTGTACGCGCCTAGATACGGACTATCAAGGAACTTTAACATGAGCCATAAGTGATGTGATTGTCTCTTTGTGGCAATATTGGGTGCGAGGACCTGTGCGAAGCTGAATCTATTTGAAGAAGCCATCACATGGTGCGATCAAGGATTAGCAGTATCCTTAAATTAACCTTTTTTACGGCATTGGTTGTTTGCTTAATTCCAACTAGAAGCGTAAGTAATTATATTGTTAGGTAAAAGAAGGGACGGGAGCTTATGAGTGCACTTACTATTCCGGAAAACATCACGACTACCTCATATGGTGAGGAAATCCTTGTTTTTACCTGTCATCCGAAACAGTCTAAACAGATATCTGCCTGTAAGATTCTTTTTTTAAATAACTTGCATAGTTAATAGCGAAACGATTCTCCGGCTCAATCTTGTAGACTATCGTCTCATTTCTCCCACTCGACTTACGGCCTCGTCGGCTAATTGACGACCGTTACTCCCCGCGATTTTGCCGACTAATTCTTAATTGTTTACTTTTTCAAGTTAGAAGCTATTGCCATTACAGAAGTATTACTTCGTACAGATGTATTGTCAGTAATATGTTGTAACTTGTGGCCCTCGGAAAATAAAATGACAAACCTAATGAAAAAGTTGAAAGGTACATGGAATTCTAAAAGTAACAACAATACTATGAATACAAATACATAATGTAAACGTCAAAAGCCTAAAATTATGAGAGAGGCCCGAATAGTTGAATTACAATAATATTTTTATGTTATTATATATTAACTATGAACAAGGCTGACCAAGACAACAGAAACCTGTTGGAACTAAGGACCATGTGTCTAAAGACTGAAGATACATGCAGCGGCAGTATAGAGAACGATTCAGAAACTGGAACCGTGGAGGAACAATTGGTGAGGAATTTTATCAAAATCTAAAGCCCCGGCCAAACGATCGCACCATTTCAACACAACATATTGCAACATTGTTGCACTGAGCGCGTTTGGTCAACCTGTTGCGACATGTTGGGTGTTGTTGGCCCAAGTTTGAAAATGGTCAAATTATTCACGCAACGTTCGTGGATGTTGCATGATGCTGCAGTCGTCTGGCCAGGTTCGTGCTACAATGTTGCGCCCTGGCATGCACACTAGTTCGATTTTTAATACTCAACATGTCGCAACACGTCGCAACAGGGTGGCCAAACGCGCTCAACGTGTTGCACCCAACAATATTGCGATGTGTTCTGTTGAAATGTTGCGATCGTTTGACCGGAGCTTAACAATCGTTAGCCCTGGTATGAGGCTTTCCATTTAATATAAAACGAGGATCGCAATCGTTGAAGTCATTAACATTAACACTCTGTACTCTAGTTGGTGAAGCATGGCCGCTTTTTTATTTGGGAGGGGCGGGGGGGGATTTTTTTCAGTCCCCGCTGGATACCAATCATTAAGCCATCCCGGAAGACAATTGCTAACCGTGTTACGCGACTCCTTGGTTATTTAACATCGCGTATCCAACTCGGGCTCGTGGTATAATTGTTATTTATGGGCTGGATTAATTCCAGAGAGTGTGTCGACTTTTTATTTTGTTCGTATCATTGTTGCAAAGAATTGAAATTAAATCAGACTAGTAGAGATGCTGAAAATATCTGAAAATGCTGTCTGAAAATCTCCCTATCATAAGACATTCTCTAAGGCGAGTTTTTTTAGGAATATTCACGATTTGATGTAATATATCAAACACGAAAGACCGTGTTTGACCACATTTCCAAACACCGAGAAGAGAGTTGAAAATACGACGCGCAGCGGAGTATTTTTGACAAACTTCGAGGTGTTTGGAAATGTGGTCAAACACTGTCTTAAGTTTTTGATATATCTTCTCAATCGAGACTTAAACTAAGCAGAAAAAGGAGAAATAAAATTGTTAATCGTTAAATCCATGGACTTTGTCCAGCCTACTTGTCGTCCCTCCTACAACAATACCACCCGCAACGGAGCTTACGCTCATTCTCTAAACTTCTTTTCACTGTCCCTACTGTGAACTCTGTGACATACGGTGAACGTGCCTTTTCTTTCTCCGCACCTATATTATGGAACCGTCTACCGGATTTTGTTAAAAATACAACATCTCTTTCGCCTTTTAAATCTGCCCTCAAAACATTCTTGTTTCGGAAATCCTACTTCTGATTTATTTTATTTCATGAGAAACTGTATTTTAATTAATTATTTCATTTATTTTATTTATTACTGTTATTAGAAATATTTTATAGGATTTAACTAATTTATTTTTTATAGTAATGTAAGTGCCTTTTCTTTCTCCGCACCTATATTATGGAACCGTCTACCGGATTTTGTTAAAAATACAACATCTCTTTCGCCTTTTAAATCTGCCCTCAAAACATTCTTGTTTCGGAAATCCTACTTCTGATTTATTTTATTTCATGAGAAACTGTATTTTAATTAATTATTTCATTTATTTTATTTATTACTGTTATTAGAAATATTTTATAGGATTTAACTAATTTATTTTTTATAGTAATGTAAGCGCATTGAGTTCTTTTAAATGCGCCCAAAAAACTTTATTATTATTATTATTATTATTATTATTATTATTATTATTATTATTATCGTCCTCACGTAATGTTTGCTTAGAGTCCTTAGGGCCGAGACCAAACCATGGTCCTGGGGCACTAGGGGATAGCCAGTTTTTAGCTTGATAGCACCCTCCTCAAAATGTGTGCTGTACCTAGCAAGGTTATCTTTTGTAGTTCACTGATGCTTAATTGGCCGGGAATTCTTCCAAGACAAGTTCCTAGTCCCTTTTTGATAGCTCCAAGTGCTCCAATGATAACTGGTATCGTTTCCGTTCTCATGCCCCACATTCGGCTTGTTTCGATTTCTAAGTCCTTATATTTGGATAGCTTTTCACTGACTTTCACGGATGTGTTTCTGTCTGATGGTACTGCCATGTCAATAAATTTACAGGTTTTCGTTTTGTGGTCTTTAATCACTATATCGGGTCTGTTGGCTGTTATTTTCCTGTCTGTGTGTATTGGCATGTCCCATAATATCGTGACATCCTCGTTTTCTGTTACTGTTTGCGGCTCATGGTCATACCACTTTTCTGATGTCTTTATATTATAGTTGTGACAGACTTTCCAATGTATATACGCGGCTGCTTTATCGTGTCTGTGGGTATATTCTGTTTTCGCAAGTTCAGGACACCCAGACACGATATGGTCAATTGTTTCGTCGTATTTGTTACACATCCTGCATAGGGGGCTAGTACCGTCTTTGATAATGCTGGCGTGGTATGATCTGGTAGCTAGGCTTTGGTCTTGGGCTGCGATTATGAATCCTTCCGTTTCACTGGTTTATTATTATTATTATAATCATTATTATTATTATTATTATTATTATTATTATTATTGTTAAAATCTATGCAACTTAAGATCAGATATCCAAACACCATCACGGTCATGATTCCCTTTGTTTAAACTTAATGAATTATTAATGACTTTGAGAAGACGATGAGCACAATTACAAATGTTATTAAAACAAGTCGGACGTATTTACTCATCATAAGACTCACTGAGCCGCTTTCATCTTAGCAATGTGGTGGGACAGACACTGTTTAACTGTATTTTATGATGACAGCTCCGCTAAGTGATGCCATAGTCTGCTTAGTAGCATTATGAGTCACAGCTGTTTGCCGGAAAGTTGTCACCTTTAAAGGAGCTCAGCCACTGTATTTTGACCATGTACACAATATAATCTTTAAACCGTGGGCTGAAAACATCAGTTTAGTAAAACAGAAAGAAACCAAAGAGATAATAATAAAATATAAAGGAACAAGGATGGTAAAGGATGGAGACGATTAACTCGGATTGCAAAGGACGAATTTGAAAAATTTAGGCTAAACGTTTCAGAATGCCCAAACCGTGAGATCCTTTACTCCGCTCAGTTATCTGGTCTAGAACCCACGAGTTTTCTGTAGCTTATTGGCAGCGATTCCTCCTTTCGTGGCTGCTTAGTGGTTAATTTCATAACCTACTCACCAGTATTCTGCTTTATTCTGGCTTACTCGCTATTTCTGTTATGAAGAATATGAGATGCTGCTGTAGCATTGGAATCAGTCAGTTACACAAGTTACTCCATTATTATTACTCTCGTTTTTACCCAGCTTAACGTATACCATTATTTCTTTCCTCACAATGTCACTCATCAACAGAATTAGTAGTTTGGTATTTCTAGAAGAGATTTGCTTAACAGGTTTTACATTTACAGATCACCCGTACCCAGCAACAGAGAAAAGATGTACCCGTTGAAGCTGCAAAAGTATACGTGTACCGCAGACTTGGCACTAAATATTCCAGTTTAAGGAACTTCAAGAAAGCCTTAGAGTACCACATGCTAGACCTTAGCATTGCCAACGACGCTGAAGACAGACCTGGTACAGGGGTGGCGTATGCCAATCTTGGCCTAGCTTATGACTCTCTTTCTGATTTCAAAACAGCCCTAAAGTACCACCAGCTACATCTTGGCATTGCCAAAGAAGTAGAAGACAGAGCTGGTCAAGGACGTGCATATGCCAACATTGGCAATGCTTATCGCAATCTCGGTGATTTTGAAAACGCCCTCGAGAACCACAAACTGGAACTTGGTGTTGCCAAAGACTTTGGAGACAAATCTGGGGAGGGACGTGCAAATGGCAACCTTGGCCTTGTTTATAACTCTCTCGGTGAATTTTAAAAAGCCCTCGAGTACCATCTACGAGATCTCAGTATTGCTAAAGACGTCAAAGACAAAGCTGCAGAAGGGCGTGCATATGCCAACCTTGGTCGCACTCATCACTCCCTCGGCAACTTCACAAATGCTCTTGAGTATCACCAGATAAGTCTTGCTATTGCGAAAGATGTTGGAGACAGACTTGGACAAGGACGTGCGTTTGGTAACATTGGCCTTACCTGTCGTAATCTTGGCGATTTCAAAAAAGCCCTTGAGTGCCACCAACAACATCTTGATATCGCTAAAGAGGTTGGAAACAGAGCTGGGGAAGGAAAAGCGTATGCTAACCTTGGTACTGTTTACAATAGACTCGGTGATTTTCAAAAAGCTCTGGAGCACCACCAGCTGCATCTCAGTATCGCCAAAGAGGTCGGAGATAAAGACGGAGAAGGACGTGCGTATGGCAATCTTGGTATTGCTTATCGAAATATCGTTGATTTCAATGAAGCTCTCAGGTATCACAAGCTACACCTTAAAATTGCCATAGCCGTCGGAGACAGAGATGCAGAGGGGCGTACGTATGGTAACCTGGGCCTTATTTACCGTGCTCTTGGAGATTTTGAAAACGCCATAGAGAACCACAAGCTATTCCTTGGTATTGCCGAAGATAGTGGAGACAAAGCTGGACAAGGAAAGGCTTACGCTAATCTTGGCCTTGCCTATCGCAATCTCGGCGATCTTGAAAGTGCCCTAAAGTACCACAAGCTACATCTTGGTATTGTCAAAGAAGTGGGCGACAAAGCTGGGCAAGGAAAGGCCTATACTAATCTTGGCCTTATTTATAGCAATCTTGGCGACTTCGAAAGCGCCCTGGAGTGCCACAAGCTACATCTTAGCGTTGCGAAAGCAACCGGAGACAAAGCAGGAGAAGGACGAGCACATGCTAATATTGGTTCCGCTTTTTACTCTCTCGGTGGCTTGTCCGAAGCTGAGCGTTTTTATCAGTCTAGTGTAAGGGTGCGCGAAAATATCAGAGATCTCATCGGTTCGAAAGACGATTGGAAGATAAGCCTTAGAGATCATTACAAAAATGTGTACTCAGCCTTATGCGATGTTCAGTTGCAACAAAATAAGACAGATGAAGCTCTTGTTACCGCTGAACGGGGACGTGGACAAGCCCTGATGGATCTCATGGAATCAAAGTATGGTTTAAAACTAACTCAGACAGGTTCAAGTGAGCAAATGAAAACAGCCTCTGACATTTCAAAGTACATTTCATCACAAACGGTGTTCTTGGTTATTTGCAGGAACACGATCAATTTTTGGGTACTGCAGAAGGAAAACAAACCCCTTTTTTTGCGCAAAGAAATCAATAAGGATTTGGAGTCGTTGATCAAAGACGTTTATCAACAAATTGGTGCTGGTAAAAGCGTTAGGTGCGACGATCGATCCTTAGATGGGCCAACAGAGGAAGATGTTCCTGACGAAAGATCGAAGGTGAGAGAGTCGGCACCAATGCAATGCGGAAAGGATGCCTTACAGGAACTGTACGGCATGATCATTTTCCCAATTATAGACTTCATACAGGGGCATGAAGTTACCATTGTGCCAGATGGTCCTCTATCCTTTGTTCCATTTCCTGCACTTCTGGATCAAAATTCCAATTATTTGTCAGACATTTTTAGTATTCGCCTGATTCCTTCACTAACCAGTTTGAAACTGATAGCAGAGTGTCCAGATTGGTATCACAGTACTTCTGGCGCATTGCTTGTTGGGGATCCCTGTGTGGAAGGTGTTCGTATCAGAGGAAAGAGACTCGAACAACTCCCGTCTGCTAGAGAGGAAGTAGAGGCGATAGGGAAGATTTTGGACACTGACCCTCTCACTGGAAAAAGAGCAACAAAAGCTGAAGTATTGAGCAGATTTACCTCGGTTTCGGTAGTGCATATTGCAGCTCATGGCTGCCCCGAAACAGGCGAAATTGTTTTGTCACCTAATCCTACGACAGTGGGCAAAAAACCCAAGGAGAAAGACTTTCTGCTGACGATGAAAGATGTGCTGAATTCAAAGTTACAGGCCCGACTGGTCGTCCTTAGTTGCTGTCACAGTGGACGAGGCGAGATAAAGGCAGAAGGCGTGGTTGGCATTGCACGTGCATTTTTAGGAGCTGGTGCTCGTTCCGTTCTCGTGTCACTGTGGGCGATTGATGACAAAGCCACTCAGGAGATTATGAAGCATTTCTACCAATATCTACGGAAAAGACAAAGTGCCAGTAAGTCTCTCAACCAGGCCATGAAATGTATGCGAGAATCTGATGAATTCAGTGACGTGAGGTACTGGGCTCCGTTTGTGCTGATCGGCGATGACGTAACAGTGAATGTTGGTCAAACAAGGTGGGTGTCTTATATTGTGAGTGAACAAAATAAATCTGCATCTCAAATTACTCTCAATTAGGTATTCAATGGTACGTTTTAGAAAATAGCCCAAAGAAAATACGTTTAAAACCGTGTTTCTATAACTCGATAGAAACACAGAACTAACGCAAAATGTTGATGTAATGATGGCGAGAGCAAAAAGAATTTACTTTTCGATGACCAAAGTAGAAAGTAAACAAGTTGTTTTCTATTTTCGTCGTGAAGTTTTTTAAAAGAAATAGAAAATATGTTTCCCGTGTTTCTATCGAGTTATAGATACACTCGTGGAAGTGTAACACGCACCTGTCAGCTTGTGTTCCCACAGCATTTCTCGTTCTCCCAAACTCATGTTTCTATATAACAATTAGATTATGAGCTCGAGATTTCTATGAAGTGATAGTTGATGAGGCCGATGTCTGAATCAACTATCGGCTCACAGAAATCGAGAGTGAATAATCTAATTTTTTCAGTAGAATTCTGGAATTTGCTCCAAACAACGTTTCCAATTATTTCTGGTTTTAGTATTAAACTTCACGATTTATAAAATTCGCGCGGACTGAATTTACAATTTGACATTTGCAATTGTGTACACGCTTTCAAAAAATTAGAGTTTTTTTTTTAATTCAAGAAACCGCGAATGTCTTTCGTTTAGTCTCTTCAGGGATTTGATTATCCATTTGTTTCTAAATGTCCTTTCAAAACTTCGGAGAAACGAGAAAACATTGCAATTTTGTCGCCCACACCTAGCCACTGCCCACTTATGGCTGATAATAGAAATACGGTACATGTTTTCTACTTCTTAAATGGTATTTTCTCGTCTTTTCCAATCTCTTACAAGGAGACCTAGTACGTAGCAGCATCGCAAACAATTTACAGCTCATTGAGAGGAAAAACTAATGCTACAAAGAGTACTTCATGTTGCTCAGTTTAGAATGCTAATACTTAAGGTGATTCCTCAGTATTGTATTGCGCATCCCTAATGCGCACGATTTTAGCGCCATTAACCAGCGCGTGCACATAAGCGCGTGCACGTACAAAACGTAAGAGATTTCCCTCAAGCTAGGCTCGATAGCAAAATAAATGCTCGTTTTCATTTAAACGAGCATGGTGACCTATATTTTTTATCACATAATTTTGGTGTAAAAAATACCCTCTTTAGGTTACAAAATAAAGAAAAATTTTTTTCGGAGCTGAGGGAAAAAAAGATATGGCTAAAAGAGTGCGCAAAACCGTTACTCGAAGATGCAAATTATGACCTCGAAAACAACGATTCGAGGAACATTTTGACTCAATGTCGTTTAGAATTGTGTGATTTTCCCATAAACAGTATATAACATTGTTTCAAATGCCCCAGACTTTTTGCCTAGCAAGAATTTTTCGCAAGTATTGCTTTAATAACCTTTGCTTCCAACTACCGCAAAAATGTAACGTGGACTGATGAAATAACGCTCTTGGTTAGGTATAAATGGGGTAAGATTGACCCATAATATCTCTTAATAAAGGGAGAATGGCGACCCATCCCTTTTATTGTATTTTTCGAAACAGTGCTTGGTAGGGAACATTCAGGGAAAGTTTCACATTGAGGTGTTTTCCAAATCATTTTCTAAGGTCATTCGGCGCCGACGCGCTTTTAAGCAGTATTATATATAACTGAAACGTTCAGGTTGAATTGTGACAACAAGGTAATTCGTGGGCACCTGATTTTGTCTCATCTTTGTAGAATAGTAGAGTCATGGTCAAAAGGGTTACACTTACATTCTTTTTTTTTATTTTCTATAGTATTGTTTCAGCCAACTAAGAAAGGCCCCTCTCTTTAAAGGTAAGTTATTTCGTTTCGTGTTCTTTAGATAGTTTTTGAAAATGTTCTTCAATAGCTTGAGCGGAAAAACTAACTCCTTCGTTTCCGCAATCACTGGTTATGCGTGTTAAGCACAAGTTCTGTAGTTAACTTTTTTCAACGTTGTTTTTTTCCTCTTTGGTGTTACGGCTGTTATGGTTCCTGAGATCCTTACATGTTTGCAAATACATTTATCGGTGTTGTTTGTTTGTTTGCTCACGGTTCCTTTTTTTCCCTTTTAGTTCCAGATCGAAGTAATTGCTTTCATCTTAAAAAAAATCTACAGAATGAATGAAAGAGCTCCTTTCGAGGCAGTAGCAGCCTCGTGTACAGTACTTAGTGCTTATCTAATGATTTCCCTTTTCAATTTGTCGCTGTACGAAGTAACCGAAACCGTCTCAAGGATTTATGAGAAAATCTTCTATTTTATAGATGTTCTATCATATCTCTCTTTTCAAGGATCGAAAACACAAGAAAACATGATCACCAACTTCGTTTCAGAGCGAGATAAAGCATTCGATAAAAATACTGTGATTTTAAAAAATTGACGCATGTAACTCGGCATGATCTCACGGATTTTTTAACAAAAATATTTAACAGGTTTCAGAACAGGCAACATTTTTCAATCCTTTATTTTATAAGTGAGTATGAGCGTTAATTATTCCAAATATTGTACAGTACATTTCAAGTCGTCGTATATGTAGCTACACAAAGAGCAGTGGAATTTGATGTTATTTGTGGCAAAAATTTAAAAAAATGCTTTTCTGTGTTTTTGTTATTTTTATTTTTTGGCCAAATATAGAGGAACTGTACAGAAAGTGATCTACCAATCCACTCTATCAATGTTATGATATGTTTGGCGATTTTAAGCTTTATGATTATCGTCTAAGGTCAGGCGATGAAACAATTGAACCTCTCTACCTTGGCCCGGGCCTTGGCCACTCTGAGACAGAATTCGCCGTGAGTAGTACAGGATGGCCGCTGTAGGACTTTTCAAAAAAGTAAAGTGTATGGATCAGCGGATAGTGAGGCGGAAAAATCCTGGCCGTTGTGGAGAGGTTGCCGTTAAAGACGTGGCCGTTAGGAGGAGTTCGCTAGCATTCTGAAAGTCGAACGCGACTTGTTTCGATTAAAGCGTTGTCGAATGAATTCGGACTGTCGCTGCATGCGGCAGTTATTTAATATCAACTTGATCCCATTCTAAAAGCCACTTGCATGCAACAGCCAGGCTTTTTTTTTTTTTTTTTTTTACTCTCTCTTTTCCACTTTTTTATTTTAACCTTGTGAAAAAAAAAAAATACAGAAAAACAAAAAAGCGAAAGAGCCAGGCGTTTTCATTCGATATCGATCCTGCTGTGCTCCAATGCAAACATTTTACTATTTTGGACTGTTTTGCACAACGGTTACGTTTGTACAACGGCTAATTAATTCTGTCCCAAATTGCCTGTTGCACAGGGAGGTGCAAATGTAACTTTTCTAATACTGCTTCCTCCCCGAGTGTGTAAATGCTGCAGCGCAGTGATACTCCTCAAATCATGTGACTACTTACACTGCGTGGACTGATCTGAATTTTATTAAATGATCAACACACAGGCGACCCAAGCTCACGATGCGGGGAGTTATTATTTATTTTTTTTTAATCTTAATGCGAACGTTCAGCGTGACGTATACGGCCGACATCTACTAAACAATTAGATTGAGCTCGAGATTTGAGAACGTGATAGTTGACGAGGGCGCAACCCCAGTCAGCTATCACGCATGGAAATCGAGAGCCAATAATCTCATTGTTTTAGTATAAATCTATCACTCGTTCAAAACTTTATCCAAATTCTCTTTACAGGCCAAGAAGCGGCCATCATTTTTTTTTTAAAGATTACACTGCTACGGTACTCGCTATCTATCACAGAATAGATAATGAGTAGCGTAGCCAATCAGAAAATATAGAATTATACTAATAAATATTAATATAAATCTACTAGCGTTCTATCTCGAACGCCGTTCTCTGATTGGCTGCGCCCTGGTCAACTATCACGTTCTCGAATCTCGAGCTCAATCTAATTGTTTATTAGTAGAATTCTACAAGTATACTAATGCAAATGTTGCAATCTGATTGGCTGAGCTACTCGTATACTATCAGCCATTAGAATGCAGTAGCTGTCGGTAGTCCACGAAATGCGACGTTTTTATCGTTTTTCCAAAGTTTTGGAAGAAAGTTTAGATATACATGGATAATTAAATTCCTGAGAAGACTAAAAGAAAGACATGAACGGATTCTTGACTTTAAAAACTTGAAATTATCGAGAAACCGGTGCGCGCGCGTAAACAACTGGAAATTTACCAAGGGCAATTCAATACCTGCAATTTTGTTAAAGAGTAAAGTTCAATAATGCGTCGAAAAATACTTGGCAACTATTATTTGCGTTGATTTAAGTTAGAATTCTACTAAAACAATTAGATTATGAGCTCGAGATTTCTATGAGGCGATAGTTGATGAGGCCGAAGGCCGAATCAACTATCAGCTCATAGAAATCTCGAGCTCATAATCTAATTGTTGAGTAGATGTCGGCCGTATATGTCACGCTGAACGTTCGCATAAAGATTAAAAAAAATAATAACAACTCCCCGCATTGTGAGCTTGGTGCGCCTGTAATGGATATCGATATCAATAAACTAAACTGTTCTCGTGAAAAGAGGTGTAGACCGAGCTGGGTAAAGGCCAAATGGTATTCCTGGAGTGTAACCTCAAATATACCGGAGATAAATCATGATACCGTTAAATCCCACGTTAAAGGCTTAAATAACTTCATAAGGGGTTTGGGAGGGCTTATAAACGGGCTGGGAGGAGCTTATATCTGGGAGGCATGTAAGCGGAATAAAAAAAATATTCCGGAATGACGAGAGAAAACGTATTTGAGAGACAAATTAAAGCTAAAACATACCATTACATTCAGAGCTATTACCCTATTACCCTACTAACCTATAACTTTCGATTTAAAATTTTGATGGTTGAAAAGAAACGCAAAAAAGAACGGACTTATTCATTAGATGGGTTTACATCCGGGGGGCTTATATCCGGAATAATATCTTTGTTAGAAAACAGAAGGGCTTACATCAGGGGGGGGCTTATAACCGGGGGGGGGCTTTAACGTGAGATTTTACGGTAGTCGTGTAATCATTACTGTTACCCTAGAGTATCTACAATTTCGATTCATATCTCGAAATGAAATTACTTGGACTGAGGAATTCTGAGATTATCTTGGCTCTTCAACAGCCCCGCACCGATTATTTAAAGAGAGGTTTTTCCTAGAGGAGTGCTATGTTGTGGAACAGCTTTTCTCATGAGCTCCGATCTACAGTTTCTTTAGGCGAATTTAAACGTAAACTGCGTCATTACAGCTTTCAATGAGACAGGGCATCCTTGAAAAGCAACTTTAGTGATATGATATGTTTTAATTCTTATAATGCTATTAATATTAATTATTAGTTAATTTAGCTAGGCAAACTTAGGTATTTTACACTTTTAAGTAGTGCTAAAGGAATTTTTACCGTGTATAAATAAAGTTTTCAATCAATCAATCAATCAATCAATCTCAATCAGGTTACAGCTTTTTAGCTTTTTTTTGTTCCACTACAGTTAATTGTTCCTTCCTCCGTTAAGGTCTCACAAATGTCTCATCTCTTGTGATAGAAAGTTTTCTTCTAAAGGGCCAAACTCTGAGGTTTCGTGGCCACTATGTGTCGGGTATCCGCAAAGTCTTTATGTGCCGAGTCAAACTACCTGTGACTCTGAATGAGGTGGCTGCGCACCAAGAATGAGAGACCACTTGTAGATTGTTGCATTTGCGAGTTCCAGGCAATTCTGTTGATATGAATGAGGCAGTTGCGTTCCACTGCCATCGGAGCCACTCACGAGTCATATCTATCTTCCTCTTGGACTGTACAGCAGCTTTTTCCCGTTTGTCGCCCACTCCAAAGGAACTGGTCTCTAAATTTAGCTTCGCTACGATGTCTTCAAGGCCGGGATCAATGAGATTATTTCTAACACTAGTAAGAGACTCTTTCAATGTTTTTGAAAACGTTAATGACGTGTTGGGTTGGAGAGTCGTGGCAATCGTCGTGGCTTTCGAAGAACTTCGTATCTTCGTTACTAGCTCGGAGACATTCAGCGAGATCCCCCTGGTCGCTTGTAAATGGCGATTACGTGTGCAATAGTACCATCGAATCGCACTTTACGGTTTCGCGAACCTTCCATTGGCAGTCGAAAACCGTAGGTCAATCGGCAACGGCCGTCTTGTAACTCAGGAACCGATTTCCAAATTTAACATCCGTGCGATGTCGTTGCGGCCAAGATCAATGAAAATATTCCTTAGACTAGTAAGTGGCATCTTCATCGTCTCAAACACGTTAACGACGTGTTGAGTTGGAGACTCGTGATAATTCTTGCGGCTTTCCAAAAACTTTATATCTTCGTTAGTAGCTCCAAGGCATTCGGCGAGATCTCTCCCATCGCTTGTAAATGGCGATTCAACGTCCAATAGTTTCATTAACTCGCATCTTACAGTGTCGGAAACCTTAGATTGGATATTAGGCAGCGGAGATCCGTACTTGAGTCGATAACGGCCGCCTTTCTGTAAAAAAAAAGAAGAAAGGGGATTAGAATCGAAGTCTTCAAATCATGAGAGTCAACTAAGTGAAGAAAAAAGACCTGATACATTCTTATCGCTACAAGCAATTAACACTATGGTCTGCAGCATGAATGAATAGAGTACAATGCCAGGAGTCTCTCTCAGGTAGCCTCTAGACTACAAGTAGTCCCTCTTTCGCTTAGTCCGTCGAGCGAGACGCGAAAGAAAACTCCCGAGAAAAAATGGCCGCGTCCCCAGGATCTCGCGCGGCCATTTTTTTCTGTGGCACTGACCACAATAATTTGGTGATATCCATTTACCTGTTGGGTGGAGAGAAAGACACTTAGGATAAAGTTACCAGCCCAAGAAATCAATGCTTCAAGAACGAGCCCATGAACCACGGTCAGACTGAATGAGACATTCCAAATCAAGAAGAGCAAATCAAGTAACGCCTTTCCGTTATATACGAAAACACTTCGAATAATAACGTGTAAATAAATGTGGTGAACGGGAATAAAGGTTATAGTGAAGTTGAATTTGCTAAAACTTTCAGAGGTTTTTCTTCATGTCGTGTTCCTGATTCCAAGGCAATAATCGATCATTTATTCAGAGTTTGCTACTACAAATACGTTCCTTCGAAACTACACTCGATCCATAATAGTAAGTTACACGACAAAAAAATTTTCCTGATTTTGTGAACGAAATCTTATTCAAAGATACAACATGTTAGACTGAGAGTTACGGTTATGTATTCTCCAGCAAACTTGCAACATTCTTCAAACCATTACAAAGAATCATAAAAATAAAATTGTTTCTAATTTTCTCCATTTACATGCAGGTTTTGTTTTTCGTGTGTAGCTAAACGTGCGCGATAAATTTTAATCGCAAATAATGGTTACTGGTTATTTGAAAAAAATGAGGTTATGTGTTTTTTGCTTGCTTTATTTTAACAGCATTTGCCATTGCTGTGCCATAGCGTAAAAACATATAGCTGCGAAATTGTTATGAATAAATAAAAGCCAAAAAGAAGGAAACTATTGTGTTCTTGGGCAAGACTCTTACATTTGCACAGTGCCCCTCTCCAACCAGACCCCAGTTGTTCAAAGGGTGGATAACACTATTCACAGGACAAATCACTATCCAGTAGATACCGATAATGAAGTTTGTTTTGCCAACATTTATCCATAGGATAGTGATTTATACGGTCTCGGTGGATAGCGTTATCTACCCTTTAAAGAGATATTCGTTTAATATACAATGATAAGCGTAACCTCAAGTGATCCTGGAAAGCAAGCTACGATAGACTAGTAAAGGACCTTGGAGAGTATAACAATACTCATTGGCTTAACATAAAAACCGAATTAAATCAGTTGCTTGCTTGATTAATCACACTTGTCAAAAACAAGTCGAAAACATCTCCAAAAACGTGTACTTTTGAAAGCAACAGATAAAAATTGCAAACCTTCGTTAGGCCGATGTGAAAGACCTTGAAATATTCCCTCCAATAAGAGTGAACGTCATCCATATCGTCTTCGTACGCTGCTGAACAGAAAAAAAAAGGTTTGGTCAATATTCAAGTTATATAACCAAGCAAGCGCCACGAGAACAAACCAAAGTAAATAAAAGTGGGATCGTTGTGAATATCCGGATCAGCAAAAGACAATAAACAAACTTTAAAAAGACGCCAGGCCCATAAAACAGCTGAGAAAATGGTACTCTCCAATTTGCTTTAAACAAGTAAGTACATGAAAGATCTTAAATTTGAACTGCGGAGAAAGATATGAAGACATGATTGATCATCGAAGTTATATGCAAAGCTTTATTAGAAGAGATGAAATTAAATCTTGAAAAAAAATGATTCGAGCGCATGACCTCTGCGATACTGGTGCATTTCACAAACTGGCTCGAGTCCTGGTTCGAGTCTCGGTGTAGGCTCGATTTCCGCCGCTTTCTCGAGTCCGGTCTACGTTCCTCCCCGAGAAGAGACGGCTGGACGCGTGAGCGGCAAAGCATGTCTGTGACGCATCTTCATAATGTAATTCTTGCGGCGCTTCAGGCGGCAGGAAATGTCATCTGATGACAATCATAGGCAGGCACACATGACGCCTACGACTCGTAAAATTTGTGGCGTTTTTTCACATTATTGTTGCGGAAGGGCTTTACATGCTGTGTTCTATAGAAGAGTTTTTTTTTTTTTTTAAAGTAGAGCAGAGCTGTTTGACTATACTGTAGCAACTGTCATGTCAAAGGTCACACATATGTTGGTGTAAATGGCGTTGACACCATGTTTATGTTTTGCTTGTTCGGTTTGCTTTGGCTCATTTAAAAATTTAATTTTGTCTGGCTTCGCCAGAGACTGGTGTTGCTTCTCTTCAAGAAGACTAAGGTACACATCAATTTGACTGGGTGTTTTGTTTCTTGAAATCGATGTTTGCGTTTATTCCTCCCTTTGTTTACTTTGTTCGTTATCTCATATTCTGGTACCACATGATTCAAATATAGATTCTAACGTATAAGTCTGTTGACTATTTTTCGTGTTGTATATGCTACTATGGTTTAGATCAGGCAAGATTTCATCAGTTGACGGTATTTGGTCAAATATCCCACTAATGGGATCGCACTTCATATCGAACAACTCCTTTGCTACTGCGAGAAAGCTAATTTATGCAGCCTGCTTGATTCAGGCAGGCAGATTTCTTATTGGTTGAAATTAACAATGCCAAGTCCACGAGTCCAGCCGTGAGTTCGGGGGAGGAGCGCGGGCTCTTTTCCCGAACAGCGGCTGGTAATCGAGCCTAGTCGCGGTGTCACAGTGATTTGGGTATCTCTGAGTTTTGGGTACCCCTTAGCCAAATCCCTAGTGTTTTGGGTACCCGAAACACTGAAAGCGTAAAGGTCGGTAAAATGGGGCCAAGTGAAATCGTCCATAATTCTGCTCAAAAACCCATTTGTCTTCTTACGAAGCTTTGTCTCAATAAATATGACAGCCCGTCTGGTCCAGTACCACAGTTACAACGACATACAAAACTGGATTCACGCGCCATAGTTCCTTTAATGAACATGCGCTGGGTGCCTATCGATAACCCTTGAAATGCACGTTATTTTACACAAGAGAGACGCATTCTAAACTAGTTCGGCGATTGATTTTCATCAATATGCGAGCGAACACACTGAGATAGGGCCGTCAAGCAATATGCATGTCTAAAGCTATGCCTGACCTCTGTGTATGTAGGCTGTCTGAAACAGCAGAGGTGGCGGAGGGAGGGAAAAAAAACCTGGGTCATGCGGGCGTGCATCCTGTTTCAAATACCGCATGCTTATTTGGGGAATGTTCCAGAGCAAAAGATCGACTAGAAGATTTAAAGAGAACTGTCAAGCTTTATATTGTTCCTGGTCAAGTCTGAGCTAGAATTCGAGGAAGGAATTTGTCCCATACTTCCATTAAAAAAAATTCTCAAAATTGGAATATTTTTTTTTTTTTGGAATTCACTGGTGCTAGTATATACCTATAACCTAGAAACTGTGTGTGATAACAAGGGCAGCAAAGGTGTTGACGGCCTTAAACCTGCAGTAGCACAGTCATTTCTTATTGTTTCCTTCATGGTGTCATGCTGCATTCCATCACCTCCCAAGGTATTTTTAAGTGTCTTTTTCCCTCTCAGTTGAGTGCGCCACCATGTGAAGGTCTATTTGTGCAAATGCATATCTAATGTTCCTGTCATTTAACCCCTTTTGACTGTAACAGCTGCTTTGGTATATTTGTCTAATCAAAATTCCATTGTGATGGATGTTAGTTTTACTTTGTGTAAGCTGTTTCATTCAATTATTTTGGAAATGAAATATGTTATTAATGGCCTACATGTAGCTCCCCATGCATCCCATAGCTCAGTGGTTAGAGCAGGCAATCATCATCTGAGAGGACATGATCATGACTTCAAGTCTCTTTGTCCCACACTTTGTCACGTGATGAACATTTCCTTTTCACCAAAAATAAGATTTGTTGCCTTGTGTTCTTTCTTCTGTTCCTCTATCTGAGGAAATCGTATTTATACTCTTACTATTGCTTGACAAGAGTGAAGATTAATTATGTCAAATCTTTTCAAACATACAATAGTTTAAAAGAAGCAGTCTGACACTAAGTGATGTCAAATCTGCAATTTCCCAAAATTTTGGGAACTTATTGCACAACACTATTAAGTTGTATTTGGTTTGGAGGGCTGATAGTTACAGTGAATATACAGTAGATAATGGTATATTCTATCCCGTAGATACTGTGCATGCATGTACTGCTACATGTTTGGTTTGGTGTACGTGTTGTCATTATTTTTATTTACGTGTATAGTGGAATTCCTGAGTTTGTTTGAGCCTGCTAATTGTTGCAAGCATTTTTTTCTCTCTCTCGGTAAAATTTAACACTATAACAGTATATGTTTCTTTTGTTTGTTCCACAGTTGAATCACTCATTACTCATGGCTTCCTCGCCTTCCTCTGCGTGTGACTGGTGCAGGGTTCGCAAAAAACTTGAATTCCAACTTGCCCTTGGGACAAGTAGCTCTCAAATTATTTTTGCCATAGGCAATTCTTAATTCTTTTAAAGTGGTAGTATGGTCCAATTTTATCCGTACGAATTTTTAAGTTAATCTCATAGAATTCTACGAACGATAAAAAAACGCTGTTTACTGTTTGCAAATATCTGCATTGGTTCCGGAGATATTCAAGTTTGAAAAATGGGTAAAATAAGCAAATGAGAGGACTGGTGACGTCATACACTCATCCAAATATTACATCAAGTTATTAGTACAGTGGAACTCTGCCTTACGACCACCCCGTTAATACGATCACCTCGTTATTATGACCCGAAAAAAAGCTCATTCAGTCATTCTCCTATTTAAAGAACTCCTTTAATACGACCACCCCGTTGACACGACCAATTTTCCATGGCCCGAAGGTGGTCGCATTAACGGGGTTCCACTGTACCTACATACATACATACTTTACTGAGACTCCCTTCAACAGGGCTTTTCGGTCACAATATTAACTATGAAAACTAAGAAAACAATATTAACTAATAAAACCTATTTACAGTAATTTAATTAAATTTGAAATATATTCAAAATTATTCAAAATATGTCCAAAAAATTATTTCGTATGTACCATATTGTTAGAAAGTGTCCGCTTAAAACTATCAATTTCTTTAGTGTTCTTATGATTGTCGGCTAGCCCATTCCATTCCCTTGGACCCCGAAAGTAAAATGCCCTTTGTCCCATTGACAATTTACATCGGGGACCACAAAATTGTTACATCCCCTTGTGTTCCTGCTGTGAACTGTTGAACGTTTAACAAAATATTTATCTAAATAATCTGGAGCTAAGCCATTTACACATTTGAATGCTAAACCTTCTCGGTAACATCTAACCATCTAAGGGATCTCCGTCCCTGAGAGATATGGTCAAACTTCCTTAGACCTAATACAACTCTGGCAGCAAAATTTTGTACCAACCGCAGTTTGTGTAGATTACGTTTAGATGTGTTCCCCCACACTGAGGAACAATAAAATAGTTTACTGAAAAAAAGCTATTTATAAGTAATAAAAGTGTTTTCTTGTCTAAAAGGTGTTTAATTCTACTTATCTGTACTAACTGTTTCATGCAACTAGAAGCTGTTTTAGTGATATGTACATCTTAGGTAAGATATTAATCAATATACACCCCGAGATCCTTAGCAAACGAAACTAGTGAGATAGTTTTGCCTAACAGGGCTAAGGAGATATGAGGTAGTCTCTTAAGAAGTTGTGCTGAGCCAACAACCACTAATTTTGTCTTCTCAGGGTTTATAAGTACAGAATTCTTTACACACCATTTATGATGTTCCTAAGATCTTGGTTTACAGCTGCCATAGCACTTGATGAGTCTGACACAGAAAAATTAAAGTGCAATTGACTATCATCAACATACGCAGCGGCTTGACTGTGAGTAATAACATTGATTAAATAATTAATGTAAATAGTAAAAACCACAGGACCCAAGATTGACCCCTAAGGTATACTCCATTTGTTAAGGGTAACAACTCTGAAACTGAATCTTCGTATCGTACTCTTTGATATCTACCGGATAGGTAGCTACTAAACCAGGTAGTTACTGAAGTTTTGAGGCCCAGTTTTTGTAATTTTTCTCACAACAGATTATGATTAAGGCTATCCAAAGCTTTTGACATATCAAGCAGTGTAAAAACCGCAAGCTGGCAGAAACGAAACCTTTGTGCGTATAGCTGTTTCAGGTTTCAAGTTATGAATCGCAACGGCTCTGTACCCTGTCAGTTTCTGTCAAACGTGTTCATTATCGCTAGACAACATTAGTATCATGAGACTATATGAGGTCTTTGAGTCCTGTTGCAAGCATTTGTGTTGGCCTCTGACATAATGACATCTGTCCATTTTCGACGCTTGGGTTTGTAATCTTGACCCTCGATCCTTTCTAGTTTTTCTAATCTTTTAACCTTTTTCAGAGCGCCTGGCTTGTTTTGGCCAGTATGGCCACACTGGATGGCGGTGAGAGTGATTTACCGAACGAAGTATGCGACATTACAAATTGCGTCACCACATATTACGAAAAGGATGTGCGAGCAAGCTCAGATTTCAAGGAAAGTGAAGACGCTAAAAGCTTTGAAAGAAACTATCGGGTGTGTTTACGGGCCATCTCCTGAATGTGGGAATGAACAGTCTTTTTCTTTCACTGATACGTGGACAAAAGAAAGCAAAACAGTAAACCGTTTCCAGAAAGAAATGTTACAATCATTTACGCTTACTTATCTGCTACCCGTTGAATCTTTTTGTGATCTTTTATGCGATATCTATATTTAAAAAGTTTCTGTGTTAATCATTAGGTTAATTATTAATTTAACGAATTAATACTTAATAATAATGAATAATAATGGATAGTTGATTATTAATTTAATAAATTAATAATTAACGCAGAAACGACTTCGGAAAAGCGGGAGGGGTCGAGATTTTCAGGCAAACAAGTCGGCATGTTTTTAACGAGCTACGAGTCCAAAAACGTTTTCGTATTTAGCTCGTTTTATTGCAATATGATTTGTTTTACTGTGGTGTTCTAAATAATAACAGCAGTAGCCACATACCGTCATTGACTGCCTATTTTTTGCCAGTGTTTTCGTAGATTGAACTCATATCGCAATCGGTTCAGTTGTTATCTCACATGAACGTTTCGAGCGTGAACTTTGCTTACCTGGCTGGCTTTCAAGCAATATAATTCGTGGACCGACCCTTTCTGAAAACGATCGACATATTTGTATGTGAGATGAATGTATAAGGCGCGATTCTTGCCAAAACTTTCTCCGCAAAACACCGCGTTCTGTCACGAAGAGCGAGCAATGTCGCGTTTCTCGTCCCCAGTTTCCATGGTCTACGCATGGAACGGCTGGGACCATGAACCCTTTTGGTGACCTAAACGCCAGCATTTTTAAGACTCGGGATTTCCTACGGAAGCCCGAGTAAAAAGGGCGGGATGACGGGATTAAAAGGAAAAAATGGGTGGGAAAGCGGGGTCTGAGAACCCTATTGTAGACCCTCATGGAACAAATAGACAAAAAAGTAGAGAAGTCAAAGAAATATCAGGTGAACACAATAACGACTTACTGACAGGTTCAAAATGTCAACAGACTGGCAATTTTGATCTCTTGACAAACTTTCCTGCCCTTTTTTATTTACAAAAAATTATCGTTTTATCTGTACCATATTCTTATCCAATATCTGTGTATTTGGTGGAATTGTCGATGAAATGTGGAAACTGGGGGAGAAAATGTTTGATAATCAGAAAAGAGACTGTCCTATAAAATGGCTTCAGCGCTATATGTGTAAATCTGTCGCAATTTAAATGAGCTGTATGTTCTCAGCCAATGAGAAGCGCACAATGTATATTTATGAAAACAGTGTTAAAGAAATCGCGTCCTACTCAAATGTTTTTTTTTTCTCGCCAGAGACTATCTTCAGAGTAGACAATATAAAAATTATAAGGAATGTCATTCTTTTTCATTCTTCCAATCTCCTTTTCCTGCTCTTTTCTCTCTCTTTTCCTTCGCTTGGAGTGTTTTTAAGGCCTCAGGAGTCGTGAAATCATAGTGCACATGGGTGTTTTGGTTCAAAGTAGTGACACAGTTCTCATAAATCCTGAGTCCTATATACATTAATACGGCATTATTTGAGATGATGAAATAGCAAAAGAATAGATCGGAAGCTGCAAGTGTCCGTCTAAATCTAAAATCAATCTAAATGTTTACTGAACAGAAACTCCCGAACGGGATATATGTGCACAGGGACACGGTCAGCAGGTGTAGAAGTGGCTTTTAACTATGAGGTCACTGATGTCAATTAACGTCTGGGTCTATTATAAGAGCAACCTCGTTCCCAGGCTCTCTCTCCTGTACCTCCCTTTGCGACTGGTCACGTGACCACCCAGAATCTTGGTGGTAAAAAAATCTGTTGCGCGGGAGGGGTGGCAGAGTGTTCTGATTGTTGCTGTGACAAACTTTGTGGGTTTTGGATCCTTAAGCAGTAGCGAAAAACTATCCGCTTTATCGGAGTTCGAAGTCTAATTTTGCCGATGAAGATTGCTGCATTATTTCTGCTGTCTCCAAAATATAGAGGACTTTCGTGACCCTTTCGTTCACAAAGAAATTCGGCAACCGAATGGAGCACAATCTTTTGCACGTGAAAAACGTCACGTAATGAATGGAAGTGAAACCAGTGGATCAGTCTCTCGAATCTTTGAATTCGGAGGTAATTTATTTTCTTCTTTGTGCGGTAATTTGGATTTTAAAACGTATTTCTATTACACGGACTTGCATTTAATTTACAACAATGCAAACGGTTATTTACAGTTTTGTTGACATAAGCCCACTTATATTTCATCTGCATTAGGTTTATGCAGCTGTATATTTAGACAGATGTTCAATGGCATAATCAAGAATTATATTTTGCGAAATGCTAAATTAAGAATCGTTTCATATAGTAAACAATGTGCCCTGAGGCTAGGTTAGTTCAGGCAACATAAAACGGGGAAACAGTGTTAGTTCTTAGTTAATACACTGGATATATATACATATAAGTATGTTCCTTTCGACCCGTGTGAAGCTTAGCATATGACTCGAGAATTTCAAAGTTGTATTTGCCTGTGTGTGGTTAATTTAGCTGTGACCAGCGATCATCTTTCTTTCGCTTAAGTTAAGATCGACAAAAATGTATCCGTTGACTCTACCCCGCGGAAAAAGTTTGTGTCACAGGTGGTAACGTGACCAGCCGCATCCAGGGTCTTTCTCCCGCCAACAAGGGAGGCAGAGGAGAGAGAGCCTGGGAACAAGGTTGGTATAACAGAGGCTTTAGAGCATTCAGCCTGAGCTCGAACCTGGACTTGAACCGGCACTCGAGAATGGACGAATTCAAACAAATGTAGTTAAGCATTCAGAAAGAACAGAATGTGAACAGAGTGAATCTTATCCCAATGTTTCCTTTATGCCTACAGATCATTCTAAAAGGGTTCCATAGTACCAAGAAACGTAACGAACGGAGAAAAAGCTTACACGCGATATCGATCAGAAAACAATGGAATTACAGAAACGATACATCAAAAACCTCTTAGATTCCGGACGACACGCGACCAAATTAACCTATTGTCAAGGGGTCTCAAATTTATCTCCACGCCAGTGTCAAACGAAAGTCACATAAGGCTACAACTTTTAAACGATTTCAAAGCGTTCGCTAGACGAATGCGCCTATAGTATATGTTTCATGGCCAGAACAAAGAGCCACACCCCTTTCACGTAAAATCTAACTGGGAGCCGCCAATTCAAGCCTGGGTTGCACTAGCAACATATTTAGGAGGCCAAAACACAACTGGCGGAGGTCAAAATATTTATGCTAGGAAACAACTTGCCTCACAGGGAACGTAAAGCCATTAAAGAGCTTGAACAAAACACAAATATCACTGTTGAAAAGGCAGATAAAGGGACGACGACTGTCATTATAAATAAAGACGACAAAATACGAGACTGACAGGTACTACTGGACCAAAGAGAAAACTACGAGTCCCTTGCGCTACCAATCGATGGTGACAGAAACATCTCAAAAAGTCAAGGAACTCATTAAAGCGCTCTACCATTGTAATTATATTGATGAAATGACAGAGAAATGGCTATACATAACGCCAAATCGGCCACGAATTCCAGTTTTCTGTACCCTTACAAAGATTCACAAACCAAACCCGGTCGGAAGGCCAGTCATATCTGGCTGTGATAGTCCATCAGAACGAATCTCATCATTTGTTGATTACTTCCTTCAGCCTATTGCTAAAGTTCAGGAATCTACCTTAAAGACACAACAGATTTCTTAAACTTTATAGAGAAAACTAAGGTCGCAAAGGACACAATACTAGTGTCAATGGACGTTAGAAGCCTATATACTAATATCCCACAGCAGGAAGCAATCACAATTGTATGCAAAACATACGAAACATTCCACCTACACAAACTTCCCATACCTACCCTTTACCTCGAGATATGCTTAGGCTTATCTTAAAAGAAAACTTTTTCCATTTTAACGGCAAAAATTATCTTCAAACACACGGTACCGCAATGGGTACAAAAATGGCAGTCTCTTTTGCCAACATTTTCATGGCCGAGGTAGAAACAGAAATCATTAACCGCCGCCACTTACAGGTGGCTGAACACAGTTTTTGGTACCTGTGTTTTATTCACCTTTTTCTCTACAACCCGTGATCCTTCGGTCGTCAAAAATGGCAGCAAGCAAGTTAACAACACAAACTTTGGTTTTTAGATGGTTAAGCTGACGTATGTGCCGTTGCCACCCTTCACCTTGGGCTGACTTCACCTTGGGCTGACACCTTGCCGTGGTGGTGAAGCTTGTGTGTCTTCATGACCCGGAGAGCTGTGCCGGCGGGGACTTTGTTCCCTGGCAGGTCTAACCATGCCGGATTGGTCGAAGGGTAGAGGCCAGACGAAGAACAACCCCTGGTCCTCCAGGTTGGGGGTTGGGCGGCGGGCTGATAACCCGCTCCCAGAAAATGCTATTTATTACAGAAACCGAAGCTAGAACTACCACTGCACCCTATCGGGAAGCAGGGGTAAAAGATGTTAACACCCGGTTGGAACAACGTGCGAAGCAGCGAATGACGCATAAAAGCATGTTACGTGGAATGAGGCAAAAGGCACTGCACAAAATAGGGTTAGGTGGCGCGCGCTAGTTGAGGACCTATGTTCCACTTAGGAACGAAGAGGATTAAGTAAGTAAGTAATCTGCCGTTGCCATGGCAACATGAATTAATATAAACAGGCCTTTAAAATCGGTTTTGTTTATTTGTCGAAAATCTAGTCATTATATTTTCTTTATGATTTGCTTGCAAGAAGCCTGTAACGATTCTCACAAGTTAACACCGTTTTGCTAATAATTTAACAGAAAGATCTTTAATTATCCCTTGTTGAAGGTTCACTAGAATATCTAGAATTTCCTTCGTTAAAGTTCAATTATTTTCAATACTCCAGTTACTTATTTCCTAAAGTATTTTCGTGCCAAATTTCGTGAAATTCTAAAGAGTGGTTCTCGAGAAATATGCGTATTTTCCAGAGTGCAATTTTTCATTCAATCGCAATTTTTTGACTTACTACGCATGCGCTGCATTTAACTAGGTTCTTTCGGTAAGAAATAAAAAGCTGAGAATTTCTGGGTTCTTTGCATCGTTACCTTTTCTAACATATCTTGGTGATAAAAGACTAAAGCAATCAATACACTGCGTTCAGTTAGAGAGAAAAATAGCACAGAAACTGCGGGTGTTGAGTGAATAAAATGATCGCTCTATTGACGGCATGTTTGTTTTTTGCAATCCTTGTGCGCGCGCTGAATTGCATCAGCAGAAGTGCGCGCGAAAACTGTGTTCGGCCACCTTAAAACCGCTCACTTGGAAAAGATACATCGATAATGTCTTTTCTCTATGGCACATAAACAAAGAGGAAATAGACACGTTTATAGAGCTAGCACATAACTATTATCCAACCATAAAATTCACGTCTGAAATTTCAGATACAGAAATAACTTTCCTGGATTCATGCGTATATAAGGGCGAAAGATTTAAGAAGGCATCCACTCTCGGCGTGCGCACGCACTTCAAACGGATAGAAACTTTCCAATACATACACGTCACCTCCTGCTACCTTCAGGCGTCGGGAAAGGCTTTATCAAAGGCAAGGCCTCAAGACTTCTGAGAACCAACCTTTCAAAAGCTACATTTGAAGAAAACATTACACAGTTCAAACGTAGATTACGAGACAGAGGTTATCCAGATAACCTTTTAGAAAATACTCTCTCAGAAATTACATTTAGCGAAAAAATGTCGGCTCCACAAAATAAACAAAAAACACGCAAAAGAATTTTGCCGTTTGTTACAGACGTTACAGAATGTCGCCCATCTGTGCCTAATCAGAAAAATATTCTTCTAAATGGCATTGAATAGAAAATAAGCCTCTGCTAAGAGACATCTATAAAGACCCTCCCCCGCTATCAAACAGAAAAGGGAGATCTCTGAAAACGTACTTGTTAGAGCAATGCTTTCGAGGTCAAAGTTTTCCAATCTTGACCAATAGGAGTCGTGTTTGGCCTGTCAACCATCTGTATCATCATCATCTTATTTACCATTTCGCAAAATATAATTCTTGACTATGCCATGGAACATCTGTCTAAATATACAGTTACATAAACCTGATGCAGATGAAATATAAGTGGGCTTATGTCAACAAAACTGTAAATAACCGTTTGCATTGTTGTAAATTAAATGCAAGTCCGTGTAACAGAAATACGTTTTAGAATCCAAAATACCGCACAAAGAAGAAAATAAATTACCTCCGAATTCAAAGATTCAAGAGACTGATCCATTGGTTTCACTTCCATTCATTACGTGACGTTTTTCACGTGCAAAAGATTGTGCTCCATTCGGTTGCCGAATTTCTTTGTGAACGAAAGGGTCACGAAAGTCCTCTATATTTTGGAGACAGCAGAAATAATGCAGCAATCTTCATCGGCAAAATTAGACTTCGAACCCCGATAAAGCGAGGATTTAAAGGACTTAAACCCCACAAAGACTGTCGCAGCAACAATTAGAACACTCTGCCACCCCTCCCGCGCAACAGATTGTTTTACCCAAGCTTCTGGGTGGTCACGTGACCAGTCGTAAAGGGAGGTACAGGAGAGAGAGCCTGGGAACGAGGTTGCTTTTATAATAGACCCAGACGTTAATTGACATTAGTGAACTCATATTTAAAAGCCACTTCTACACCTACTGACTGTGTCCCTGTGCACATACATCCCGTTCGGGAGTTTCTGTTCAGTAAACATTTAGATTTGAATTTAGATTTAGACAGACACAGCTTCCGATCTATTGTTTTGCTATTTCATCGTTTCAGATAATGCCGTATTAATGTATATAGGCCTCAGGACTTATGAAAACTGTCACTACTTTGAACCAAATCACCCATATGCACCATGATTTCACGACTCCTGAGGCCTTAAAAACATTCCAAGCGAAGAAAAACAAGAGAGAGAGAAGAGCAGGGAAAGGAGATCGGAGGAATGAAAAAGACTGACATTTCTTATAATTTTTATATTGTCTATTTTGGAGACAGTCTCTGGCGAGAAAAAAAACTTTTGAGTAGGACACGATTTCTTTAACACTGTTTTCATAAATCCAGACATATATACATTGTCCTCTTCTCATTGGCTGAGAGCATACAGCTAATTTAAATTGCGACAGATTCACGCATATGGCGCTGACGCCATTTTATAGGACAGTCTCTTTTCTGATTATCAAACATTTTCTCCCCCAGTTTTCACATTTCATCGACAATTCCACTAAATACACAGATATTGGATAAGAATATGGTATAGACAAAACGATAATTTTTTTGCGAAAAAAAAGGACAGGAAAGTATGTCAAGAGATCAAAATTGTCGGTCTGTTCAACTGATTTTGAACCTGTGAGTGAGTCGTTATTGTTTTCACCTGATATTTCTTTGATTTCTCTACTTTTTTGTCCACTTGTTCTACGAGGGTCTACAATAGGGTTCTCAGACCCCGCTTTCCCGCCTATTTTTTCCTATTAATCCCGTCATCCCGTCCCTTTTTTGCCTGAAAATCTCGATCCCGCCCACTTTTCAAAGTCGTTTCTGCGTTAATTATCAATTTGTTGAATTACTAATTATCCTAATAATTAACACAGAAACTTTTTCTATATAGATATCGCATAAAAAATCACTTAAGGATTCAATGGGTAGCAGATAAGTAAGCGTAAATGATTGTAACATTTCTTTCTGGAAACGGTTTACTGTTTTGCTTTCTTTTGTCCACGTATCAGTGAAAGAAAAAGATTGTTCATTCCCATATTCAGGAGATGGCCCGTAAAACACACCTGATAGTTTCTTTCAAAGCTTTCGGCGTCTTCACTTTCGTTGAAATCTGAGCTCAGAACTTTTCTTTCTGAATGAAGGCATTCCTGCTAGCACATCCTTTTCGTAATATGTGGTGACGCAATTATTTATAGTGTCGTATACTTCGTTCGGTAAATCACTATCACCGCCATCCAGTGTGGCCATACTGGCCAAAACAAGCCAGGCGCTCTGAAAAAGGTTAAAAGATTAGAAAAACTAGAAAGGATCGACGGTCAAGATTACAAACCCAAGCGTCGAAAATGGACAGATGTCATTATGTCAGAGGCCAACACAAATGCTTGCAACAGGACTCAAAGACCTCATACAGTCTCATGATACTAATGTTGTCTAGCGATAATGAACACGTTTGACAGAAACTGACAGGGTACAGAGCCGTTGCTATTCCTAACTTGAAACCTGAAACAGCTATACGCACAAAGGTTTCGTTTCTGCCAGCTTGCGGTGTTTGCGCTGGTCAATTTATGAGGTCACGTAAGAATTGAATTCCCGTATCCCGCTCCCGCCCCTGTTTTCAACTGAATATCCCTAATATCACGACGAAAAAAAAGCCAAAACCCGTATCTCGCCAAACCTGTCGAAGACTTTCTTTTATCGCAAATTAATAAAGGAGGGTAATAGCATGCTCCATACTTATCAAACGACAATGGCTGTGGTAACATTAAGGCTCTTAACTAAAGTTAGGACAAGGGTAACTTTAATTAGCTCCCTAGCGGAAACCCCCTATATAAAAAGGACGGGGTTGCTTGCTGTACCGTTAAGGGGTTAATTAAAAAAGCGAATTTGGTACCTCGTGGGGTGTTGAGCCTCAAAAGGTCCACAGTGGGAGCTTTTGCGGTACCTTTAGTTAGCTACCCGGGGGAACCCCCTACATAAAAAGGATGAGGTTGCTCGTCGTATCTTTTTGGGGCTAAAAAAGCGGTTTTGTCACCTCTTGGGGTGTTCAGTCTCAAAAGGTCTACAGTGGGAGCTTTTGCAGTACCTTTCAGGGTATTAGCTGACTCGAAAAAAACTTCAGTGTTATCTAATGTGTTGCTTTAGACTAAGTACCTCTTAGAGGTGAAAAAGATATTAAGAAACGCCCACAAATATATTTTGTAACGTTTCGCTAATTACACTGGAGTATGTTCACTATGTATGGTTCGTGTTAACTGTAGAAGTATTTTAGGCGTGAATCACTAGTAGGCTATTTAAGAATTTGTAAGTTATGCAAGAGCCACTCGAAGGCATCTCTTTCAACTTTGCTTTTGCTGTTATGTGGTCGGATACTGAACGAGCGAGCGTTCCCGCTTCGATCGCGCAATCCTTCACTGAGAGAGATCCTTTTCATGAGACTGTATCACGAACATTGTTTCCTCGTCTTTTGGACGTTAAGTTTAATCAGAAGTTCGCTGCATTTAAACGCGATCTCGACGAGAAACAAGCTGCCACTCAGTCTCAACTGTAGAGGCTAAAAACGGTATCCAAGGCTTCGAGTTCTTTTAACTCTAAAGTACAATACGAGTTCAGCAACTCTCTGCTGGATGCAACAGACGGGACCAGCAAGACCGTCTCGAAAGGAAACCTTTCAGCAGACAAGTTATTTCGTTCCGCGGACAAGAACCCCGCTGTTTGGGCAGCAGTGCAAGTACGAATCGGACGAACTCGCCGAAGATTCAAAGGAAGAGAAAAAGCTCTGATCAGCCGGAATACGAGCGCTAGCAAAGATCCGGGAGAAAAAGCGGAAAAATGCGTCTAGCTGGCCAAGTTTACAGCTACCCGCTCTACATCCAGTGAAGCTCCATCTGCTCATGGTCTGTCCACTGGCAATTATTTTTCTTCTAATCAGCCTTTTTGTTTTTTTCGCATGCAGTCCTTTCGTGGACGTCAGCCTCAACTAGCAGACAAGTGTTTCAGCTGCGGCCAAAGAAGCCACTGAGCAAATCCATCTTCCTGCCCAAGCCGTTTTAGAGGAGCCGCTGCAGCCCCTCCAAGCAGTAAAAATACATACTTAGGGCAAATACCAAGCTGCATTGAAGAGAATGGGATAAGATGAGTATATAATTTATTCAATTTAATCAAATGATTGGAAGACTTTGACCCAGTTGAACTTATCGATAATTTTGTTGAATTATTTGATTCAAGGTTTTTTGGAAGTCTTGAAAAGACAATTTACTTTAAGGGGCTGAAAAATTTCCATAGCTGTTCATTCATCGTTCGCGTAAATTTTGGATATATCAATTGTGTCCATTACTTTTGACTTTGTCATGGCAACCGCAAACTTCGTATAGGTTTGGACAAAAATCAACTTTTTCGACATACTTCTGTATTTTTTTTTCAGCTTTGTTCATCATTTTGCTGAATTTCACTAAATTGTACATTTCATAAGCATTCAAATTATTTTTTTACTTTTTAAGAAAATAGTAAAATCCAAGATGGTGGATCCAAGATGGCGGGTCAAATGACGTCATGCGACATCACAACCAAAAAAATATGTCATTATTTTATAGAGGGCTTTCTATTTAATGAATGTAAATTTACTTCCTGTGCCTTAATAGAACGAAAACCCAAGGAGGGGTTTTCATCCCCCTTGTGCCACGATAGGGGTATTAGTCCGAGGGTTAACAATTGCACTAGCCCTGATGACCGAATGAATGAATAAAAGACTGATTATCAGGACGGAACGCATTATATTTAAGTTAAAGGCAACCTCAAGGTTAATGTAGAGTTTTGAAATCATATTGGTGCTTGCTTTATTCGCGATACTATTTTTGATGGGTATTAGATTCTCTTTATTTACATTCTACCCACAGCTCAGTTTTCTAATAATTGCTTAGCCATCCAGTCCAGTATAGTGATTTGTCGAGCAGGCTATTTCTGATCTTCTGGCCACAGGTTCAGTGGTCGAGTGAGCGTGTGCTCCTGCTGTTGTTAACCCGTTGTCAGTTTCCATACAGTTGGAGTTCTGGAAGAATAATGTTTCGTATCTCAATTCCAGTGTTTTGCAGACGTTGCTCGCAGACTATCTCGTATTATATGCTCGGATGTTAGCGCTATTGAATTGGCTGCTTTTATTGCTGTTGGTAACATGCCTGTTTTCGCACAAAAACTGAGGTTCTATGTAGACGAATACCAGATCGAGTACCACGTGGAGAGAACTCCACTGTGTTTGTTTTGCTTTGAAAAGTTTGCACATCTTCTTTCAGGGTGCTCTGTTAAGTGGTTTACTGACAACCAAACTGTACCTTTGATCGTCGATTCTGGTAGTATGAAACTGTGTTCGCTTCAACTCGCCGGTGATATATTTGATACCGCCAAGGAAAGTAATATCAAAATCGAGGCTGGGTTGAGACCTCGTTCATTTAAGGAGAAAGCTGATTACCTATGCAAGATCGTCGATTGATGACTGGTCAGTTAAAGATAGCTATTTTCAAGAAGTAACCTCTTACTGGGGTCCCTGTTCAATTGATTACTTTGCCAGTTGAAAAAAAAAAATTCAAGTTTTCCCAGTTTCTATTCGAAGATTCCCTAGCATTTAGTTGGGTAGGAGAAACCTGTTGGCTGGTGCCACCTGTTTCGTTAGTTAAAAATGTCATCCGCCACATATGTTTTTGTCAATAGAACTGGTTACTCTTTATTGGCCTTTCAGCTCCCTTTTGGCCTTTTTTGGTGGATCGTAGGTGGGGTTTCAGATCTTTTGTTATTGATTTTCTCTTCGTTGAGAACGGTAAAGATGTTTATCTGCATGGGGCAAATAACAGTTCCCTTTTGACTCGGAGAATTTTAGTTGCTTGTCGGGGCTGTACTGTACAGTGTCCAGTAGAACCTGTATATGGAGAAGTCATGCCGCGCGGTCACGATTACGCTGGTTTAGGCCTTTGGGCCATGTCATCTTTGTGCGGGACTGCCCGTTTATCATGTGTTGATCTTAGGTGATTGCACTGTTTTAGACCATTGGGCCATGTCATTTTTGTGCGGGACTGCCCGTTTATCATGTGTTGATCTTAGGTGATTGCACTGTTTTAGGCCGTTGGACCATGTCATCTTTGTGCGGGACTGCCCGTTTATCACGTGTTGATCTTAGGTGATTACACTGTTTTAGGCCGTTGAGCCATGCCGTTTTTGGGCAGGACTGCTAGTATATAGTGTGCTGAATGCAAGATTTAGGCCTCTGGGCCTTCCTTATGTTCTGATCTGCGTGTTGTTGCATTTTTTTTCTAATTGTTCTCACATTTCGTTTGTTATCTTTCAAGTCTACAAAGTGGATGTGTGTTTACTTCAAAGGTTGCCCACTCAAGAGATCCAGACGGCTTCCCAAGTCAACGGAAGGTCTTCCCTTGCGTGCCTGTAAAGCAAAGGCCCCTTCAACAACAGAGCGTTATTCAATTGACTTTCAAACATTTAGAGAACGGTCTTCGCGCTTTGAGGAAGTCGCTTGTTTGCCGTCTGAGACGTCTTTTGCTCCTTATTTGGAGTATTTTGCTGCAGCAGAGTTCCCTCTACTCCACACTTGAGTCTGCCTGTTATGGCATAAATTGGGCACACCATCGGTATGGCTTTCCGATTTGTGATTTGACTTGTGATAGAAGTGCTCTCGAGGCGGCTAAAATTGAGCATGCAAAACCTGTTTCCACAAAAAGGGGGGCGCTGTTACTCCCGAGATGATGTTGAGGATATATAATAGGTTTGCGGGCCCCAAGGCCAATCCTTCTAATCTTCACTTAACTGCAATTTGCGTGACTGCCTAGTCGGCTTTTCTCCGCGGCAACGAGTTAGCTAGCCTTCGTTGTTGTGACGTTAGTTTTTGCGATGCATTTGTCAAGATTTATATAAATAAGAGCAAAACAGATTTTTATTATATGTAATTTTTAGTTTTAATTTTATGAATTTATTTTCTTCGAAGATATAGCATATTATTGCTCTCAAAAAATTCGTATTAAAATAAAGTTTTAGACTTGGCAGGCGTTTGCGGAACTAGGATATCTTATACACTTGTTTGATCTACATACCTTAAGAACTGGGGCCGCTTAGGAGCAGGCATCAGCAATCTACACCTTTTATGTCACCGCAGATGGAAGACTGATCGAGCCAAGGACGGCTAGCTACGGCTATATTACGATAAGTTAGAATCTTTACTTTCAGTGTCTAGAAGTTTGCACACTTAGATTCCTTTGTTCTCTTTCTTTATCTTCCAAAGCGGGCATCAATAAACGTGATGCCCGCCCCTGATGCTGTGTTTGTGGTTATTAAGATTAGTTAGAAAATATTTTATAATCGTTTCAGGGTGATTAGAGTGTTTTATTAAATCCATTTTGAAATCACTGGTTTATCCTTGCAATCTGATTGGCTCTCAGTGGCGCGATTTATTCACGAATCGCACTATTTTTTGCTCTAAATCGCATCTTTTTCTCAGCCAATGAGAATGGGACAGTAAACCAAAACAACCAATCAGATTTCAAGATTAGTTTAAAGTAATCAATAAAATTTCAGGAAAATGAAAGGCAAAAACCCATTGTGTGGAGAATTTTGCAACTACATGTACTATTGCCAAAACTTTGTTGTTGTTGTTTTTCAAAAAAAAAAATTGACGAATTTAATTAATTACAGTTTTTGAATGACGATTATGAGCTCCCTCAGGCTGACGAACTACTTTAATGGAAGCTTCCAGCTTTCAGTGTCCATTTTGACGAATATTTTGGCGATTTTTCTTCAACATCTGCTCAAGATCCGTACGATACCGAGTCCAGTAAAACATAAACAAACGAAAACCACACAACAACAAATTCAGAGCCATCTCAAGTAGGTAGATGTTTCCAGATTTCCGGTTGTTTCAAAGGAAGCAACAAAAGAGCTCAACTCGGTCGCTGTGAGTAAACATAGTCAAACCACGCCCCGCTCCACAAAACAGTGAATGAACGAACGTCTTACGAAGCTGGTGCAAGTCTCGCCATCTTGGAAATATCTTGAAACAAATGGCGCCGCAAGAGCTTGACAAGGTCCTGAGTATTGCGTCCTTCGCCGAGGTCACAAGAAGAAATGGAGATGATAACGAGCTGGACTCCCTTAAAATCATGCCATTAAACGGTATTAAAGAAAAAAAAACCGTACCATCCACTGGGCATCATGCACTCCAAGGAGTTTCACAACTCAAAAGAAATCCATCGCTGAATTACGCAGGATGCACCTTCAAATTCCTTCTCCAAAGCCAATGAAAAGTCTCAGCCTCAACCACAGAATAAAGAAAGGCCTTCCATCATTGATTCAGGCGACGAGAATTGAACTTTTATACCTGAAGTAGAATATATTCGTTCTGACTTACAAACTGCTTGTTTCTTTGTCATGCTCGGATGAGTTTTCGTCACATGACATCGTTTTGCATACTAAATGAGACCTAAAGGCTGCTGTATTTTCACTGCTGTAATTTCTTTATGATGATGTAACGCTCGCTGTATCCTGCATCAATAAACGAGATGCCCGCCCCTGATGCTGTGTTTGTGTTTATTAAGATTAGTTACAAAATATTTTATTATACTCTAATCACCCTGAAACGATTATAACATATTTTGTAACTAATCTTAATGAACACAAACACAGCATCAGGGGCGGGCATCTCGTTTATTGATGCAGGATACAGCGACCGTTAGATCATCATAAAGAAAATACAGCAGTGAATAAACAGAAAAATTAAAAAGCAAAGTTGAAAGAGATGCCTTCGAGTGGCTCTTGCATAACTTACAAATTCTTAAATAGCCTACTAGCCCCTTAGGGCTAAAATACTTCTACAGTTAATACGAACCATACATAGTGAACATACTCCAGTGTAATTGGCGAAACGTTACAAAATATATTTATACTCTAATCACCCTGAAACGATTATAAAATATTTTCTAACTAATCTTAATAAACACAAACACAGCATCAGGGGCGGGCATCTCGTTTATTGATGCCCGCTTTCGAAAATAAAGAAAGAGAACAATGGAATCTAAGTGTTCAAACTTCAAGACACTGAAAGTAAAGATTCTAACTTATCGTAATATAGCCGTAGCCAGCCGTCCTTGGCTCGATCAGTCTTCCATCTGCTGTGACATAAAAAGTGTAGATTGCTGATGTCTGCTCCTTAGCGGCCCCTGTTCTTAAGCTATGTAGATCAAACAAGTGTATAAGATATCCTAGTTCCGCAAACGCATGCCAAGTCTAAAACTTTATTTTACTACGAATTTTTTGAGGGTAATAATATGCTATATCTTCGAAGAAAATAAATTCATAAAATTAAAACTAAAAATTACATATAATAAACATCTGTTTTCCTCTCACATGTATAAATTCTGACAAATGCATCGCAAAAACTAACGTCACAACAACGAAGGCTAGCTAACTCGTTGCCGCGGAGAAAAGGCGATTAGGCAGTCACGCAAATTGCAACCAAGCGAAGATTAGAAGGATTAGCCTTGGGGCCCGCAAACCTATTATATATCCTCAACATCATCTCGGGAGTAACAGCGCACCTCTTTTTATGGAAACAGGTTTTGCAAGCTCAATTTTAGCCGCCTCGAGAACACTATTATCACAAGTCAAATCACAAATCGGAAAGCCATACCGATGGTGTGCCCAATTTATGCCATAACAGGCAGACTCAAGTGTGGAGTAGAGGGAACTCTGCTGCAGCAAAATACTCCAAATAAGGAGCAAATGACGTCTCGTCAGACGGCAAACAAGCGACTTCCTCAAAGCGCGAAGACCGTTCTCTAAATGTTTGAAAGTCACTTGAATAACGCTCTGTTGTTGAAGGGACCTTTGCTTTAGAGGGACGCAAGGGAAGACCTTCCGTTGACTTGCGAAGCTGTCTGGATCTCTTGAGTGGGCAACCTTTGAAGTAAACACACATCCACTTTGTAGACTTGAAAGATAACAAAAGAAATGTGAGAACAATTAGAAAAAACAAAAATGCAACAACACGCAGATCAGAACATAAGGAAGGCCCAGAGGCCTAAATCTTGCATTCAGCACACTATATACTGGCAGTCCTGCACAAAAACGGCATGGCTCAACGGCCTAAAACGGTGTAATCACCTAAGATCAACACGTGATAAACGGGCAGTCCCGCACAAAGATGACATGGTCCAACGGCCTAAAACAGTGCAATCACCTAAGATCAACACATGATAAACGGGCAGTCCCGCACAAAAATGACATGGCCCAATGGTCTAAAACAGTGCAATCACCTAAGATCAACACATGATAAACGGGCAGTCCCGCACAAAGATGACATGGCCCAAAGGCCTAAACCAGCGTAATCGTGACCGCGCGGCATGACTTCTCCACAGACAGGTTCTACTGGACACTGTACAGTACAGCCCCGACAAGCAACTAAAATCCCCGGAGCCAAAAGGGAACTGTTATTTGCCCCATGCAGATAAACATCTTTACCGTTCTCAACGAAGAGAAAATCAATAACAAAAGATCTGAAACCCCACCTACGATCCACCAAAAAAGGCCAAAAGGGAGCTGAAAGGCCAATAAAGAGTAACCAGTTCTATTGACAAAAACATATGTGGCGGATGACATTTTTAACTAACGAAACAGGTGGCACCAGCCAACAGGTTTCTCCTACCCAACTAAATGCTAGGGAATATTCGAATAGAAACTGGGAAAACTTGATTTTTTTTTTTTAACTGGGAAAGTAATCAATTGAACAGGGACCTCAACAAGAGGTTACTTCATGAAAATAGTTATCTTTAACTGACCAGTCATCAATCGACGATCTTGCATAAGTAATCAGCTGAACGAGGTATCAACTCAGCCTCGATTTTGATGTTACTTTCTTTGGCGGTATCAAATATATCACCGGCGAGTTGAAGCGAACACAGTTTCATACTACCAGAATCGACGATCAAAGGTACAGTTTGGTTGTCAGTAAACCACTTAACAGAGCACCCTGAAAGATGTGCAAACTTTTCAAAGCAAAACAAACACAGTGGAGTTCTCTCCACGTGGTACTCGATCTGGTATTCGTCTACATAGAACCTCAGTTTTTGTGCGAAAACAGGCATGTTACCAATGGTAATGAAAGCAGCCAATCCAATAGCGCTAACATCCGAGCATACAATACGAGATAGTCTGCGAGCAACGTCTGCAAAACACTGGAATTGAGATACGAAACGTTATTCTTCCAGAACTCCAATTGTATGGAAACTGACAACGGGTTAACAACAGCAGAAGCACACGCGCACTCGACCACTGAACCTGTGGCCAGAAGATCAGAAATAACCTGCTCGACAAACCACTATACTGGACTGGATGGCTGAGCGATTATTAGAAAACTGAGCTGTGGGTAGAATGTAAATAAAGAGAATCTAATACCCATCAAAAATAGTATCGCGAATAAAGCAAGCACCAATATGATTTCAAAACTCTACATTAACCTTGAGGTTGCCTTTAACTTAAATATAATGCGTTCCGTCCTGATAATCAGTCTTTTATTCATTCATGCAGTCATCAGGGCTAGTACAATCGTTAACCCTCAGATAATACCCCCATCGTGGTACAAGGGGGATGAAAACCCCTCCCTGGGTTTTCGTTTTATTAAGGCACAGAAAATAAATTTACATTCATTAAATAGTAAGTCCTGAGCTTGCTCTATAAAATAATGACATATTTTTTGGCTGGGATGTCGCATGACGTCATTTGACCCGCCATCTTCGATTTTACTATTTTCTTAAAAAGCTGTGCAAAGTTGACTTTTGTCCAAACCTGTACGAAGTTTGCGGTTGCCATGACAAAGTCAAAAGTAATGGACACAATTGACGTATCCAACATTTACGCGAACGATGAATGAACAGCTACAGAAGTTTTTCAACCCCTTAGAGTAAATTGTCTTTTCAAGACTTCCAAAAAACCTTGGACTTTGATTAAATTGAATAAATTATATACTCATCTTATCCCATTCTCTTCAATGCAGCTTGGTATTTGCCCTAAGTATGTATTTTTACTGCTTGGAGGGGCTGCAGCGGCTCCTCTAAAACGACTTGGACAGGAAGATAGATTTTGCTTTGGCCGCAGCTGAAACATTTGTCTGCTAGTTGAGGCTGACGTCCACGAAAGGACTGCATGCGGAAAAAACAAAACAAAAAGGCTGATTAGAAGAAAAATAATTGCCAGTGGACAGACCATGAGCAGATGGAGCTTCACTGGATGTAGAGCGGGTAGCTGTAGACTTGGCCAGCTAGACGCATTTTTCCGCTTTTTCTCCCGCATCTTAGCTAGCGCTCGTCTTTCGGCTGATCAGAGCTTTTTCTCTTCCTCTGAATCTTCGGCGAGTTCGTCCGATTCGTACCTGCACTGCTGCCCAAACAGCGGGGTTCTTGTCCGCGGAACGAAACAACTTGGCTGCTGAAAGGTTTCCTTTTGAGATGGTCTTACTGGACCCGTCTGTTGCCTCCAGCAGAGTTGCTGAACTCGTATTGTACTTTAGAGTTAAAAGAACTCGAAGCCTTGGATACCGTTTTTAGCTTCTACAGTTGAGACTGAGTGGCAGCTGGTTTCTCGTCGAGATCGCGTTTAAATGCAGCGAACTTCTGATTAAACTTAACGTCCAAAAGACGAGGAAACAATGTTCGTGAAGCAGTCTTAAGAACAGGATCTCCTTCAGTGAAGGATTGCGCGATCGAAGCGGGAACGCTCGCTCGTTCAGTATCCGACCACATAACAGCAAAAGCAAAGTTGAAAGAGATGCCTTCGAGTGGCTCTTGCATAACTTACAAATTCTTAAATAGCCTATTAGCCCCTTAGGGATTCACGCCTAAAATACTTCTACAGTTAACACGAACCATACATAGTGAACATACTCCAGTGTAATTAGCGGAACGTTACAAAATACATTGATCGTTTCAGGGTGATTAGAGTATAAAACAGGACCTTGGTACATCTTAGGAGCTCTTTTCAACATTTCTGAAGATCATCTCCGTCCCGTTTTACTGTCTTAAAGATGAGCGTTTTCGAGAAAATTGAGGGTGAAGTTTCAAGGTGTCGAAATTACAACAAAATGGAGCTGTTTTAAAATGTTATTGCAAACTATGTCCAGAAGACTTGACTGAAAGCTATTGTGGTCTTAAATGAATCTTATAGCATCTAATTACCTCGAGTGAAAATTTCAGAGAAATCCCTCCATTTGACTGTCACGAAACTGGATTAATTATAAGTTATTTGGCAGTGTCATTTAAAATGGGGTATGACGTCATAACGTTGCTATGGTATCTCAGACCTTGATAAAACGTACCTCATTTGAAACTTTCATCTTTCTTTCTTGAACAGCATCGTCACCCAAAATTCCAATCAAACCACCTTAGCAGGGTTAAGTTCCTGCTGCAGGGTACCAAACAAAGTAGAGGGCCTGGGTGCATGTTAAATTTTCAGAACCTCAGGAATGCTATTTCAGGCATTCTGGCAGAACCTTTGCACTACTGTAGAAGCAGTCTTTGAGTGGCCCCTTTTGAGCCATATTTCTTAAGCATACCCCAAACAATATATATCAAAGCTATATATTGTCTCAAAATTCTTTAATCCCGACCTGTAATTTTTCAGATGAAATCTGTAGGGGCTCAGGCCTTCCTGACAGTTGATATTTACTGACTCAGTGTATGTGATGTTGTAAGTAAACATAAGATGTTGATCTCAAATCAACGTTTGACCATGTACTGTAGTGTTAATAATACTACCTAAAATGACAGAAATATGATCAAATGCACATTACAATAAAAAATTTTAAAAAATCCAAACAGGCAAACAAGAATTCTAAAGGACTAAAAACTAAAAAAGTTAAATCTTAAAACTTCATTACACCTTAGCTGATGATTAACCAGGTGCATTTTTCACAAGTAAACTACAGGTACATATACATTCATAATATTGCAATCATTTTCCAGGTATGGGTACACAATATATATTGCATTGACACCAGAAGAATAAAGACCCACAATTCACTCTATGGTAAAACTTAGAGATAACCAAACTAAACTCCAGGTCAACTTACAAAGTCTCCACATAACCACAACATGATATAAACTGTACTACAGGTTGAAATTACATGGACACCTCAAACTCAAAATTCAAACAAAAATTGTTAGAAAATAAATTTTACATTAGCTCTTTAATTGCACTGATTTCTTTGTGCATGATTATTTTTTTCATTATCATACATAACTGTTTTATCACATTATTATATTTAACAGTCAAAGTGTAAAAGCAGAATGATGGTAGAAAAAACAGTGATCTATGAAGCTATAACAGTAAAAAGTGACATTATTGAGTTCTGATGGACACCACAGGGTTCGAAAAAAGCACCATCCGGTCGTCAGGGACAAGTAGGTTCTCTTCTTGGGGAGTAACTTTTTATTCACTCTTGCACCATGGACAAGGCATTAGGGAAGCCGTTTGCCAACTAAATCATTAAAGTGGTACTACGACGAAAACCACATCCTTCCTATCTAAGCCATTTTAAAACATAGACAAATAGTCTGTACCAGAAGAAAAATGCTGCTTACTATTTTCAATACCTCTTTTTGTTCCAGAGCTACAGATATTCAAGTTTTTAAAATATGCAAATTTGCTGAGTGATGATGTCATAAGCTCAACTGAACTTTGATCAGATATGATGAACAAAGATATTTTAGCCAATTTGAATCAGAAATGTTTGATTCTTGGCAGTATCATTCTACTAGGGGTGCTCTGTAATATGAGCCTAACATTTTTGTTACTGTGGCAACATACTGGGTTCCAGACTACCCTGATATTAAAGGCTTTTCTGGCCACCTTTAGCGTTGTATATTGATAAATGTCAATGGTGCCTGATCTACATGATCCAGCAAGCATATAAACACATGTACGTCAGGTCGAGTTCATGGTCTTGCTTTATGTCTTTTGAGCTGAAAATCGCTAAAATATTGAAATCAGGTTGGAGGAAACTGGAAAAGAGTGGGTTGACATGGGAACTGAAATTAATGTAGCAGTAGGTGTGTTGCAAGTAGAACTGATAGCCTACCAAGTTTCAATGGTTTCTGCTGCAAATTGACCAAGATAGTTCTATTTATATACTAATAACTTGATGTAATATTTGGTTGAGTGTATGATGTCATCAGTCCTCTCATTTGGTTATTTTACACATTTTTCAAACCTAGATATCTCTGGAACCAATGTAGATGTTTGCAAACGTTAAACAGCATTTTTAATCTTTTGTAGAATTCTATGAGATTAACTTAACAATTCATACAGTAAAAATTGGACCATAGTACCACTTTAAAAGAGCAAACTAAGAATTGCCTAGGGCAAGGAAAATTTGAGAGCTACTTGTCCTAAGGGCAAGCTGGAATTCAAGATTTTTGCGAACCCTGCACCAGTCACACGCAGAGGAAGCCATGAGTAATGAGTGATTCAACTGTGGAACAAACAAAAGAAACATTATATACTGTTACATGTATACTGCTAAATTTTACCAAGAGGGAGGAAAAAATGCTTCAAATAATTCCCATTCCCACACACTTCTCTTAGCTAAATTCTGTTGTGTAGGAGAAGTTACCTCCTAATTCCCTTAGGTAAATCCTGTATTTGTGGGCAACAAATACACTCCCTAGCCTTATTTGGTTTAGAGTTATTCCTACAGTTTCCTCAAATCTGTAATAAATTGGCAACCATTTGTTCAGCAAATTCAGTTGATTCAGTTGGTTTATTCTGAGCTATACACGAGTTCTCAAGTCAAGCACTGGTTTAGTTCAAAAGCCACATTCTCAACCTTTGATATGTAATGCATTATTTTGTTTTATTTGTACATTTCCTTAAGGCTTTAGGTTTAGTTCGTTTCTTTTATTTCATTAGTTTCAGTTAGCAGTTGCTATTTATTTGCCTTTACTAGTTTTGTGTTTTTGTTTAGCATTATTTCCTTAGCTTTATTGACCTTCAGTCTAACACAGCATGTAGCTTTATCTCCATTTATTTTATAGTTTTTGCCAGTAAATATTGTATTATTCACTTACCACATATCCTTGTTGATTACCTGTGATTGTTTGCGCAAATCCATATTCATTTCAGATCTGTTCCTTTATACGTTTGTAGCATGTTTTTATTGCAGTAATTACTTGTGTGACCAACCTGTACACAGCTTAACACTATTGTGTAATCCTGTAACTTGAACCTTTTTTAGTTCTGCATTTGTTGACAGTTTTTGTCACTCAATTTCCTGTTTCTTTATTTTCGTCATGCAATCTTCCTATTGCAATTGTCTTGTTATTTGCACCAAATTACTTTGTCATTTCTTAGCTAAGTTAGCTTATTTTGTTTAATTTTACTCTTTATTAACATTAGGTTTATTTTAGTTTGTTTATTGTATTTCAGTGTTACTTGATCCCATTTTTTTTGTTCCTTGTTCCCGTTGTTGTCTCCACTATTTTTGTCAATAAACTCATAAATCGTACACTTGTATCTGTCGTTGCTACATCGACTGTTTTGGCCATCTTACACATGTATGCACAGTAAGTATAGGATACAATATACCATTATCTACTATATATTCACTGTAACGATCAGCTCTCCACACCAAATACAACTTAACAGTGTTGCACAGTAAGTTCCCAAATTTTTGGGAAATTGCAGATTTGTCATCACTTAGTGTCAGACTGCTTCTTTTAAACTATTATATGTTTGAAAAGATTTGACATAAATAATCTTCACTCTTGTCAAGCAATAGTAAGAGTATAAATGCGATTTCCATAGATAGAGGAACAGAAGAAGGAACAGAAGAAGGAACACAAGGCAACAAATTTTATTTTTGGTGAAAAGGAAATGTTCATTATGTCACAAAGTGTGGGACAAAGAGACTTGAAGTCATGATCATGTCCTCTCAGATGATGATTGCCTGCTCTAACCACTGAGCTATGGAATGCATGGGGAGCTACATGTAGGCCATTAATAACATATTTCATTTCCAAAATAATTGAATGAAACAGCTTACACAAAGTAAAACTAACATTCATCACAATGGAATTTTGATTAGACAAATATACCAAAGCAGCTGTTACAGTCAAAAGGGGTTAAATGACAGGAACATCAGATATGCATTGGTACAAATAGACCTTCACATGGTGGCACACACATTACAGAGCTCAACTGAGAGGAGAAACGACACTTAAAAATACCTTGGGAGGTGATGGAATGCAGCATGACACCATGAAGGAAACAGTACTGCAGGTTTAAGGCCGTCAACACCTTTGCTGCCCTTGTTATCACATACAGTTTCCGTGTTATAGGTATAAACTAGAAAGTAACCAGGATAAAAAAAACTACGCACAGAACTAATTACCACTCAAAGAATGTACTATCCAAAACCAGGACATACTCTACCTTCCAAAAAAGGTGAGAGAAGGCACCATACCCGGATATACATGTAGAACTGCTTACAAAACAACCACAGTAGGGCTTAAAACACACATGTACCTAAGGACTGAGATGGTGCTCTACTCAAGTTAGTATGGAAATATGGAAAAAAGAGAGAAACCTCCACTCTCTATTCAAAAAGGAGAGAAATTTAGGCACGAACTTGGCATACCTGATGAGATTCATTTTTTTGGTGTTTGGTAATATATTATAATAAATATTAAACAAAGGAAAACACCAACTTGTACCAAGGGTAAGACTGAACCACAACAGCCCCAATTTAAACAACGAAGAAAATGAACTAGTTTCTAGATACAACTGTATGCAATAAAAATAAAAAATAAATAAACCAAGGCAGAACACCAGTGATGCCCAAGACGAAATATCAAAACCACAAGAATAAAAGATATCTCAAAAAGAACTAAAGGGCCAGATTTTGACCAAAAGAAGATCAGTCAATGGCTCAGAAGAAATGCACTAAAAGCAAAAACAAAATGGCTAATATTTGCGGCACAAGATTACAGTTTGAACATGACCATGAACAAGCAACAGTCACTGGAAACAAAGTAACAGTATTCTAGAAGCCAACAAGCTAAATAAAGTCATCAAAGAGTAGAAGAACAAAACCTATACACATGATTGCAATGCAAGGGCCAGTAATGTCTCATTATAGATTAAAAGTCGCAGAAAAAGTTTTCTAAATACAAAGAACCTGAAATTGAGACAACTGGGATGTGGGGACTGAAGATAGAAACAATACCAGTAGTTATAGATGCCTTAAAGGGCTCATAGGGAATGGATTGACAAAGCACACAAAGAAAATTACTGGGTCAATTAGCTCCAGTGAATTCCAAAAAACGATTCGAGTTTTGAGAAGTTTTTTAACAAGTATGGGACAAGTTACTTCCTCGAATTCTAGCTCAGACCTGACTAGAAACAATATATAGCTTAAAAGTTCTCATTAAATCTTCTAGTCGATCTTTTGTTCTGAAACATTCCTCGAATAATCATACATGGACGGTACAGTATTTGAAACAGGATGCATGCCAGTATGACTCGGGTTGTTTTTCGCTTCGCCACCTCTGCTGTTTCGCGCTTTATATTACTGCCTATATGTTCACTTTCAGAGTAATTTTGAATATCCTAGCGAATTTGGACAACAGTTATCCATTTTATTTGTAGGAATTTATATAACCTTAAGCCAAAACGTAAGCCTATGTAACATTCCAAAGTTCATTCCAATCGAGATCGTTCTGTCTTCGATGTCGAATATTACCTTAAAAACATCTAAGAAAAGAATTTTAAACAACGACAAGGACGGAAAAGGCGATTTTCTCTAAGAAAGAGAAAACTACGTAGCTAGCTGAAATACGATTTCATTTTCTAAGATGCAAATGAAGATAGAACCTCCTGCCATTCGCCATTTTGTTACCAATTACCGTGGACATTTATCGCTAGTTTATTGAATTTTGCTGCTTTAATTTTATCAACATCATGGAGAAAAACAATCTAAAAAACATAAAAGAACTTACCTGGAATCTTGCTGGGCTTGAAACGTCGTTTCGAAGCAGTAAACAAAGTTCTCACGCAGCAAAATAAGTCAGCCATATTCACGACCAAAATTATGTCGAAAGAAAATGATGAACGCTACGTCTAAGAATATTTTATAAATGGCGCCAAACTCAGCAAAAACCAATCAGCAAATGAGAAAAGAGACATGTGATAAAATACTGTCTGCTTATTGGCTATATTCCCGGCTCTTTTCCAGATCCCTCCGTTTGAGCGAGAAGCTGCGCCCGCAGTACGAGCGTCCGTAAAAATAAGGCAACACTCGTATCATGTCCGAGTATATCATATTAATTCATGCTGCATCAAAGGAACCGAAGAATCCTTGCCCAAAGTGGATTCTTCCTTTGACGCACCATGATCCGAGAGATCTTCGATTGATCTGTTTTTTAGATTACGCGCGCTTTCATGGCTTCCTATGGCTTGATTTTTTACAGTTTTTTGAACTTATGAAGGGCGCGACTGACTTTTTCGCTGAAAAGAAGTTCTCCTAAGACTTTTTAAATTTCAAGATTTTTCTATAGATACCATTAATTAGTAACTGGACTTCGTGGCGTACAATTCGCGGAGTAATCGTGCTCGTAATTTCAAAATTTGAAATTACTTGCGTGATATACTCACATAATTGTACTCTACTCGATCCATTTACTATTACTAATCGAACTCAGTCGAACACAATAAATACCACCAGATATTTAAGCACTCTGTCGTAATAACAGCTACAAATTTATAATTAACTAGCAATATCTTTATTGAAATAACCTTTCGGCATGGAAAATACATTGATTTTACAGATGAAGGACTAATTAAACCGACTGTAAAATCGAAAAGTCGAGGCCTTATGTAACACCTAGTCCAAAGATATAGATACTGAAATTTGAAAATTCCGAAAAGTAAAGTTCAGCGGAAGATAAATAGTTCATCTTATCTCGCTGTAGTTCCATTCAAATTTTATGATTTGTTTTTATCAGCCTATGGAATCTTAAATAACCCGAGTGGCCCACGTAGCGGGGGATTTGTTGGAGATAAATCTCCTCTCGCAGTTCATTTATTCGTTGTTCTGGGACATACACCCAAGCTTGTAACATTGGCACTCCCCCGTTTTACGTATACTACATGTACCGTACCCCCATTTCCAGTCGAATGCATTCCGACCGAACGTGAATTCAAACTCGACCGTTGTTGCCACATACCCGACACATCAAATTGAATGCGATCAAACCTAATCGAACCCGGGTCGAACTCAATCGAAACCAATCGAACGTAAATCGAACGTTCGATTGAATTCGATTGCTCTAAATATTTTGCGAGAGCCATCGAACTTAATCGAACCCAATCAAGTGACTGGTGCTCGATCAGGTTCGATTGCGTTGGATTAGTTACGTCGAGCCAGTGCGGCTGATTAATACTTTCTTATTCCGTTCTGCCAAGCATAATATATAGTGTGATTGGGACACGCAATATCGATTTCAAATGCTATACAAGTTTCTTAACAAATTATATATGAACAGCTATCACAAAAGAGTTATTTTCCAGCCCTTGAATTGTGTTTCTAAGGTTGCATACTTCATGTGTGAGTATAGCCTATGCTTTCCTGTAACGCAATCCAATCTGAATACCATAACAAAAACAACAGAATCGGCTGGTGGTAATAAAGTGAACCACTACTAGACCACTGAAATATATATAGACCCATACTTAAGATTTCACATGGTTGATAATGACAACCAAATTTGATTGAAGCTGAGGGATAAGCTATGATACAATGATGCAGTGAATATATACTATATATGGTGATAAAGAAGTTCTTGTGACGATTTTCGCTACAATCGATGGGAAAGCCAGAAATAATTAATAATAATTGCTAACTTTTTTTTTTTTTAAGTTTGCTATTTCAGTGTCGACCTACCACGATATTGTTTTTATCGCAAATTACTGCAAGCCGAAGCAAGGACTATTTGAAAAATTTGTGAAAACATGCTGAAATTAGCCTCAGGTCAACTTGAGTTGAGTCTTCAGCCCATTTCAGCTGCGGACGTTGCTCGAAAGAACTGGTTTGGGCTAAGGGTCATTTATCAGCAATGAGTTCCAGCTAACCGAAAGGTTATAATTGTAATTTAAATTTGATAACAAATAAAATGTATGTATGTATGTATGTATGTATGTATGTATGTATGTATGTATGTATGTATGTATGTATGTATGTATGTATGTATGTATGTATGTATGTATGTATGTATGTCACTGTATGTATGTAAGGAATAGAGTTTAGCATTCTGAAGAACTGTTACCGGTTAGCAGGAGTTCACAGCAATTTGATTTCACACCCAAATTCTGTAAATAGTAAGCACAATTGCAATAGATCAACTGACCGGACCAGGGGAATTGTATTCTACTTAAAACTGACAGGGTTGCTGCGAACACCTAACGCGTACCAGAGGGGTTATGTTTTCGACGAAATTCATTTTAACCCTTGAGAAGTTCCGAGACTGTTTTACCGAGCACCAAAATCCTGTACAAAACACAAAGTTACTTCAAAAGGAAAAACGATAATTTTTCCATTATTTCAAACAACAAGTACTTTGGAATGGGCACGACGCTCTGAATCTAGCTGAAGAACTATAGCAGCAAACCGTCCTTCTGGAGTCACTGTAATGTCCTGAATGCTAGAAATCTTTTCTTCGCCGTATTGGATTCTTCGCACAAACTCTCCACTTTCGGTGTATATGAGCATATCTACACGGAACTTTTTCTTTTTAAAACCAGCGACGATGAGATGCTCACTTGCAGGATGAAATACAATTCTCGGATATTGGTCGTGAGTGTGGTAAGATCCTTCCACGTTAAAATTGTTAATAAGGTCACCTTGTTCGCCAAACACTTGAATATCTGAATCATGTTTGTTCAGTACCATGACACAACCGTCATTAGCAGCAGCGATAGCAAACACGTTAGGTTTCGGTGTTCCAACTCCAATACTGCGGATAAGCTGTCCATTAGGTTCGTAAACGTCTATCGTTTGTCTCGAGTCTGTTACCAGCACATTTTTGTTGTCGTTAACTGTCAGACTGCGGCCAGAGAAGCCTTTCCTTAGGAGGAAGCCTTTCACCAAGAGGGGCCTTTTGCCACTCTTTTCAAACATGCACACTCGATTTTCCTTAGCCCCAGCCGGGTCTCGCACTCTGACGAGTACATAAAGGCAGTCGTTGCTGTCAATGGCTACGTCCCGAACGTCGATGTTCGTAAGTTCATTGACAGGCAAGGGACAGAAAGAGTATTCAAACTTCCCGCCTCTGTCGAAGACCTTTACGTTGTGATCCCCTCGGTCTGCTATAATGAACTCTCCTTCCGTGCTTGTGACTATCCCCCGTGGATCCTTCAGCCTGTTCTCCTCTTCATCCTCCTGACCGAATGACCATGGTGTAACACAGCAGTGCTCCATTCTCAGCTCACGCAGTACATTTGCTACTCTTGAATCGCGCAATGGATCAACTTTCTCTCCTACGCCGAACGCTCGTCTTCGTTTCGTATTCACACAAGGCCAAGTCATCAAAAGGTTTGCCCTCCCAAGTGTTTGAACGATATCGTATAAAACACGATTCACGTAACAGACCCTGGAAAATGTTAGTCGGTATTCGACCTTCTTTAAGGGATTCGGAAGAGACAAGAGGTCCTTCCCTGACGAGAGGTCCTTTCGCGTCCTTCTTTGAGCGGCGAGCCTGCGACTCAAGGAGTCCATCGGAGTCTTTCCTCTTTTAGCGGCGATTTTGTGAAACATGAACCCGCTGGCAAAAGTATTTTGAACGTCTGGCATGCTGTGCAGCTCTTCCAGGTACAACATACATGGAGCTAATGCATCCTCGGGATACTCTATTTTCTCTAGTGCTGTCGCCGCAACGCGAATGGCCATTGCTTGAATGCGATCGAACAGGCACAGATCTTCGTTATTAAAGGCTTCTGTTGCTATTAAATAGGCCTTCTTAAACTCTACTTTTGCATCTAAGAGCGCCCTCTTAGATTCATTCGACTCAGTCAGTTTCAAGTTTTTTAGTCTCTTGGCCGGAGAAGTTGATGATAGTGGTGTCTTGCCTTCAACACAAGGCATTTTGACAGACCTTTCAGATACTGGTAGGCTGCTGTCTTCATCTGATTCCACTACACGTCGCTCCTCAGTGTCGAACAGCGTAAAGAAGTGCAGTACTCCTTTCGAGAAGTGGCCGATACTTTCCCTAAGATCCTTTCTTTCTGCCATCTCTAACTCAGCATGGTTGAGTTTACTTACGATGAAGTTACGAAATTCGTGATCAGCTACATCATTTTCTTGGAGGTTTGCTTGTTCTGCATTCGTATCTTTGTTCACAAGCAAGCCAACTGCGGATTTGAATATGACAGTCGATACAGCGGAGAACATGACTTGCTGAAAAACAAGTGTCATGAACTTACAGAACTGATCAGTAGCATAACAGTAGCTTCCCAAGGGAACCAAATTCGTCGGACAGGAGTTATGCTTCACAAAAGACTAAAAAGCTACTTTAGTTGAGGGAGCCAGTGTTTTTCATATTCACATAAAATGCATACTTTTAGGGGAAAGGGAACAATAGAAGTTGAGAGGTTTGTTTACGAGACAGATTTTTTGTTTCCTTCTGCGAGTTGTTGGAGGGGTTGCTGTGACGCTTAGGTTATCTGCTCTCGTTCAAACACTTTCCTCTCAATGCTTTTGACCCTAGTTTTTTATACCTACACCAAATCAAAGAAATTCACGAAAACAAATAGACACGAAGTCTTTTTCGAGCAATGATCTAGTTGATATTGAACAAGATTTTTATCTTTATTATCATTCTAAAAAGTGCACTTGATACAAAAACAGGGTAATTATTCTCGGTCCATAAACTTTCAAACAATAAGAGCTCGATAAATGGTTTTCATCCAAGGTTGGGTGATCCAGTGTTTTTTAGATTTCCATTAAGTGCCTACTTTTATGAAAAAGGGAACAATAGAAGTTGAGAGGTTTGTTTACGAGACGGATTTTTTTCTTCCTTTTTAGTTGTTGGAGGAGTTGCTGTGACGCTTAGGGTATCTGTTCTCGTTTAAACACTTTCCTCTGAATGCTTTTGAACCGAATGTTTTATACCTGCACCAAATCCAAGAATTCACGAAAACAAAGAGGTGTGAAATCTCAGAGAACTCTTGAACAATGACGCAGTTGATATTGTACAAGATATTTATTGTTATTGTCATTCTAAAAAGTGCACTTGATACAAAAACAGGGTAATTATTCTCGGTCCATAAACTTGCAAAAAAATAAGAGCTCGATTAATGGTTCTCCTACAAGGACCTGACGCCAGTTAAATAACATTTGAATGGAAAACAGTGACAAAAAGGACTAGGCATACACTAATAAGTAAATCCATTAAAGGTTTCTGCTCAATGTAAACAAAATGATGACATCGAAAGTGTAAACAGTGTTTGCCATTAGAACAAGCCATGTTAATTGCAATTTCTTTGTTTTCCCTGTCAGAAAGTGACTCAAATATAGCGACAGAATACACACACGTCTCATTAATAATACACCTCTCTTACAATAAGTTTCGCAATGTTTATGTCCTTCGCTGAATTGGTTTTCTTGATCAATATGCACAGATAACAAAATTGTCATGAAAATAATATGACGTAAATTTCTACCTCGCATGAAAATTCTACCAAATGTCTGCTCACAAGCTGTTCTGTTAACACCTTAGTGTTACATCAAGGAACCAATGTTTACCAGAGCTATAATAAACCACTTTGGCAGAGTAGCATTTATTGTTTTAATTTGATGTTGAGCTTGCTATTCTTGTTCTTATGTACATCATTCTATTTACACGATAAGAACCTTTTCGGAATCCTGCGATCCATGATAAACTATAGCAAAGCGTCCTTCTTTAGACACTGTAACCCTCGACACGTGATCAATACCCTTTCCATTAAGTTCAATGGTGCGAACATGCTTACCTTCCACGGTGTATATGAGCACGTCCAAACGCTGGTAATTTTTCAGGTTTTTTTTGCCAGCAACCACGATATGTTGCGTACTAGATTGATAAAACGCAATGTTAGGAGAGAAATATAATCCTTCTAATTGGAAGTTCACAAGATGTGTACCCATTTCACTGAACACGTGAACATGGGAACCATCTTTGTCTGCTACCAAAACACGACCATCATGAACAGCAGTAATAGCTAAAGCATCCTTCAATATTTGGGCTCCAAAACTGCAAAGAAACTGTCCATCAGTCTTGTACACGTCGACACAATTTCTAGAATGTTTTCTCAATACCAGTACTTTGTCTTTGCCGCTAATCGTCATCTTACAACCTCTGGACCCTTTCACGTTAAACTTGTGATCTAGGTTTGCGTTCGTGTCAGAAACATAAACAGCATACCATGGAAAACCCGTGGCTCTCTCCAGTCTGACAAGTACATAAATGTTATCCTGTCTGTCGGTGGCTACATCTCTGATCGATAATTCTGTACCTTCTCTGTGCGGTAGGGGGCAAAGATACTTCACAAACTTGCCACTACGGTCAAACACCTTTACATTACGATCCTTATTGTCTCCTACTACAAAATGTCCTTGTCTATTAGTAGTGATACCTTGTGGCATCTTAAGTTCGCTCTCCGGTGTATCGCCTTCCTGCCCAAGAAGTCGTGGTGTAACGCAGCAGTCAGCGATATCCGATTTAAGCAGTGCGTTAGTTACTCGTACATCTCGCAATGTGTCAACTAGCGTTTCTTTTCCAGTATCAACGCAATGCTTTTCGAGGTCTAAAGCTTCTCCGACATTCAGCATTACATCATATATTGCCCGATTTACGCGACAGACATTTGCAATAATTTTTCTACGTTTTTTCCATCGCAAACCAGCCCGAAAACCATTGTCGAGAGCGACTTTAAAATTGTTCTGAACCTCTCGCATAGAGTGCAGATCTTGAAGACACAGTTTACACGCTGCTAATGCATCACTCGGATGGTCCACATTCTCAAGTATTCTCGCCGCAACACGAATAACCATCGCTTGGATTCGGTCAGTAGTTTCTAGCTCTTCATTACTGAAGGCTTCGGTCGCTTTTCTGCCAGCGTCTTTGAAGCATTCCTTTGCATTCGAAAGCGCTCTGTTATCGGCATCATTTAAGTCAGCGAGCTTCCACCTGTTTAGAATGTCAGGTATATTAACAGCAGTCACCGACAATGGTAACCTGTCCTCGGAATTGTTTTCGTCCGTTTCCGCTAAATTTTGTTCTGTTGTCGAACCTCCATTGCCACATTGTGTTTTTTTGAGCACCTCAAAAAGATAGACAAGGCCTGTCCTAAAGTGATTAATACTTGTGTTCAGATCCTTTCTTGCTAATCCGTTTAACTTTGAACTTACTGCACTGATTTCGCGGACGATCCAGTTGCGAACTGTCTCATTTGTTACGTCGCCTCCTCTAAGGCTTTCAGTTACTTTATCTCTGCCTTTATTAAGAAGCAAGCCGATAGTGACTTCTAACACGCCAGTTACTATCGAAGACATCAAAGTTTATAAATCGGTATTCAACTTGAAACTGCTGTATTCTGTGAGAAAGATCGGTTGTTCGCTAACATGGGCGTTACCGCAAACTAGTTTTGTTTACAAATTTGTATATCCATACATCAGAATTAAATATCATGCTCCAGTGACTCGAAAATGACTCAAGGTCATTGAGTTTTGTTAACACAATGGTGTTCAACCTCTCAAGACTGGTCGAATAAAATGGGAGTGCAAACAATAGTGATAAAGGGTTTATGTATGCTGCAGTAGATATTTATTAAAGGATTTCTTTAGGTTTTGCGTGCGAAGAGCTTCCCATTGCTTCTCAGTGCTTTTTACAAACAGATAATGTAAAAAATATGAAGAAATATATGGTGGCGCTGAAACAAAGCAGTGGCACAAACATTGCCGCCGTTCAGTCGAGAAACAAAATTTCACTCATTAGAAAGTATTGGTATATTTTAACTAACAATTAGATTATGAGCTCGAGATTTCTATCGCCGGGCGTGAACTGACTCGACTAGCGATTATCTAAATCCTCTTCACCGACACTTGGGCAAGGATTCTTGGGTCCCTTTGATGCACCATGATCCGAGCGATCTTGGATTAATCTGTTTAGTAAAGAAACGCAAAATCCGTTTTCGGAATTAAGAATCCAATCTTAGATTTTCTTTAAAAAGCAGCCTTAGTATCCAGTGAGAATTGTGGCCCGACTTCAATGGATAACTTTTCCGCAATCGCCTGAATAGGGCCCACCTCAGGCTTCGTGCTTCTGCCGCGCCGAACTTAATTGTAATTTGGTTCGACTGTAGCATGGCAAAAAAAAAAAAAAATAACGATGATTCAGACGTCATGCCGGAGTCAACCAAATTCAGGATTTACTGAAGCCTCGTAACAATTGTCCTACTAACTCCCCGCGGGAGCACAATCTCCCCAAAATACATTAATATAGTTTATGAATTTTATTTAGCGCGGCAGGAGCACTGCGTTTGAACCGTTGTCCTGCGAGAGTCGTGTAGCACGGCAGAGCTTGTCGAACTTAAATGTTTGCCGAAATTAATTCAAAAGTTTGATTGTCGAACTTAATGCCTAGATTCAGTTCGGCACGGTAGATGCACGACGTCTGAACCGAGCCTACTCAAAAATATCACAAACATATTTTTCTAAATATCTCTAAGTACCTCTCATTTTAGAAGAAGATTCAGACGCTTCGATGTTACCAGCATCTGCCATTTTGGGAAATTGCCAGTTAATTGCTTTTAGCGATACGGAATACATTTTTCAAGTGGGAAATCAATACACCGAATTTTCTCTGGCATAGAACTGAGTATTGTTTGAACTGCAAGGAAACAGCAAGGAAAACACAGGTTACGGTTACGAATATTTCTCATGATATTTTTGCTCGCACGCGATTGGTCTAAACGCGTCGCGTAACTGAATGTACCCTAGACTGTTCACAGCCCTCTATTTTCTCGTATTAACAAATTGACTTCAGTTTTTTACGCGTCTGTCCTCTTACTGATGATAAATTGCGTCATAACATTATCAAAGTGGCTGCGGAACCACGAGCCACACGCGAGTGGTTCCGCAGTAAACAACAAGTTTTTAACCGCCATCTTGACCTGAGCAATCAAGCTCTCCCGTGGGGCGACCTACCAATTTGTTTCCTTTGTGATTGTCATCATGTGAAACTGAAGTCTGCTTTGCATTGTACTATGTTTTAGCAAAATAATCTCTTGTTAGATCAGAAGATATGTATACTTGAGAAATTGGAAGAGATCACGAACTTAAGCCCAATAAGTCACGTCCGACTAGTTTAATGAGGTTTTGGCCGTTTGGCTTTCTTCAGCTGGATAAAAAGCCATGTTAGTACAAGATTGAAAGGTTTGTGGAGTCGGACTAGTTCAAAAACATTTGTTACTCCGAGTTTGCTTCAGGCGAAGCAATCGTCAAATCCATAGTCTTTGTAAAGGTGGTTACCAAAGAACAAGCTACCAGGGATACGAGGCTGCTATACGTCATCTAGCCATCTGTTGGAAATCTGTTCTCTTCTCGGAACAAATAATTTCCGCGTACCGGCGCATAGTATCCGAGCATATTTTCGCGCCAAATAGAGGTTATTTATTTCACCCAAAGACTTCTAGACGTTCTAAAAGTCCTTTACGATAATTCTCCCCAGGCCTGTTGGTTTCGCCGTTGGACTTTTCGCGACTGTCGAAGACACCTCCTTTTTCTCGCTTCGCTCGAGGGAGATGAATACCCAGCCCGTAAAGTCAGCGGCTAACCCGTTTATACCGGAACACGTGGTATATGCCAACACCAAAAAGATGGCGGACAAATCGCGTCTTGACACTACTGTTGTGTTCTTAACGTTTATTTTAAACATGTCTGTAGCGAACATATCTGGATTTGTGAGGTAAAAGAATGATCTGTCTTTTTAACTGATTCAATTGCTTCATCACTTTTCATTTTGGTTGTGTTCCGCAGACTGGAGCCGGGGAAATCGCTAGTTAATCAGGTAAACTCTCTTACTTTCCCTTATACAGGGAACATCTGGTTCACTCGCTAGTGTTAACTCAACATTTCTGTGATATGAAACTATTAACATGCTACAGAAACCGGATTTAAGTGCCGAGAGCCATGAGCCAGCCGGGCTTAAAGAAGCTCTACTTAAAACTTTATGTCTAAACTACTTCGAGCTTCTTGAGATTTAAGGCTTAGCAAAAATGTCTGTGATTGTATACTACATCACCAGGTTCTGTACCACAGAAAGACAGTAGTGTACCATTTGGTTCAACTGCAGCCAAGCAGAAGTTATGAGTTAAGGATATCGTATCCTTCAACTGTAAGTTATTTCTCTAGATTGTATATCGTTTTTGAATAACCAGGGTCACTGTGCTGTTGCTTCTTGTAAAATTGTTGTTATTTAGAGTCCCTGTCCATAAATATGGAAAATAACTCGGCAAGGGTCGAAAATTCGATTTCGCTCATATTTTTACGGTAGATAGGCTAGGGCATAACAAAATCTACTGGATAGTTTTTTTGGCAAAATATCCTTTTATTTCAAAGAAATATGCAAATTACCAAATTCCGTTAAAATCGTCATTTGATGCACCATTTTATTAAACAAGTTTGAGAGCTTCGCATGCAAAACCAAATCATTTTTCCGTCTTTAAAATACTCAAATATTTTTGTGCAATGTTTAATTGTGTACTGGGTTGATTTTAGGGAATGTTGCGGTTTTGTTGGGTGCAAAATAATTAAATTTCGCAGACATGTATTTCATTTACTTAAAATTACTTCGTGAAAATAATTGATTTTCACCACGTGCAAAACCTTCAAATGGATCAAGCTTCTGGTGGTTGAATTGCAGAAGGATTGTCTACAGATTCCTGTAAAAATTTCTTTGGGCAAATGACTGTGAGCGATGCGAGAGCTTTTCAAAGTACGTTAAAAATGCAGATATTTGACAATCCGTCGTAAAATTTCAATTTATGGGTTAGACATATATTTTAGCATGCGCCACATGTCTTGAGCTATATTAAGTTGAAATAGACACAGCGCTGATAATTTAAAGTATCCAAATATTCAAAGTATATTCAAAGTATAAAGTACACCAACCTCTGTTAAGCGGCCAACCCCTATTAAAGCGGCCACCTCCCATTTCCCCGAGGGTAGCCCACTGTATTATATGTAAACCAAAAATAATTGCATAGCGGGAAAAGACCTAGGTACAAGTTTAGCGTTACAGTATTACGCAAGGCATGTAGGTAGCCGTGGTCTAGTAAAAGATGACAGCACGGGCAATGGTTAACTATTCATTCTTTTTATTGCTTAATTTAATCTCTTCCTACTCAACAAGATTGTGTGCTCCCTGTGGTTCCAAGCCTTACAGAACCTTACGTATTAGGATAGAAATTGTCCTACCCCTACCCCCTAAAATGGGATGACAGCATTGCGTGACAAACAAACAAGGAACCCTGCAAGGAAGGATTCAAGCAGCAGTAGATCAAACAATGATCAAACGTAATATTTTGGTGTAGTGCAAAGCAAGCAATTATCTACAAGTCACTTAGCCGTTTTTGACTTAGATGCAGTGGTGATAATATTAGTCGAAAGAGGGTCATAGATTCATGGTATTTGACCATTAAATAAGTTGACAGTTAGCGAAGTACATTGGGCGTTGTGTAGACAAGAGCAAACTTCTGCTTTATGTGCGACGAATGGTGACGGAAACATGTCAAATCGGCTTTTGGACCTGCCTTTTACAGCAAATAAGGTTAGAACATTTCGAAATTATCAGCTCTGTGTCTATTTCAACTTAATATAGCTCAAGACATGTGGCGCGTGCTAAAATATATGTCTAACCCGTAAATTGAAGTTTTTTGACGGATGGTCAAATATCTGCATTTTTAACATACTTTGAAAAGCTCTCGCGTCACTCACAATCATTTGCCCAAAGAAATTTTTACAGGAATTTGTAGACAATCCTTCTATGATTCAACCACCAGAAGCTTAATCCATATGAAGGTTTTGCACGTGGTGAAAATCAATTATTTTTGTGAAGTACTTATAAGTGAATGAAATACATGTCTTTGAAATTTAATTATTTTGCACCCAAAAAAGACAACCCAGCATTCCCTAAAATCAACCCAGTACAAATTTAAACATTGCACAAAAATATTTGAGTGTTTTAAAGATGGAAGAATAATCTGGTTTTGCATGCGAGGCTCTTAAACTTGTTTAATAAAATGGTGCGTCAAATGACGATTTTAACGGAATTTGGTAATTTGTATATCTCTTTGAAATAAAAGGATATTTTGCCAAAAAAACTATCCAGTAGTTTTTGTCATACCCTAGCCTATCTACCATAGGAATATGAGCGAAATCGAATTTTCGACCCTTGCCGCAGAATTAAGAATTTGTCTGATTTTTACAGGCAGGCACTCTTCATAGATTGGTAACATCTTTTTGACATTTATTTGAAATTATAACTCAGGCTTAATTTTCGCGCAATTCTATTGGCTACTTTATGTCACGTGGTGGAAAATTACTGGGCAGTTATCACGCAATAACCTCCACCTGCGTCAATAATTGCCCTGCGACTGTTTCTGTCAAAAAGAAACAAAGCTAAAAAGAATAAATCCAGCTCTATAATTTCACCTTTTCAGCTTTATTATTTTTCATGGAAGAAAAACAAACTCTTTTGATGGGATCTGCTGATTATGACATGAAAAAAAAAACTGGTCGCCAATGCTGTTCTGATAAGTACAAAAGAGTCAACACAATATGCCGAAAATTAATGGGAGGGTTATAAGATAAAAAAAACCCCTTTCTGGCTTGCTGGCATGTTGGCTGATAATGTCCTTGGCTGAGAGATTGTCCTCAAAATTTCACATTTGCCCTCAAAGCTTCACTTCTCAGCCAAATATTCATTTTTCAGACAGACTCTCAGCCGTGGACATCATCAGCCGACATACCAGACACCAGAAGGGCTTTATTTACTAAACGTTCTGTGGGAAGCAAAACTGTTTAAAAATTGGCTGAATGCTACTGTGGAGCTCCAATAGGCCCTTTGCACGATCCATTCACACAGTGCGGAATTAATTATGCTGGGACGCAAGTTACACAGTGGGACTTCCAAAACAAAGGAACTCGCACCAGTCCAGCCTGACTTTCCTTTGTTTTGAAAGTCCCACTGTGTAATTTGCGTCCCAGTATAATTAATTCCGAACCGTGTGACTGGATCCTGCAAAGGGCCTATTCTGGGCCTCTCTCTGTTATGCAACGTGGGTGTCTGGAAAACCTGAATAGCGAATAGCGAATAGTCGAGAATAATAAATAGCAAATAATAGCGAATAGCGAATAGTCGAGAATAATGCAAATAGTGGCGAACAGTCGCGAAAAGTGGCGAATAGTGACAAATAGTTGTTAATAGTCACCGCTTTAGATCTAATATTGTGTTAATTAATTATCCAAATACGCAACAGAATTTCGTTGAATTTATTACCTTTTCTTCTCTGGACTCAGGCTAGGGCTGTCCATCGCCAACATTGAGAAAACAGAAAACACAAGGATAACCTAATAAAGACGTATTTACACTTTTGCAGTGGTTAAAACAGAAGAAATTATGTTTAGAAACACCTTTTGTCCTGATAAGCATCTGTGCTTTTTAGCAGGAAAATCCCATCCTACATTGCTGTGAGGTTTACTGCGAGATACTGGGTACCCTATTTGCTATGATTTGCCACTATTAATTTGCCACTATTCAAGACTGTTTGCCACTATTTGCACTATTCGAGACTATTCGCTCTATTCATACTATTCGCTATTCACAACTATGCGCTATTCGCTATTCAGGTTTTCCAGACACCCATGCAACGTGACAGAGATAAGGCCAGAACTAGACAAATCAAGAAGATGCAAAAAACCCTTTAAAAGTTGTCAAAAGTTCCTTGAAGACTTTTTCAAGTGGCGATGGTATGGCCATCCTCAAGGGGGGGGGGGGGGTGTACTCCCTTACATGGGTTGTATAGCTATGTGTGGCCCCAATAATATATGGTTTTTCAGCCATTCTCTATAAGTAATCATTCGGTTTCGAGTTCAGTTTGGAATTAATTTGCGCAAGTGAGTTTTTCAAAAAGCTGAAACTGCACAAGCCACTTTGGTGAATTCAATTGCAGCTTTTGAAACACTCACAAGTGCAAAGTAATTCCAAATTGGACAAGAAAAGCTGTATGAGTACTTATTAATAATATAAACATGAAAAAATTTGCATGGAGGAAGTGCCGGAAGAACTCTCTTGAAGCCATTTTTTCTTATTCAAGAAAACTTTTTTCAACGTTTCTGCACAAAATTTTCATCATTTTACATGATATCATTGGCTTAGAAAATTTCCTATTGTCTTTCAGTCAATCATAATCCAGAATTACGATGTGTAATTTGCACCGGTGTTACACTTTTTGCACTGGTGTTACACTTTGTGCACTGGTGTGACACTTGAACTGCACTGCTCTCAGTGTCTCAGTGTCTTAGTACTGCAAATTGCATAAAGAATAACAAAAACTTTTGCTCTTATATTTGTGCAATTTTTTACTCTAATTGTTATTATAATTTCAATGCATGAGGTATTTTTGAGAAAATGACATCATTTTCTCAAATTCTCAACCAAGACTTGGAACAAGGAAAACTAATGGCGGCCGTAAATTCTCGGAAAGAAAGGTCCAAAAAACGTGAGTTCTAATGCAAGATATCTAGGAAAGACCTATTGTGTACGAAAATGTAAAAAAAATGGATATCGGGAATTTGATCTTAAGGGCACTTTTGATAAGGTAAGGGTTTTGGGAAATGGACTGCACACCCCCACCCAATATTTCTGGGAGTATCCTCACCCCCAGGGGGACAATCCTGATTGCAAGTAACACCCATTTTTATGGTAGACACCAACAGATTTCTATATGCAAATGATACCACAAGAGGCTCTATTACAAGGAAAAACAAGGAAGCTTCTCAACATTGATAAACTGGTGTTCAGTAGTGACATAACGGTATGGTCAACTTTTTCTAACACATATTTAATCCAGAACTACCCTCACCCAGAAAATCACACTGTATGAAATAAATATTTATTCCATTTAGCACAAGAATAATCATGTGATTACTTGCTCATAATACACTTGAAAAATACATTATTTATAGTCTATTTATGGGCTATACATTAATTGATGATTCAGGCAGCAGGCAGTGCACCTTGGTCTTTCAGAACCTTTTAAAAAAATTTCTGAAAATATTCTGATAACCTACCAATAAATGCAGGGGCGGGTTAAGGGGGGGTAGCTATGGTGGCTAGCCACTGCCCTTTTGAAGAAGCAAAAATAAAAAATTGAAATAAATTGTGAATATTGTAGCAGAAATGAAAGGAAACACTCTGGCAAGGTACTTCATTGTAATTTCTTCTTTGTGATATTGCTAGTATTTGAGGTATAACAGTTTTTAATAAGGTTCCAATTCTCAAATTGAAACATTTTGGAGAAAGTATGCCCCATTGATTTCTACATCCATTCCACCCCCCTTGAAAAATCCTGGATCTGCCCCTGATTAATGTTGGAAAACTTCTGAAAGGTGATCCTCAGCAGTCTTTGGTGGATGGAAGATGTTATAGCCTCTGTTCAGATGATGCCAAAGAAATTGTACATCTATGGTAGAATTTCTTTCAATTGCTTCGTGGGTTGGCAAAAACCTGTCTGTTGGGCTGGGTCAGTCTGTGTGTCCTCTATAAGAAGTGTTTCTCTGGCACTGAATGATACAAGGCAATTATAGGCATTGATGACCCCTAACGATTGGTACACTTACACCAAAAAAAATTGGCTGGAGAAGACACTCAATCAAAGCAAAGTTCAAGCTTACCTGATTAGGGGGTAAAAAGGTGTCATACATCTTCAATTTATTTGATTTATATTCCCGAGAAAAATGTTTTAAGATTTTCCATGGCCAGTGCCAAGTACAGCTTAAAGGGACACTGTCAGGATATATTTGCTTAAACCTGTTATTTAAGAAATAGAAAACATGTACTGCATTTCTATTGAGCTATAGAAACATGAGTGGAAGTTTGGCCAAATGAGAAATGCTGAGGGAACACGAGCCGCAGGCGAGTGTTTCCACAGCTTATTCCAGTTCTCCCAAACTTTCACAAGTGTTTCTATAACTCGATAGAAACACAGAGAACAATGCAATGAAAGAAAGGGAAACAACTTGTTAAATTTGACTATTAAAATGTAAATTCTCTTTGCTTGTGCCATCATTACGTCAACAGCTCGTGCTAGTTCTGTGTTTCTATCAAGTTATAGAAACACAATTTTTAACCAGTCAGCGCGTGTATTTTGTTAAGACTGTTTTCTAAAAATTCATGAAAAGGTCCCTAGATTTATGTAATAAGAACTTAATCAGCTCTAACTCAATGATTAAAAGCAATTTCTTGAAGAAAGTCCACTCTGCAGCAACATTTTTGCAAAATTCCAACGATCTTGGAGCCAAACTTGAACCTTTAAAAAACGATTTCCGGAAGCGTTTTCAAAAATCCATATTGCAATCCGTTTACATCCTTGCCATTATTAGCCATCCTCACCTCCTAATGGGTTTTAATTATTTGTTGAGTACTGCTCCACGAAATAAAACCATTATTGCTCAGCTTCCAAAGATTAATACATGTTTTTGAGATTTCCAAAATCATGCTAAAAATGGTGACAATGTCCCTTTAAGTCCCTGGAAAAAAAATAAAAATAAATAAATTAATTTAATCCCTATGTACTAACTTAGACATATATACCCTCAAATAAGTAGTATTGTTTGTTACTTTACAATTGCTCAGCACTAGCTGTTTCCCTAACTGCAATTTCCTCTGACTGCAGGAACACTATGTCAATGTTACAGCCATCAGAACAGGTGTTCCATATGACACAGCAAGCTTAGCTGAGCCTGTAGTTTACAACATAGGTAATTGTTAACATCTATAAATGTGTTGCTATGAAATAGAGCAGTATTATACTTTGTTAGGGCAGCTGTTGTGATTACTTTATTTATTATACGTTGAACTCACTATCTCTTTTCTGATTTGCCGAAAGTGTACAGTGAATTTTTCAAAATCAGCGCCTGTGGTGTCATCTAGCTAAATACAATAATCATGCATGTCAAGGACACTCAAGGTCATGGGTAATCATGCTATGTATGACCACGGTGCATGATTTCCAAGGGTAATCATATCAAGTTTCTGCACTTTGTGTTGCTTCCCGTCAGTGTAGAAGCAAAAACGTGACTTCCATTTTTTTCATTCAATGTATAGTAAAACAGTTATAACATTCTGTTTTACTGATATCCAGAATAATCAAGGTCTCAGTAAGGGTTATCAGTTGAAGCCTTTGGCTGACCTTGATTATTCTGGATATCACAAAAACCTCATCCAATAATAATAATTTTTATATTAAGCAATTATTGTTTAATATAAAAATTATAGCCTTGATTCAATATTTTTATTAAAATCCATGCATTTTACTGACAAATGTTTAATGTTACAATTTTAGGACATCTCCTTAAACTGATTGCTGTAATCTTAGTTGTGAGAATTTTGGGATGCATTTATTAAGACAACATTCTTTACATACCTCTACATGGGTGTAGCCTGTGAACACAGTCAGAGCTGTAAAACAAAAGCCAGAAATCTGTCTGTGTTCTCAGGCTAAAATGTATGAAGCTAAACTGGAAGTGCCAGAGGGTTAAAAAGCTCCCCATACAGAATTCTTTCCTATTCATCTCACTATCATCATCAACTTTGTCTTTTTAATTTCCTCTTTTTAATTAAAATGCATTATGTTTGTTTTTTTTGTTTTGTTTTTTCAGTTCTAGAGGAGCTGTTACTAGGCATACCATGGCATTCCTGGAGACTTGTTGTTCTTGTATTACTTATATTTTATTTAACTGTAAAGTATTTAATTCCTCGTTCCCTTTCTTTTATTGAACAAAGCATAAGAGTCCTTGAAAAGAGGTGACAGTTGTGGTACCCAGGCGAAGGCTTAATTACCACCAGGTAAAAATCTAATTAAGCATTAGTTCTGTGGTTCAAGTTTGATTACAGCTAATCTTGGATGGAGGGTGTTATGTTTAACTCACCTCGAGACATGGGTTAAATTGCTTGCTCACAGGTTAAATGAAGGAAAATTGAAATCAACTGGTGAGGTTGTCTTTGTACAGTGAAGACAGAAAAAAGACACTGAAAATCTTGAAATCTCAAGCTCATAATCTAATAAACAATTAGATTATGAGCTCAAGATTTCTATCATATGATAGTTGACGGGGGCATATTCCGAGTCAACTTAATCATGCATAGAAATCAAGTGCAAATAATCTAATTGTTTTAGTATAAATCTATTAGTCATTCAAGACTTTATCTAAATCCTCTTCACAGACACTTTGAAAACGCCAAGAAGCGGCCATCACTTTGTTAACTAGTGCACACTAGCATGCTACTCACTATCTACAACAGAATAGATAGTGAGTAGTGTAGCCGATCAGAGAACGGCATTCGTGATAGAACTTTAGTAGATTTATACTAATTTTAATAGAAACACTTGTGAAAGTTTGGGAGAACTCGAAAAAGCTATGGAAACACTTGCCTGTCAGCTCGTGTTCACACAACATTTCTCATTTTCCCAAAATTCTACTCAGTACACACAGTACATGTTTTCTATTTCTTAAATAACATACACTTGGCCTAAGAAAACTGCTAGTGTATGCATGAAGGGGAAATGATTGCATTCAGCAGTTTTCCTATGCCTCAAAAGTGCATTATTTTCCGAGAAAACAAAGAACATTATTTTCCATTTGCTTTAGAATATAGCACTGTGAAAAATTGAAAATATTTACACTGAGAAGAGGCATTGATTGCACTGGCAACTCAACATAAAGGACCCAAGTGTCCTATAATTTCCAGCCGTTACAAAAAAATAATGCACACTGAGTTCCAATAGCAATTATGGAGCAGGGTATAATAATATGATATTCTGTTTTATTAATTTAGTCAAATTATTCTCATATTTTAATTGGTTTTTACTTATCATCTGCTGGAGGACAGAAACAAAGACAATGTCATTGGCATTCTTTTCTCTCTTTGCTATATCTAAGAAGTAGATTTCATATTGCCATGCATCTGTTCAGTAGTAGATCACACAAGACACCAAAATGTGGTAAGAAAATCAGTGACACGCTAGACTGTCACACCATATGCCATTTTATTGTTTGTACAGTGTGTCACATTTCAACGTCATCTGTGACCTATTACTGAACAGACACATGGCAACATAGAGGCTTTTGGTTAAATAAATGATGGCCACACAGACAAAGAACTGTATCAGTCCTTGATACAAATCTGGACAGAGCAGCTATTTTGCATCAGATTTCTTATGGTTTGTGGTACTGGCCCATGTTGTTCGAAAGGGGGATAATGCTATCCACCATTTTTTTCTTTTTAAAACTCGTCCACTGGATTCTGCTTTATCTGATGGATAGTGTTACCAAGCCTTAAAACAACTGGGGCATGATGGTTAACTTGCTACAAAGGATTAACAAATACATATGGGAATTCGCGATGCAGTTAAGTTGTGTTTCTTGTCTTTTTCTGTGGCAATTGGACTCTAAGGGATGTTACCTTGGCATTCAAAATCAACAGGGTATTGTGAGGTGCTAATTGTGTGTCAAACTCAGTTAGCCCGATGTTCAGTAAAAATTAATGACCCTTTGACCCTGTTTTCAATAACGCTCTCTCTACTTTTCAACTCTCTACCCCCCTCCCACCCCCCCCCCCCCCCATATGCTATATTGAAAAAATGACAATAACTGGAACTCCCTGGTTAAAGGATGGATGACACTACATGCATCAACTGTTTCCGGTAATTCTGATCCAGTGGATAAGTGGTGACAAAGCAATTTTTTTGTAAACTGGATAATAGTTCATCCAGGACAGGAACATTGTGGCCATACTCCAAATAATAGGTTGACAGAGACATCCAGCCTTGGTTTACAGTGTACATCTTTGATACTGGACATCCATATTATGACACCTGTCAAAACAAGGTATCTGCTGACCAGTATCACATGACCATATCACAGGCTCAAGTTTACAGCTCATTGAGGACATGTGACCAAGTGCTGACCAAGTGCTGACCAAGTGCTGGTTTTTGATTGGATCGCAGGCTCATGTCAGGTTAACTTGTTGAAATCAGGGCAGGATTATTTGGAAGCCAGTTAACGCTAACCCAGGATTAAGAGTTAACTGAATTATAACATTTTCTTCTATAGAAATGTTTCTGCTGCTTTGTTTTGTGTATATGGTGATTAGTAAAACTCAAAACAGAAGACTGAACAATATACAGAAAACTTCATGGCAAAGTTACAAAACTCAAATCAAAATTCTACCTTTTCCTGGGTTAGCTTAATCAGGCTCTGAACAACCCGGCTTAGGAGCTATGCTTTTAGGCTGGCCTAAATCTATATATTACTGGTAGGTTTGAACCTTTAGAAACTACTGGCCCAAGTTGTTCAGAGGATATATAAAACTATTCACTGGATAAATCACTGCAGCACAGTTTGCTTTGCCAACTCTTATCCACTGCATAGAAATTATCCAGTGTATAGTTTCATTCCCCCTTTGAACAATTGGGTAATAACATGTGAAATTGGTGCAGCTTTCTTCCCTACTATAATAGTCAATTATTGTCATAGCACTGTTCCTGTTAACGTTGAAATAAAATTAAAACATACAAATTTGTGTGCGCCAGTTGTGAAAGATTGAGTTTGCACATACTTTGTACTGTAAAATACACCTTGAAACAATATGTTTTACTGACAGAATTTTTAATAAAATATTTTGTACACAATTATTTACAATTTTATCTTACTGAAAACAGGTTTTCTCTTATTGCTTGCAGATTTAACTAAATTAACATATTAGTTCACCAATAACGCTAAAGGAATCTATTTGTTCAAGAGTACCACTGTAATGTGTGTTCAAGTGGACGAGGCATATTACAACAATAAGATCGTCTGCTGCCTAAAAGAAAGGATTTGCAATGTAAATAACTTTGTGTTTTTCAATTGTTTCAATGTCTCTTTCTAACTGTTTCATTTCTGCTTCCATGCGTTCTTTGCGTGCCTTCTTTGGAGCCGTATCGGTGACCACAGAAAGTCCTTGGTACTGATGATGAAGCTCTTCCCAATTCTTTTTCAATCCATCAAGTATGTCTTGTCTGTGGAACACAAAAACTAAATTTTGAGCCAAACAAACATATACAAAATCACGTTGTTAAAAGTTATTTTAAAAGAGATGGGGCAAACTTTTGCTTCTACCCCTTGCAAAGAGTGACAATGACCCTTTCTGTGCAGGAGTATATAACACCAAGAGAAACCTATACTGTGAGGAACACAAGTGACTTGCCAGGAGGGAAGGAGCCCCAATCCTCTTAGTTGCTTCATGCTATGGAATATGGGATGGGCTGTTAATGTAGACACCACTTTGGTCTGAATGCAGGATAATCAAACAAGGTTGCCACAGACATCACTTTTCAATATTTCATAACTTTTTTTCATAAAAAAACTTCACTGATGAAATAAATACAAAATGTCAGTAGTAGCTTCTAACTTCCCTTTGCAGCCGTCCTTTCCACCCATTCATTTAGACTGAAAACAAAATTCTCTGACTCTTCCCTAAACAAGAGTCCCCCCCTGAACACTTCCTGACCCGTGGGAACCCTGCAAAAAAAAAACACACAAACAAACAAACAAAAGTGTCTTACCTCTGCTCTTCTGTCAAGTTCTTCATTGCTCCCTGTCTAAATCTTTCCTGGACATAAGCATCGTACTCCATCTGAGCCCTTTCCACTTCAGCCTTTCTTCTTTCAAGGTAGGCAGGTGTTTTTCCATAATCTTTCTTGTTTACATATTTTGGTGTCAGCCCTGAAGGCTCCAGTGGATGCGTGGCTCCCCCTCTAGTGTCGGCAAACTTTTTCTCCGGTTTCTTCGGCACAGACATGATATTCTCCACTGCATTTGTTGTGATGTGATTCTTGGTAGAATTTAATCCCATTAATGGTTTCTCTGTGTGTTTGGGAACTGCTGGACGCCTCTTATCATGGTCTGGATACTTGAAGTCAGTTTCTACCAAAATAAAAGTAAATTTATAAGCATTTCTGGAACACATGCTATCTTAAAATTTGAGCAATATGATCTTGTTAATTCTGCCTGTATATCCTGTATCATGAACTGCAATTTTTTACAGGAAGTCTCAATTCATGCTGATGCACTGCTTCAACATTACCCTTAGTACAATTTGGTGTTTTCCTTTGTTCCATTCACATTAAAGTATACCACCAAGCACCAGAAAAAAGAAAACGCATTATTTTACTACCACACACAATAGCATTTCAACTGTTGGTACAAGTACAAGCCTACCACAAGTTATAACACAGGTTGGACTTGGCAGACACACTGAAAGGTTTAAATACTATGTTTTACTGTGGCATAAAACTTACTAGAGAACTTTGTTTAAAGTGCCTATGAAGTGAATTTTTTTTTGCGTTTTTCTGTCGCTTTTTATGTCTACTTTTTGAAATTGCCAAAAGTGAATAATGTTAGAAAGAGAAAAATTTGACTTTTTGCTGTTCAAAGTTCAAATCTGACAACCGAAAGTGGTTCCACTTTGTGTGCAGCCAAAACGAATGTATTACAATGCCGTGATGTAGGAAATTGTTCAGACCACTTCATTGCTACTTTCCGACTCTTGTACATTGGAACTTTCACTAGAGGACATATATCCATCACTATCTGACATTTTACTTGCAAAAAAATGGCAAACTTTGAAGAAATCTCCTATGGCAATTCACATAGCTACAGAGGCAAAGTGGGGTAAGCAAATTGTTAGAACAATTTCCTATGTCATCGCTTGTAAACTCGTTGCCAGTCTCCGGACCCACTGTTTTGCTATGCTGAGCTCACTTTGGGTGGCAAAAAGTCAGATTTTTCTTTTTGTAACATTATTCACTTTAGGGAGCTTTGAAAAGTAGACAAAACAAGTAACAGATAAAAGCAAAAAAAAGTTTCACTTCACTTCAAGTATGGCTGACTTACTATTCTATATACAAAAAATACAAGGGTCTGATAACATGGTGAATTTCACCAGGTTGAAAATTCAGCCTGGTCTCCCAATCAAATTTTCTTGAACACCAATGCTTTAAGAAAGGTTTCCCTACAGACGCAAGAAATGCCAAATGGTATAATGGGTAGTGGTTGCTTGCCACTGCTTGATGGAAGTTCACATGAACTTTGATCAAACAACCATCAACTAACAATACCCACTAGGTCTTTTGGCACTGAAGTCTACATAGGACAACCACTGTCAAAACAGCTGTTGGAGAAACCAGGTTGGAAATAACAGGCTGAAAAAGGCCTATGTGTAATCAAAATACCAAAAAGTGAAGTTGGGGGATGTGCAGTGATTGTGTTTTCAATGAAACAGGGTGTCAGCTATCACTCTCACTCTTACCACTCTCAGCTACTGAATTATCATTTGAGAACACTTCCAAAATGTAGAAACATTGGCCTCCGGCTCGGGTTTCTAAAATTTTCTCAAGCTCCCGTCGTTTTCATACCAGGATGCAGCCTGGCTAATAACGAAAGGACTTTGACCATAAATTATAAGAACAGATATTGTGGAAGCGAATGAGATATTGAGCGAGCAAAGTCTTGTGGCAAACAGAAGGCAAAACAATTCGTGGTAAAATAAGCATAAGTTTTACCACACAAGGGACAGAAGCGAAGAAAATTGTGAGCAAATACTTTGATTGCATAAATGAACAAGATTGTTGCTTACTTTCTGGTAGCTTAAACTCTTTCGAGTGTTTTGCCAAAAAATCTTTCGGTTCAGTGGCAGCAACTTTCGGTGGCCCCTGTAAAGAAAGAAAAAAATGTCAGTCCACAAGGAATTAAACATTGTCGTTTGTCAAAATTCAAGCAACAACAAATCTTACCATGGTTTTGGAACTTTGTTTTTTTGTCCTGTACTCCTGTTTTGCGTTTGAAGCAAAATTCGAGCGGTACCTGTGATACAAATTATTTAAGAAAGCAATGTTTAAGTTGGCAAAAATGGGAATATCAAAAAGACTCTGTTGTGCAGAAAAATCTATTCCCTTAAATCACAAACAATGAAATTTAAGTTGTCGTCAGGGACTCGGGATTGTGGACCAACAAAACTAAAGCTTACATTGATGGCTTCGGAGGCCTTTCTTGAATCTTTGGAATCAAATTATATATGCTTTCTTCATGAATATCTCTGCTTCTCGAAGACACTTGCATAGCCATGGCTGGTTTCTCAGTAAAGCGAACTCGAGTTTCAACTATTCCCTCGTCTGCTTAAGATGGCGGCTCTTCTCTTATAGAAGACAAGGGTGTTGACTGCCTGTTGCTAGGCAATGATTATAGTCACGTGGTTTTGTACGTGTTTGGTTTGCGGCTGCCAGAGTGGCTGCCAGGCAACAAAGTCGTACTCAGTTTCCCTTGAGGGTATCCTGGTTCCCAGGGTCTCTCATCTTCCCCCCTGGAGCGAGTGAGGAAAACTTGGCTCTTGAAATGGTTTTCTTGCTCACGAAATGTTTATTTGTTTTCTTGATCGAGACACGGGTTTTACGCCGAGATGCTGAATTGATTTTCATTGCAATTTAAAAATTCATATTTTGGCAGAAGAAAAAAAAAATGGTACCGCGTGTTTTCCACTTAGAATACAAAAGCAAAACCGACACAACGTAGGATGATCTTTTGAAGATTGTACCTGAAGAAGGTTGGTTTGGCCGGCCGAAATATAGTATACCTTCAAAAAATCATCCTACGTTGTGTCGGTTTTTGCTTTTGTATTCTTCATTTTATATGTAAAGCCGATTAGATCACTATTGATCCAACGTATACCAGCAGGATCATCGTTCCGTTTGCTTGCTTAAACATTTTATTTCCACTTAGACCCCTTGTTTTCCACACCCCGTATTTTCCACAGACCCGGGGACCCCAGCCCCGCGTTTTCCATCAAGTAGGCTGTCCCAACAAGTTAACAACTTCATGTAAGCTACCGTAAATCCTCGAATAAGCGCCCCTCCTATCGGCCAAAATTTAAAATAAGCGCCTCCTTCCTCGAATAAGCGCCCTGCCCCCATTTTGTGGACGAGTACTGAGACAACAAAGGATGTATAGTTTTCGTCGTGTAGTATTAGATTTGTACATTGTTTCAGTTTGTGAACACGTTAAGTGAACACGTTGAATATGTTAAGTACCAACGGTGCCGCGATTTAAACTTTAGCGATAAACAGCTTATGTTGTGGTTTACGCGCCCATTTGGGGAAAATTAAATGAGCGCCCCCCATCTTCTCCTAAATTGGAAATATGCGCCCCGGGCGCTGATTCGAGGATTTACGGTATATCTTCTGTCCTGACGTCAATAAGGAGCCATGCGCCAATATATGTTAACATACAGGAAAGGCACTGAAATCGGGCAACTATTCTCTCTGGGGGCTCCGCACAAAATAGCCTTAGTACGATGATAACGTAACACTAAACATATTGCGTGCAGTCCGTGGCACGTGTCTCAATGGTGTGGAACCCTTAATATGTAAGGCCGCTCCCTTATCGTGATAGCTCATTCTGTCTTTTCGGCTGTTTTTCTTTTTTCGCGTTTCTTTTTCATCGTTTCATCGCTGCGCCGCTCTCCTTATGGCTAACCAGGTTCCTGTTGTACCTGATGTTGAACAACTGGAAGACCCACTAGCAGTAGCGCTAGCCCAAGCCGGGGCCGTTCAGGGCGTTCAAAATGCTGTTGGCGACGAGCAATCCGCTGTCGCGGCGCAAGTTCCCGTTCCTCCAGCTCAACCTGTTCCTGATCCTAACACCGACGTGGTAAGCAGTTCTTGTCTTTTGTTGGCCTGCTGTCGTTATCGTTCGTAGGTTTAACTTTTATGGTGGGTTTGTCTCACTCCTTAAGCTGTATCGAATTTTTTCCGCCCTTTGTTGTGGTGAGTTAGTTACTCTCTAGACTCGTAGTGAGGCGGTACGCAGCTCTTACAAGGTTCGCTCTGATTGGTCGACGTAGTTTTAGGATTAACAAAATTTTCAACAAGAAGTAGATTACTTAAAAATATAGTAAGGAACGAATACCAAGAAATAAATATAAAAGGAAATATGTAAAGATTTTGATGGGAAAGGATATCAGCAACGTAGATCGAATGCATAGGTTGATTTAAGTTAGTTTAGACTTGAAGTTCTTTGTTACTTTTTTGAACTGGAAGATTTGCCATGTTGCCCAGGCTGCTCTTTCGCCCAGTTGCCCTTGTTGCCCTTGTTGCCCTTGTTGCCCTTGTTGCCCTTGTTGCCCTTGTTGCCCTTGTTGCCCTTGTTGTCCATGTTGTCCATGTTGCCCACCTTTTTGGCAAGGGGGTGCCTTAACAGTTACACGTAATACAGGAAGAAGACATAATTAAACCTGTTCACTCTTTTATTATAAGAAACATTTGATATCAATACTACTTGACTATCCCATTTTCTCCAGCAGGCAGTCGCTGCAGCACCAGTCATTAGGTGGCTCGGACTTCAAACCTGCACATCGACTACAAGAGAAAGATATAATACCTAGTTAGGTAGTTAACGTGTGATTGGAAGCTAAGAAATTTTTGAAAGAATCGTTTCCATACAGTACAATGAAATGGAATTGGTTACTTGGTTACTACTGTTGGACTAGATTTGGTTCAGTAATCCGTAAGTTTTGTGTTTTGTAACGTCAGGTTCACAGCGACCGTTGAAAGGCTGAATTGTCACTTGCTAGACAACTTGTCGCGATGAGACTAGCGTGTGTGGGAGATGCTTTACTAATCGAATAAAGCCAGAAATCACGGAAAATCAGCTGTGATTGACGGTGATTTAATTGACGATAATCGAACGTAAACTGAAACATAATGTAATGAATAAACTAATTACCAGATAATAGAAGATTACAAGATGACAAGAGTCACGAAACAATAATAGCAAACATTCCAATCATAACTGCGATATGACAATACTTCCAGTCAAACTTCTCAGTAAAGATCTAATTAAAATCATCAGTGATCCCAAGCAGATACGCATACTGCTAACTGTCCTGATACAATAAATGATAACACTCTAAAACTTGAAAGCAGTAAAATTGTACGATGCGATAAAAACGTGCTTGCGTGAGCGCCACTGAAAGCGATGTGGGAATTTACTAGCAAGGAAAGGACTTAACTGAATTATCAGAGATTCTTATAGGACAGTTGCTAAATAGAAACCTAAGCTAGGGGGAGTGTGAACTATAAAGATCTATCGCTAAAAACAAGATGAAATAAAAACTTTGAAAACTGGGGCTCTGCCACGTGTTGGACTCAGTACAATAGGCTGTTGTATAAAAAAAACCGAGACTAAAGGTACTTAAGGTTAAAAAACGTCAAAACTTGAAACTTATACTAAAAAGCAAGCATAGAAAATAGTTTGTACTTACACATCGGTTCCCGCTTGCACTCTAAATAGTCAAGGGTAGCTTAAAACTTAATTTACTTGAAAACACGTACTGTGCACGCACGATAACTGAAACTTGAACTACTGGCGGGAATATGCCGCTAACACTATCTATATACGTCCACGTGTAAAAACTGATGACGTCATTGCTAAGCAACAAATTGGCGAATCAGAAAGAGTTAAGATTACTCACTTAATTAGAGAAGCCTCGATATAGTGTTCATTACATGTTTGATAGGTTATTTCATACACTTACAAGTGGTACCACTGACGGCAGTCGGTAAACTCAACCCAGTGGATTGGTCCCTTTTTGTTCCCTGGAGGTGAGCTTTCTCGGTACAATTGACAAACATCACTACTGCCACTTTCTCAATATAAAGTGGGAAAGGAGTTGCGATTAATGTACCAGAACCTCGTGGTATTGTTTCGAGTAGCATTTACAATGACGCATTTTCTTTGTGACGCCAATAGCCCCAGCTACAAACGAAAAACGTCCAGTTCCTGATATAAAATGATAAAAGCTTGTCATTCAGAAGTTCCATTTAAGTTAAAAAAAAGACAGTTAGTTACAAAAAGACGTGAAATTTTCCATAATAGAATACATAAGCAATTTTCGACCAAACTTCGCTTAAAGAACAATGTGTGTATAAAGTTACCGGTAAATATAACTCCATCTGCTAAATTGCATTCACTGCGAGTAATTTTGTAACTAACATTATTCCTATAATTTTCTCCTGGTTCCTCGCTTTGTTCAGCTGACACTGCAGCCTCTGTGGTACATGAAGAAAAGACAAACAAACGAGCCTGAACATTTCCCATAGTAAAATACATCACGCGCTTTTAGACCAAAGTGTGCAAAAGTTACCCAACTTCAGAACAAATGTGGATATCAAGTTAACCATAGCTCTGGTAAATTGCATACATTATGAGAAGTCAGTTTCTAACTAAAATTATTAGCATTATCTTCTCCTAGTTCGTCGCTTCGCTCAGTTGACACCTCAGACTCTGTGATACAGGAGGAAAAGACGAACAAACGAGCCTCAAAAGAATTTTCCAAAAACATGATTTGCTTCCAAAATAATGAACTACGCAGGCCTCCAGTAAACAAAAATTAACTTGTAAAACGTTAACTAAAAACTCTAGAAAACGGAAATTACCTTCATCACTTGTTTCGCCGTCTTCAGTTAAGTCCACTGAATCTGTCGTTTGGTGGAAAAGTATGTATGAAGACATTTAAACCCTGTAAAATGTAATCTAAATGGAGTAACACTTTGGCCAATAACAATCAAAAGCTCACCTGACGAGATATCTCCAGTACACATGGAGCGTTTCCGCCTCGTGGCAGAAGAATAGCCCTTAAGAAAGAGAATGCAATACAAACAAACATTAAGATGAGTGTTTCGCCATTTATTTTGCATTTGCGCGCCATCTGGAGCCCTGAAAAATAAATCCCAGCAATAAAAGAGGTGGGGGTATAGCCCTACCAGCCCTTCCCCCCCGTGGTTCCTGGTCAGACACAGTCTGTCGGTCGACCGTTCGGCTGATCGGTTGTCGGTCAGTCAGTCAGCTCTCCATCAATAATTCAATTAGGTAGATGGATGATCTGTTCTTCGTTTGTTGGGCATTGCGAAATTGGTTTTTAGTAAAATGTAATTAACAATGGCACTGACCAAATGAAAAGCATCTCTTTTAAAGAGGCGTCATCTACCTGTACTTCTCCTCTGTAGATGGAGTCATCTGAAAAACAAGATATTGTTCCTCAAACTTACTGGTCTTGTATAGAACTGAGCCAAAAAAACCCATTAATTTCATCAATAAACTAAAACAGGCCTATGCTACTGACTGATACCTCCAGATCTATTTCCTGATCGCATGCCCCTTTCTTTTTGGAGGTCGAGTAATGCAATGGTGAAAAAGGTGTAACCGTTACATCTGAAAACAACATCAGTGATCTTGGTTGGGGACTTCTCAAGAAGTACAGGGGGCCGGAGCTTTTGAAAATGTGGTGGAATTATTTAAGTTTTAGATTTAGTTCTTAACAATAACACAAAATCATCTAAAAATAATACTGTTTTCCTTTACCCTTGTAACTTTAAGTCATATTGCCATCTCTATTGTACACCAGCCAAGTGCACCTTATTACATTAGATTTTCGCGACACTTAAATTCCGCGATTTGGCGGAAATTTTGTATTTTCAATCACTTTAACTTCGCGTTTTCGAGTGAAACAATTTATATCCTTGGCAAGGTCACTTAAACGTGTCCTTGAATTTAGTAAACCGATTTTATCAAAAAGTACAATAACGTCAAAAGTAACAAAAACGCAACGGCTGGAGTAGTATACAACAGAGAGTTCTGCGACCAGGACACACGGACACAGTGACGTCACAATACCCCAGAGGTTGACGTCATCAAAAAATGATGACATCATAATCTAAATATAGAATACAGAGAGTTCTGCGACCGGGAGGTTGACGTCATCATCATAATCTAAATATAGAAAGTGACATCATCGGGATGGAGGGGTGTAGGGTGTCATTGGAGGTGTTACGTCATAATCTGAAAATAGGTAGAATGATGTAATAGGATTATTTTTAGTAACAGAATTCATGTAATGTAAAGTTTATATGAAATATGTAATGTAATTTTTTTTCATGTAATTTTCTCATTATAAAGAGGTGAAATTTTAGGAATATATTAGTAAGCTTAACATGGGTCTGACTCTCTCTGCTCGTCGAATACGATTTAACACGTACCGCTTACTGGCTAGAAAGCTGATCACTCCTATAAGTGAAATAGTTTTGCTGAAAGAAGCATTTTGTGGTCTGCCAGGTACCAAGCTTTCCAAGTTAAAGAACCTTCATTCTGAAGAACCCCTGCCTAATTCCGCCCATTATTGAGTATAGAATAGGAAGAAATACATTTCAGCAGGGTAATTTAGAAACAGAATAAAATATACTTTATTTCTATTACGTGTACTTAATTTTCCGACCTGGGGAAATATTAATTACGTATAGGCGACATGGAAATTGCTTTTCCGTGTTTGGACCGTCAATTTGTATTTTCACTATAAATAGACGCTAAGCAGAAAAGAAATTTCCTTTGGACATGATTACTACCGGCTTTAGTGCCTTGGGCTAAAGTCTATATGAATCTTATACGCCTCAGTCATTATAAAAATCTATGATTGGGAATAAATCGATTTCTATTCGACTGTTAAGGTACTAGACAGAACAAAACAACTCTGTTTGTTCAAATACAATAGAGTTTTCCATTGCTTCTTTGTTATTGCAAAATAATCTCCCTGGGGTCATTAACGCCTAAAGTTATGCAAGCAGACAAGACCGAGAAAATGAACGAACAAATGTATTTCAAAGACGTTTATTGCAATCAACTACTCTTTAACTATTTACAACTCTCAGAGCTCTCACTTGCCAAGTGATCATTACAAAGTTCTACAGTTTGTTCTTTTTATCCGGTCATGATCAAGTACACTGAACCATACTTTGTACTCAGAAGCCTTTTCGATAATTCTGTTTACACTGGCTGCGAAGTTATTAGTCGTTTATTTCAATTAGTTGCTAGCTTGATCAACGTAAAATCACACACGTTGGTATAAACAGCAGGGTGCCAATTAGTGTGTAAATGTATGGTGTCGCGCGATGATAATTTCCCATTTTCATGATCTGTTTGTGGTTTGAAGTATTCGGCAGATTTCTTCCAGTGCTTGAAGTATAAGTGGGATGGATGGTTATGGCGATGGGTGGGCGACTTTGCTGAGAAGAGGGCTGTAGTAATCGCTGGTGCTGGTTTTATAACCGGGTATTATAATTACAATCGGCGATTATCATAATAGGCTTGGAGGTTTAAAAACTTTGTATGTCACATCACACAAAACTGGATCGTTGGCTCGAAGATCTATAGTAATGAGTTGTGGTAATAGTTCTAACAAGGCAGAGATATTAATGTGACGTAAATTGTTATCTCGTTACTAGTAAAATGGAAGGGTAGTTCTCAACCCTTGTCTGTGAATCTGGTATGGATGACATACCAACGCTTGTACAGTCGATAATCTACTTCTCGAAGCAAGCGTTTGAACCGCATAGAATAGCTAGCAGAATGAGTATGGATAAAGACATCTTGTATTCTGGAAAATGCTTGAGAAATTTGAGATTTCCTTTACCGTGAAATTATTAACTGAACTATCATCTTTACTATTAATTTTTCGTTAGATATGAAAAAACATCTCTCGAATGACACGCGCGTTCTTTCTTCTCGCGATCCCACGCGCTATCTCCACGCGTACCATCTCCACGTGCTATCTCCACACGTGCTCGGAAAAAAAAATGGCCCTTTTGGCCCCTGTGGCCCGTTTGGCCCTATAAATTCCGTGTTATAATCGGTTTTGTTCAATTAGGTTCAAACTTTCACACTATTAACATGGTGAATAGAAAATGTAAGCACTGCCCCATCCCAGGGTGTGGGTCAAACTTTTTAGTTCGATTAGCAAACCATTTGAGTCAAGTACACGAATTGACAGACATTGAGCGAAAATATTGGCTACAGTTTGCTAAGTTACAAACAACCAACATGGTTCGTGTTTATGAGAAAGAGGCTGAACCTAAGACTGCTTGGGAATAGGCTCTAAATCTGAAGCATACAGTTCAATCAATTATTTAAAAGTGTGGACCCAAGACTTAAACATCCCTTCCCGGCAATTGTCGCAGGACGAACCTGTTGTGGTAAAAGTCAGTTTGGAAAACGTTTACTTGAATCGGGGAAGGAGCTCATCGACGGAGCTCCTGAAAACCTCAGTTGGTGCTACGGTATTTACCAACCCGCCTACGATGATATGTTGGGTATGTTGACAACTACTCCAAACATCAACTTTGTCGAAGGAGTTCCTAGCGACTTAGAATCTATGATTGATCCCTCCATCAGAAATTTGGTAGTCATCGACGATTTAATGTAGGAACTCAGTAACGATCAGCGAATTACCAATCTGTTCACGAAAGGTTGCCATCACTGCAATTTGAACGTGATATTTATACTACAAACATCTTTCACCGAGGAAAGGAATTGAGGGATACCGTACCAGTTTGAACTGTCATTAGTTGTATTTCTATTCTTAGACGCTCGCATTATTCACCAAAATTCCAGGTATTGCACCATCTCTTTAAGAGCTTTATTTAGCGATGACGTTATTCTTTTCAAAAGTTTTGACTTAGAAACTTATCTTTGAAAACGTATTATTACTTTACACAAAGTGCATTTTGTGCGGTGCTTCAGCATTCCCGCCTGTCATTGGAAATGTCACAAACATCTAAAAAGTCACAAATAGGAAAGCGGCGCAACTTCTTAAGGTATAATTAGAGTCGAATTAAGCATTTGCATTATTATATCCTCAAGTAAACCAATCAAGTGTTAACACGTTACAACATGATTTGTAACAACATTTACTGCATACCAGAGCAAAACGTAGTTAACAATGTTCTTGAGCTCTAAAGGACTATGGTGGAACAAATGAACGGAAACGTGACAATCAGATGTAATCTTACGCAATAAAACAACAGTTACACCCAGTCGACTCCGCTGGATTTTCTATATATTGATTAAAAGTGTTAGATAGTGATATAAAGTTCGCATCGCCCCAGGGAATTAGCCATTGAAAAGAATTGAATCTATCGGAATGTGAATTCATGCAAAGAACCTCTCAACTTTGATTTTGGCATCATTCGAATAAAAGATGCCTGTGAGTATCATGATCAGGTAAAATTCCACTCTTGTAAGAATCAAATTTTTCTTTCATTACTTTCTCTCGATTAATCGTTACATTGTAGACTTAGATCAATTCTTTCAGTTCTCATTACTTATCTCTAGAAAGTGTGTTGGTTATATAAGGAGAGATTAGATGTTGATTACTCCTGGGACCTACATAATCACATGTAAAAGTTAAACAGTGGAAATGAAAAACTGGATTACCGTGTGTTCGCATACCAAAGACTCCCCGAGCAAAACCGAATTAACAGAAACGTGAGTTTATAATTGCATTTAAATTGGATAGATTCATGCTTCAGTCGATGGATAATCAGGTAAGCACTCGACAAGGCATGATGATAAAATGAACTTTTTTTTATTCTTGGTCAATTCGCGTAGTGTGAACTAATTTAGTTACTTTTAGAAGAAAAAGCAGCCGAAAAGGCCGAATGCAAAACAAACCTTACACGCAAAAGGTAATCTATCAAAGGAAGAAGATTAAACAATATAGCTTTACTAACCAAGAGAGAAATATGAAATGAAATAAAAAGGATCCCCCTTACTTTTCTCACGTTCTTACGTTTGAGAAGTTTCATTGAAATAAACGACTAATAACTTCGCAGCCAGTGTAAACAGAATTATCGAAAAGGCTTCTGAGTACAAAGTATGGTTCAGTGTACTTGATCATGACCGGATAAAAAGAACAAACTGTAGAACTTTGTAATGATCACTTGGCAAGTGAGAGCTCTGAGAGTTGTAAATAGTTAAAGAGTAGTTGATTGCAATAAACGTCTTTGAAAAACATTTGTTCGTTCATTTTCTCGGTCTCGTCTGTTTGCATAACTTTAAGCGTTAATGACCCCAGGGAGATTATTTTGCAATAACAAAGAGGCAATGGAAAACTCTATTGTATTTGAACAAACAGAGTTGTTTTGTTCTGTCTAGTACCTTAACAGACCGAGTAGAAATCGATTTATTCGCAATCATAGATTTTTATAATGACTGAGGCGTATAAGATTCATATAGACTTTAGCCCAAGGCACTAAAGCCGGTAGTAATCATGTCCAAAGGAAATTTCTTTTCTGCTTAGCGTCTATTTATAGTGAAAATACAAATTGACGGTCCAAACACGGAAAAGCAATTTCCATGTCGCCTACACGTAATTAATATTTCCCCAGGTCGGAAAATTAAGTACACGTAATAGAAATAAAGTATATTTTATTCTGTTACTAAATTACCCTGCTAAAATGTATTTCTTCCTATTCTACACTCAATAATGGGCAGAATTGGACAGGGGTTCTTCAGAATGAAGGTTCTTTAACTTGGAAAGCTTGGTACCTGGTAGACCACATAATGAGGCTTCTGTCAGCAAAACTATTTCACTTATAGGAGTGATCAGCTTTCTAGCCAGTAAGCGGTACGTGTTAAATCGTATTCGACGAGCAGAGAGAGTCAGACCCATGTTAAGCTTACTAATATATTCCTAAAATTTCACCTCTTTATAATGAGAAAATCACATGAGACATTCCAACTTATTTATGAGAAAATCACATGACTTCTGTTACTAAAAATAATCCTATTACATCATTCTACCTATTTTCAGATTATGACGTAACACCTCCAATGACACCCTGCACCCCACCATCCCGATGATGTCACTATTCTATATTTAGATTATGATGTCATCATTTTTGATGACGTCCCCTCCATCCCGATGATGTCACTATTCTATATTTAGATTATGATGATGACGTCAACCTCCCGGTCGCAGAACTCTCTGTATTCTATATTTAGATTATGATGTCATCATTTTTGATGACGTCAACCTCTGGGGTATTGTGACGTCACTGTGTCTGTGTGTCCGGGTCGCAGAACTCTCTGTTGCATACTACTGGCTGGACTATACGTAAACAGTAACATAATGTGAGTCACTTAATTTTCGCTTCATGTTATGTTCGCGAGACTTGTTGTTCGTGTCACTTTAACTTCGCGATTTTGTTTTAAAATCGCGAAATTCGCGAAATTAACGTGTCGCGAAAGTATCATGTAATAAGGTACTTTGAACTGGAAGGAGTTACCTCCGTTGTCGATTGTCTCAAATGTGTGCCAATTCCTGTTATAAATTAGCATGACTCACCCCCAGGGGTAGCTGAAAATTGAACGACCCGCCCCTTACCAATGCAAGGGCTCAAAACCGATGATCCATGCACAAATGGATTAATTTTGACTTGACTGAAGTAATATTCGCCGAGTTGCTTATATGCAGTATAAAACAACAGACCTTCCCATAGTCTCTTGACATCCACTTTTATTTCATTGAGAAGTCTGACATACTATTCTTTGTCAGTACCTTTCTCCCCCTGACAATCAGGAACTTCAGTTACTACTGAGTCACTTTTTTTCCTTTTCCCCTTCCCTCCCTCGTCATTGCCACCCATCGTGACAAACAGGGGCAGTTTCCTGTGGGGTATGAGCTCTTGTACCAGTTGCTAATAAGTCGATAGAAAGCCGGAATAATTTAATTTAATGATTTTTTTTTTAATTTATGTAGCGCGCTGTTTCATTTACTGTTGAACCTCGTTAATACAGTCACCAATGGGTCATGAAAATTGGACCGTATCACAGTCAAACCAAGTGAAGCGTACCCCTCAAGATTACATTAATGAATTGATCATTTTAATGTTGAGCCTGCTAATCGTTTCAAGAATGCACTGATAAATTGCTTATTTGAATATTGAACTCGCTCGTCATTTCAAAAATCAATATTAAATTGATTTTTTTGAACAGTAAACCCTTTAGCCATATTCTTGGAATGACTAGTGGGTTCAATTTTCCAATAATCAATTCATTATTGCATTCTTGAAACGACTAGTGGGTTCAATATTCTAATAATCAATTCATTATTGCATTCTTCAAATGACTAGCGGTTCAATATTCAAATAATCAATTAATTAATGTAATCTTGAGGGATACGCTTCACTTGGTTTGACTATGACGGGATAGGGTCAAATTTTATGACTGGCCTTAATTGAGTGACGTCTTAACAGATATATCACAATTGTACTTGTAAACAACTTTTCTTTACTAAGCATAGGAATGCAGATCTATTTTTTTTTAAGTAATTGAACCTTCAATCAGTACGTACACTATTACCAACAGAAAGATGAACATAACTGGTTTGAGTGACCGTATAAACGGGTTAAAATTATAAAGGATTATACAGGTTGGGATTTCAGACGGTGGCCTCCGGTCGTGTTAGGGACTTTAGGGAACTTAAGCACAGGTCGCTTTAGAGGCAACGGTAACTTACATTTACTTAACGATTTGGAATGGCCCTCCTTCAAAACAGAGGGAAATCTGCTCGCCTCACATTACTTCATAGAGCTATTCATGGTGAATCAGCATTAGAAATCCAATGCTATATCAAAAGGCGTAATTGTCAACTTCGATCTTTTCACAAAGACAAGTTCATCGAACTAACTCCGAACACAGAAAGCTATAGGAACTAATTTTATTGTAGAACTATTAGAGAATGGAACGCCTTACCTAACGATGTTTTAGATGTTAGAAAAGTCAATTATTCAAGAACGCTCTTAGATTAGAATGATGACATTTTAATTAGGTTCTAATTTTTAAATTTTAATTAACTTTTCTTAGTGATCTTTTTAAATTATGTGCATATTTTATTATATATTTTTAAGGTTTTTTACCCCCCACGCTGCTTTTTATTTTTTTTTATTTAATGTCTTGCAGTGATGGGAGCATGCCTCCCTTTGCAAGACCCCCATAATGTAGATGTAGACGTAGACGTAGACGTAGAACTTTAGCAACCGAAAGAGCCTTGGAAGAGAACAACGTTGTTCCCGCCAAAATATAAACGTTAAGCAGCTAGATGAGTTTTGCAGCAGCGATGTCGGTAACAAACTCTGTTCGCTTTTAAAATAAGCTGTTTGAGAGAATGTCATCCTTCAGTGAAATGAGAAACCTGCTTCTTTTTTTGTATGACAGTAAAAGCATCTATGACGAAGAATTTTTGATCTTGTACGAAAGTTACAGTTCCAAGAATCCAGAATTCCCTTACAGCTCCTACCCAAAGTTTGATTACGACCAGATGGATGAATCAGAGTGTTTGGCGGAGTTCAGAGTGTGAAAGCAGGACATAACTTTATTGGCAAATGCTCTTCAATTACCAGTCACTTTCCGATGTCTGCAAAGAACAACTTGTGACCGAACTGAAGGGCTTTGTATGCTTCTGAAGTGCTTCTCGTTGTGAGTTACAAGGACAGAATATAGCAGGCCAAAAATCCAAGTAATCACATGCATAGAGCAGTGCGTAGTGTTAAAACGAACTCGACAAGAACTTCTGACTATGATGTAAACAGAGTTTAATTGACAGAGATCAATGTTCCATACAAACTCAAATGAAACGAATCACGTGCCAAGACGAAGGTAGAATTAAACCACGTGCTGTAAGCTTAGCTGTAAGTCGTATGATGTAAACCGTATGCCGGTTCGAACTGAAATACAATAACGAAAATAGGAGCTAACGTAACTAACATACTGAAGTATAAAGATAAAATAACATAAATGAAGAAACTATTGCTAACATTCTCAATAACGTCCGTAACATGGAAGTGTAACATAATCGGCACTTATACTGATCGTACGGAAGGCTGGAAAATGATTAATAGGCTACACGGTGTGTAACTTGGACGGTACTTTTATAGCAAAATAACCCTATATTGGAGATATGGACCTAATCAAGTGCGATTCCGAGCATACAGAACTAACCGATTTAGTAACGATAAAAGGAAACTCAACCGAAACAAATAACAATAGAAAACCTAAGAACTAACCCTAAAGAACAAGGAATAGATTACTCACTTTGGTTTGCACACGCACTGAACTTGACTTGATAGAATAGACGAGTAAAAGTGTATAGAGAAACTATGGCCCAATGCCGAGTAGAAGTTGACGCAGTGAAATCTGCACTTGAACTGACCTAACCGAGGAAAACCTCGTGGATATATCTAACCGGAGAACACGTACGCAAAACCTAGCGGTTATGACTATTTTCCTAACGGACATAGCAGCTGAGGGCTGGTCAACCACAGTAGATTAAATAAGTAAGTAAGGCCTTGTTTGAAAGTGACAATTACTTGATAACATCTACGGTAAAGTAAGTTCCTGCGACAAAAAACGAATCAACATCACGTTTCAAAACCAACACTCGTATCCATGTCGCTATTCAGACATGATTCATCGTTTTGAAAGACCAGTTCCTGAAACAAGCATGATTACCAATACAGTGATGGATCATATTTTTTTGAGCCATGGTATGGGCGGCTATCACCACCAAAAATACAAGATTATTAAATGACCAAACACAAGCTGTATAAGAACTGTCTGCTCGTGCTTGGCGAGCTCACGGTCCTCCTGCAACGGGCCTGGAAAGAGGACCTGATACCTCAAGACTGGTGCCTTGTGGATGGCATCCAAATCCCCAAAGAGAAGAACTCAGTTGGCATTGGCAACTTTTGCCCGATTTCGCTGCTTAACGTAGAGGGCAAGATCTTCTTTGGCATTATCGCTCGCCGAATGACAAACTTCATGGACAATGGGCTTATTGATACCTCTGTACAGAAAGCCGGTATCCCAGGGTTCCCTGGATGCCTGGAGCATGCTCAAATGATCTGGAACTCTATCTGGACGGCCAAGCAAGACAAAAGTGAACTACATGTGGTCTGGCTTGACCTTGCCAATGCCTACGGATCAGTCCCCCATGACCTGATCTATCGTTCCCTCCACTTCTTTTACATCCCAGGAAAGAGCAAAGTGCTCCTACAAAAGTACTTCGACTCAGCCTTCATGTGCTTTACTACCCAGCACTACACAACCAACTGGCAATCGTTGGAGATTGGCATCATGATGGGCTGCGTCATCTCTCCACTCTTGTTCATCATGTGTATGGAGATGCTGTTATGGGGAGCCAAAGATGCAACTGAGGGGGAGATAGTGGATGGAGGCATAGTGCTACCACCAATGAAAGCGTTTATGGACAATGTTACAACTCTTACTGAATCCAGGACTGGGACAGAGCTTCTCCTTCAGCACCTGAATGAGCTTTTTGCATGGTGCCGTATGAAAGCCAAGCCTAAGAAATGCCGCAGTCTCTCCATCGTGCACGGACAAGTCAAAGAAATCCACTTCTCCATTGGTGCCGACCAGATTCCAACCGTTAAAGAGCAACCTGCAAAGAGTCTGGGCCGGTGGTATAGCATCCCACTTACTGACTGCCATCGCGGTACCGAAATTGAGAAAACTGCAAAGGACGGTTTAATAGCCATCAATGAGACAGATCTCCCTGGAAAGCTGAAGGCATGGATTTTCCAGCATGGCCTCCTTCCTCGTCTGCTTTGGCCGCTACAGATTTACGAGGTAACACTCACTTGTGTTGAAGCAATCCAACGGCACGTCAGCAAATGCCTCAGAAAATGGCTAGGGGTCCCTCCCAGCCTTACAACTGTCGGGCTGTACAGCCACTCGGCAAAGGTACAGCTACCACTTTCTTCCATTGTGGATGAATTTAAGGCTGGCAAGGTGCATCTCCACATGGTGCTCTGGGATTCACCTGATCAAGTGATCTGCGAGGTACAACCCGTGGTGAAATCTGGCCGGAAATGGACTGCTCAACAGGCCGTAACTGAAGTAGAAGCCAGCCTTCAAACTAAGGACATCGTAGGGCGGTGCAAGATAGTAGAGCTGGTCTGGGTAATAACGTACATCACTGGTTCTCTGCGCAGGGTCCAAAAGGCTGTCGTGAGATGGTCATTGAGGAGGTACGCGCCATCGACGAAGAAAGAGGATCAGCTACAGCAGCTGGGTTTGCTAAACAGTGTGCTTGGTCGTGCTGGGAAGAGGCAGAACAGAGAAAACTCAGCTGGCCCACCCTTTCCCAGATGGAGCCACCGAGGATCAGCTTCCTACTGAGGTCTACGTACGACCTCCTTCCTACGCCTACAAACCTCAAACAGTGGGGTATTATCGACGACGACATTTGCCGTGCATGCAACCAAACGCGTGCCACTCTACAGCATGTGTTAACGGCTTGCAATAAGTCACTTCAGAAGTACACCTGGAGGCACAACAAAGTGTTGCGGGTTATAGCCGAAGCCACACAGGACCAATGCGCTAGCACTAATAAGGCACCAGTTAAGGAGATAACAAATCAAGGCATCAAGTTCCACAGGGAAGTTGAGCAGCCCCAACCAGCCGCTGTGAAGAGAGCGAAACAGTCGAGGCTACTTACAGGTGCCCAAGACTGGCAAATGCTGGCTGATATATCTAAAGCCCTGCATTTTCCATGTCACATTGCCATCACAACTGTGTGCCCAGACATCGTAATCTGGTCCGACTCCCGTAAATGTGTGCATCTGGTCGAACTAACTGTGCCTTGGGAAGGGAACTTTGACTTTGCTAACGAACGCAAGAGAACCTGTTACGAGCCTCTCCGTGCTAGCTGTGAAGATCATGGCTGGGCCTGCAGTGTTATACCCGTCGAAGTCGGTTGCCGCGGCTTCATTGCAAGATCGACCAGGTCCTTCCTGTCAAACATCGGACTCCCAAAGAAAGCTCTCCGAGCAACAATCAAGGCTCTTCAAGAAGAAGTGGAGGTAGTATCTAACTGGATCTGGCAGTCATCGCGTAGTGCCTAAATCTGCGCTGATCACAATATCTTATTAAACTGCATCCAGTAAAGCTCTCTGCTGCCTGGACTCTCCTTGTGCATACACCACACGTTTGCTGCCATTACGCCTGACCAGGCATCACCCAGTGGCATCTGCCGCTGGCGGCGCCAGGAACTGTAGTCCCGTTGCTAGCCGCTGAAACTACCATAGTTCCTGGTCAACGGCTGACGAGGGTGATGCCTAGCAGTTGGCAGTTAAAGCCTCTGTATGAATTCCCCCCAAATAGTTTTGGTGTTCTTCTGTTAAATGGTCTACTGAAACAGTGAATGATTTAGACAATTTAGAAATGGTTCAGTCACCAATATTAAAATGGAACAAACTAATAAGAATCAGTTTATTCAAATGAGAATCCATCTGACTACGATACGTAGCATGATCAGATCTGACAACAAACAGTCGTGTTCTGTTTCAAAATGGTGTAATTAATGGTGAAACGGTTGAAGCAATGGACAAATCATTTAATTCACCAAGAAATGGTTCAACTCCCCGATCAATGGTTTAGTGTAGTGCCAACTGATTTAATGCAGACACAAACAGTGCAGTACGAAGTCAAATCATTCATGCAAACAGCAAATAGCTTAACTTAATGTTGAGCTGTTCAGTCATAGAAGCAATGGTCCAGTGTAATTAGAAATGATTGAACTAAATTAGCAGTGATTTAGCGTGGCACGAAACGAAACAGCCTTCTTTGCGCACTGAACCACAAAAAATAAAACAGTGAAGTGAACAAGTCAAGATTGAAATGGATCAGTCAATGTGGGGTCTGAGTAATACCATCATATTTGGCACCAAATTAGCAGAGTGAATGACCGTGACACAGGTCAAACAGACTCGGCGAGCTTGGCCAAGTGTGTTGCGGACAACTTTGGTAAGTTTGCTTCTTTTTATTTCATTTTGCTATGTATTTCTCTCCAGAAGATATATCTTTGCGAGTGCCAGAGAGAACCTAGAAATTATGACAATATTTATGAGATCAGATAGGATATTATATCAAGGTTAAAGAAGGTTACAGTCACGAGCCTGAACTCAAAGGAAATGATGACACCTCCAGTTTACTCACCTTTGTTCTTTGTCTCGTTTCAGATTTAATTTTTTTGGACTATTTTCCACTATGGTACGGATTTTGCTCTATATTTTAACGCTGTTTTAAATTGATCATATCACGGTTTTCGACGACTTCTTGACGGGTAGGGAAAGCGGTCAGAAATTACAGTGTTTGTATGGGAATCCGATGGCAAACAACTTTTTGCAAAATCAAATTTTACACAATTTGTGAATCAAGACATTAAAATATCAGGTAGAAGATTGTATTCACCAAGTTTGAAGGATGTAAATTGGCTGGAAGACGATCAATTAATTTTTCTAATTTTCCATACATTTGTCTGCAATCTTTTTCCCGCGAACTGCATCTACCCAGTCAAATTTACAAACAAATGAGTGGAAAATAAGAAATATTAACTCAGCGTCTTCTAGCCCAGCTACATCCTTGAAACTTGGTGAATACAATCTTCCACTGACCTAGTATTTTAACATTGCAATTCACAAATTGTGTAAAATTACATTTTGGAAAAAAGTTTTTTTGCCATCAGATTCCCATACAAACACTGTAATTTCTGACCGCTTTGTCTGACCCCTCAAGATGGCGTTCATTGTTGAATATTAATCCGTGTTGGGCTAAACAGCTTTAGAAAGTGTTTGCTTTTGGGAGAAATGCCTCTTTACAAAACGTGGCATATAACTAGACGGGAAAAAAAGACTGTGGCAGCCAGTGGAAGGGGTAAAAAAGCCTGTGAGTGTGGAAGGGGTATTTGACATCAGTGTTTTCCCCCTGGGTAATGCATCAGTCAATTCCAGCAGTGCCCATCCCCACCCCGAGCAACCGCGGAGCATTTGCTGACATTGTCAGTCCCGGGGGTGGGGCATTCGCAATTTTATCGTGGCCCGGGGACTGGGCATTTGCGTACCCCGGGGCAACCCCCGGGCATTTGACACACATGTTTTTAAAAGTGCCATGGATGAATTCAGCGGAAAAGACGAGGCATTTGTCGAGCAATGGCTTGTCCGTCAGGGACTAGAAAAACTGGTCAATGTTTTTAAAGGTATGTTTTCTCAATTTTGGATATTTCTTCATTATTTGTAAGCATATAAATATAAGTGACAAGGTGAACTATATTTTGTTTTAATATCACAAAACAATCACTGATGTGAGCACGACTATTTCGCATTCAAAACTAGCCTGGCATTTTTTAAATTCATGAAAGTGGAGTTAAAATACGTAAGATTTGTGAATTCAAATGATGTGATATTCAAGACAGATCTTGCGAGCTTTATAAAATGCAATGCATCATCATTTAAAATGTCTTGATTCTTCACAGAAAAAGTAGCCTGCGAATACAGGCGCCTATCATCGCTCGCGGCTGGGGTCACGTCCACCGCAATCCCAGCGCAGTTTTTGAAATAGGTTTTAGAGTACTACGAATTCAATGATTGAATTCGCACTGCTGTTTAATAGGAATATGCGCATTTTTAATATTACAAGGTGACAACACAAGACAATTGAAGCCCTTTAAATTGCAGTGAAACGTGATGAGCTACAAATCACCCACGTAGAAAACTATTTATATTTGAAAATCTCATATCATATGTTTGTAGTTGCTTCTCTTTCTTTAGAATTGTTTTCATCTTTTGTATGTTGCTAATACATATGGAATAATATAATTTTCATGATCTGTGACCGGGTTTCTGATGCCATCGTGGTACAAACACAGCAAACATTTTTTCTAATCGATGATAAATATAGTTATAAATTAAAAGATTGTATAATAGATGACCAAATCTACCACGGAAAAAGCTCTTTTGATGAATGTAACCCTGTTAGGAATTGAGCAAGGAATTGCATTTTTAGTTTTCCTATTTTAATAATATTAAGTACAACGTTCCTATACTCAGAGTGGAAAAACTTTGCACCACAAAGGGTGTGGAAAACTGAAAACAATTGCGGCCTTCCCAGCTCGGCTGTATTCCTCAAATTTGATCAGAATTAAAGTCTTTCATCTGTTTATCTTTATAAACTGTCCGATTCAGGAATATTTGGAATTTTAATTTTCTGTGAATGAGTCTATTTGACATTAGTGGCATTGTTCGCTGACATGGCTGTCGGGTAGTCTATATCGAAACTGCCCTACTTTTATTCTAGAGAATGAAATAGATGGAGACGCATTCCGCCTTCTGGACAGGGATTCCTTGAAGGCTATGATCCCAAAACAGGGTTTGTTGCTCAAGTTTGATCAAAAGTTTAAGCAAATTGCCAACAACCTGGAGACTGCATCCCCTAAAGTGGTTTTAACTACTGGCAGCACAACGCCTGTTGTTGTGACTGATGATGTTCAATCCTATCCATCCCCATCCCCTGTATGTGACGAACCGTCTCAAAAACCGCTTAAAGAAGAGATTATCAAAGAGCAATCAAAAATTTATGGCAGATTCAGGGGAGATGCGAAGTTGACAGCGTGGCAGGAAGCTGTAAATGCTGCAGCCCTCAAAATAGCCTTGAAGTCGCCAAATGAAATGTGCGACAGAGCATCCTTAAAAGCAAGCGCTGAGGCAGATGCAAGGAAAACCTTTGTCTACCGTAAGAAAACCGGTTCCAGATCAAAATTTGCTGAGTCCGAGAAGTCTGTACCCAAAACGAAAAAGCAGTCAACTGATGACAGATCCAAAGAAATCAACTTGCTTTCTGTGGAACTTCAGTCACTAACAGCGCAAAGCGCAAATAAACAAAAGGAGGTTGCGCATGCAAATAATTTAAAGGAAAACGAAAGATGCACAAGTTTGCACAAAGAGTTGCGTGCTATGTTAGTTGAAAGGCAACAAGTACAAAATAAGCACTCCGATCTTCACAAAAAGGAAGCAAAGCATTAAACTTACATGGCATGAAGAACCACTTCCTCAAGGACCACAGCAACTGCAACATCGACAGACACTGCAACCAAAGTGGACATAAGGTCCTTTCTACGAGTCAAGATGACCAGCGATCCAAATCAAGATGGCTGCGAAGAGAGTGCAGAAGTGGTTTCAAAAAAGAGGAGGTTGGATTTTAAAGATATCAGTGGCAAGGGTATTGTGGTTGGAGTGGAGGTTGCGGATGATAAGAAGATTGGTGGCGAAATGGTTGAAGTTAATGGAGCAAAGGAAGTACCATGTGTGGTGCTTGAAGATGAGGCAGTGTCTGATAAGAAGACTGATGACGAGAAAAGTGAGGTGTCCGGAGTAAAGGTGGCGTCGTGTGCGAATGTTGGTGATGAATATAATAAGGTAAGGTAAGGTAAGATAATAAGAAATTCTGAAATTCTGAAGCATACAATATGCAGCAGTTACAACTTGTTGAAATAAAAGGCAAGTAAACTGTATGGAATAATAAGAAGACCAGTGAAGACAAAGATGAAGTGTCTGGAGTAAAGGTGGCAACGTGTGCGAATGTTGGTGATGAAGTAGTGGATAATGAGAAAACCAGTGAAGAGTCTGGAATGAAGATGGTTTCTAGCAGTACCACTAGCGAAGGTGTTGATCATTATTTTTTATAGATTCATGCCCCCAGAAAGCATTTGATCTGGGGAAGGAATCAGAGTTAGAAAAGTTTATATACATTCTCACAATGCAGGAAAGGAGAAAACTAACTGACACAAAACGTCAAAAGATTTCGGAACAGATACGAGAAAGTTTGTTTGAAGGACTAACCCTTTCCGAATATGTGTTGGCCAAGGAGGCAAAATGCCGTTTAAATCATAAAGATTGCCTTTCTTGTAATCCCATGATAAAAGCTGGAAACTTGGTCCTGAAGAGTAAGGTGGTTCCTTTGTCTTTTGTGTGGAACAGTTCCTTTGATGGCGTACCTTATGATTGCGAGAAGGCGCAACGGCGATTGCTACAAATGCCTCTGGCCACGATAACGATCGATAGCAGAGTTTACCTGGTTGAAAAAGATTACTTACAAGGCGCTAACTACGAATCAGCGAAAAGGGAGATCACTTTCAGGCATTCCTCTCAGGAGATGAACTACACCTCTCGCACAGATTTCAACTCACTACTGACCTTCGTCGCACAAAGTGAACCTGAGAAAGAAATTCTGAAGCATACAATATGCAGCAGTTACAACTTGTTGAAATAAAAGGCAAGTAAACTGTATGGAATAAGCCGTCTGAAGAAGAGGTCAGATAAAGTTAGTGCTGCATCAACGATTGCAAAAGAAATCCAAACCAGGAGTAAGACATTAGCAAAAGAAGAAAAGAGAGTGTACTTGGCTTCTTGCGGCGTAGATCCAAAGGATATCTTGTCAGATAGCTCCGAATCAGATGGTTCAGATTTTTCCGATGACACAGAAGTCTCCCTGGAAAGTCTTGATAGTGACATTGACCGAGAAGTGAGCAACAGTGAATTTAAAGAGGTTCAAAAGAAAGGTCATTGGACAGAAGAGCATTACCCACCAGCAACAAACTCTGAGAGAGATGCTAGACCTGATGACAGCTGGACTGTTCAAGCTCTTGATGTGAATGATGCCGATAACAGAGAAATCCCCTTTGAAAGTCTTGTTAGTGAGAGTAACAGCAAAGTGGCTCAGAAGGAGTTTGAAAAGACTGACAAAAGCGATGACTGGAATGAATGCCAAGATACACCTGAAAGAGACAGTTGGAGACATGCTAAACCTGATGGGAGCTTGAAGGATACACCTGTCATTGATGTTAATTCTGTTGTTGTCTTAGACGAGTTAAGAGAAGTATCATGGAACTGGTTTGCCTTTGTGACACTACTGGAAGAGCAGTTCAAAAATCAAGGTTATACTTCAGCAGTATTTGATCAGTTTTTAATGGACTTTGCTAGACACTTACCGGAACTTGGATTGGATGAAGAGGAGCAAAGATTGACTGAGCACTCTCGTCTTGCATATCTTGAACATTTGCGTCAAAAAGAAGCCGATGTGGGTAGAATATCTGATACTCCAAGCAATTCCAGTGACGACGAATATAATGAAGAGGTGATACCTGAAACACAAAGCGAGAAAATACGCCTGAAACTCAAACAGATCGATCAGAAGTCACGTAAGAAAGCCAAGAAAGAAATTGAAGCGCAACGATTGTTACGGAAGAAGGTGTCACAGTCTGCTAAGACCATTATTATTACTTATCCTGACATAGGAGAGGTTATTGAAAGTTTTGTACAGGAAACTGATGTTGGAGCGGACAGTTGGCGAAGAACGGGGTGTATACATTTTCTGGCGATCAGAAGAAAACGAAAAGAGTAACATTTAGTAAGATCCAAGAAAAGTTAAAAGAGCATTATGGGAGACATTTTAGCTACGGCACAGTTGTACAGTTGTGTGTTTCGAGGCACAAAAGGCGCCTCTCAAGTAAACGCTACAAAGGGGTAGCTAACATTAAGTATCAGAGAGCTAGGAAGTGTTTTTCAATCAAGTACAATCCTGATTATAAATGGAGCTGGTCACTGTACAAAGTTCTGAATCAACTGCAGTCGGATGGGAAGCACATAATGCTACTTAATCGAGATGATCAGGCAGGGTTCAGACTAGACTCCACTTACATGCACAAGAACCTTCCAACATTGTCAGTGAAACCAAGTGCCCCACACGGACTCACTTTTTGAACAAGTACTCGGCACAGCTTCAGGTGACAAGTTACAACTTCTCTAAAACATCAACCTCAGATGAAGTGTGCATTGGAATTGTGAAAGCATCAGGTTTGCATGAAAAGAGTCCTTCTCAGCATACCGCTGACTTGCAAAAAGTCGAAAACCTTGATGTCTCAAGACACATCTTTCTAAGCGATGGGGAGGACATTGCAAAAGAAATTGAATGCGTAAGAGTGGATGGTGGGGCAGATGAAGGGCCTGTTCATCATGAGGTTCAATTTTCGTGGACTGTGCGGCACGTTGTGAGACCAACAAAGATCACAATGGTTACTAAAAGATGTAGTGGAGACAGTTATCTTAATCGTGTCGAGCTGCAAAACGGATGTCTCAGTAAAGGCCACAGCAACACCTTTATCCCATCAACCCTCTGTGGTTCTCCATTCAGTGAAAGTGGTGGGATTGATGAAGATAAGTACAAGGCCAACATGTCTGCGGCGTTGGATCAGTATATAGAATGAGTGGATGGCACACCCTGCATGAAGACAAAAATCCACCTTTCAAGAGGAGTAGAAGACCACATCTTTCTTAAACGACGACCACAATTGTTAGTGTTTCTGAAAGGAAGTAAGAAAGACAAGGAAGATTTGAAACTAAAACCCCACCTTGTACAACTACTTCTCTGAAATTTGGCAGGTGCGAAATAATCATGTCGACGAAAGCCTTCCTCTCAACTACGCCTTCATGCTGAAGTGCTGTGGCAGGAAAGGGTGCCCACATCCATTGTGTTTGAAAGGTGAGGGTATCTCTGCCCATTTTCTGCAGTAATAACGAAACATCTTCTTTGTTTGTAAGGTGTCCTGTGATACATACTTTGGAACATTATTGCAATTATGGGAGACGTCAAATTTTTGATCAGGAAGCATTCCATCCGTGATTATTATTTCACTATGACTATTAAATAGCCATATTCTTTATCATGTCATATAGTCGTTCCGAGTGGTGTTAAGATTACTAGTAATAATAGCGTATTCATGTACAGTCTTTAATTTTCAGTCGCACAACCTAGTGGAGGTCAGTTGAGTCAGTCACAAGAGTCCAGTAGCAGTGCACCCCCTGTAAAAGTGTACTGTGTGTGTGATGGACCTGAGGAGAAAGGAAGGTTAGACAATTATATACTACACCTATATTTGAGTCATCTGATCTGATATGGAAACTTAGAAAATATTTTCAGTACAATGGATGATATTTGTCATCATGGTTTGTTAATCGTTGCTAGGTTCATGATTGCCTGTGATCAGTGTGGCAGTTGGTTCCATGGCAATTGCATGGAAATTAATGAAGACATGGCAGCATCGATGGAAATGGAAAACATCCCCTTTGTGTGCCCTGAATGCAAGAAGCCAGGTATGCTTGGAAAATGCCGGTGATTCGTTTTATCGTTTCGTGATGGAAAGGTTTCTGTTTTACTTGATGGCATAAAAAGAAAGTTTTAACACCATACTGCAAATACAATCCTCAACGGAATCGCTTTTAACAGTACACGGTTTTTTCAACTGAGGCTCGGAGTAAGACTTCATCTATTAATGGACTTCGTTGTAATTTATAGGAATTAAGGTATCAGTAAGGGGAAAATTTGCAATTTTGCATAATTTTACTTTTATAAGCGGTTGGATAAATCTTAAAGTAATCTTTAAGATAAAAAAAACTCCACGAAAAAATCTTATATCTGCCGCTAGTTATTGCACGAGAAAGATTGTTTTGGATATTAATTACTTAATCGAGAGTTGACAACTTCTGTCAAATGAATTAATTGTCGAGGCAAGAAGTCACATGACATCAAGATCATGCTGAGTTGACACATGATTCGCGCACCATAATCAGTGCCGGATGTCTTTGAAGAAAACAGAGCGATCTCGCTAAATTAGCGGAAAGCGGCAAAGGGTTCGTTTTACAATCAAGAAAAATTGCTGCATGAACGCGACAACGATCGCGATCATGAAGCCAGCGAGCAAGCCGAAATGAGCGCAAGCCGCGCTAAAATACTGTTGCAAGAAACTGTCGACGCAGAGGAGATTGACGAAGAGAAGTAGACGAAATTGAAAGGCAGATCGATTGTACAAAATTAGAATCAGCAGTGCAACATTTCTTTTTTCTTACCCAGCTATTGTCATTTCTTCCAGTATCTTTGCCTTTGCATCAACATCAGTCGATGTAATCCCGTTTACAACGTCCTCTCCAGCGTTTCCCTTTGTGCGCTTGCATTTTCTCGGGAACCTACGGGCCTTTGGCATGTTAACAACCGATACGTAAAATTTCGAATGCTAATATAGTAAACCAAAAGATAATTTCACGTTTACTAACTTTGGAATTCTGACTTCACACATGAAAAAGCGGTTTATTCACTGGTGAATAATTTACCGCGTGCTGTCGCGGAAATTTGTACCTGTTCCATGTTAACTGTCACAGTCCTATTGTTGTACAGAAAGTTGATTCCTCTGCGGTGTCTCCCTGGGTGTGATAATCTCATAACACTTGGATGCCGCCGAATTTTATTTTTTCTCTGTTTCTCAAAAGTAAAAAATAGGCGAGTTGTACGTGCATTTCGAGTTCCAGGTCGGCAGCCCCTGGACCAAATTGGCTGAAATTCGGAGAGAATGTTGTCAGAACGATCGCCGACAAAACCGTGTCTGCGAATTCTGATTATGCTTTTCATTAAAAAGTTATGAGGCCTTTTTTTCGCGGGCAGTCCTATTTTTTTCCCTTCTCTAACTTTATCCTCTTGTAAAATAATAACAAATGCATGTGCCAAAAATCTGAGACAGTTTTTGAGGTCAATGTGTGAAGAAACGGATGCCATGTTAATCGTTTTCTCCGACCTAAATTTAGCGGGAGTATACCTTGATTTATGGGTTTGTGAAGCTTTGTAAATATATTCACATTTTCGAAACACGGTAAATTTTTACCGTTTTAAACAGGTCAGGTCATAATCTGTAGTTATTAAGCTTCCAGTAAATATACGGTTTATATGGGTTTTTGTTAAAGCCATGAACGCTAGAGCGGACCGCGTGCGGATGGTCAAATTGGTTATACTGATACCTTAAGGAGTTGCCAATTCCAGTGAAATGGTTTCCTCTTGGACCCTCATTCAGGCTATTTCCTTATCCTGTCATTGATGCAACTAGAAAGGGACCAGGATGCAAAGATTGTGGCGATGGATGTTCTGGACACTACGTAACAGATCTAACAAAGTACTTGGCTCTTTATTCCCAAGGCAAGGCAGTTAGGTCACCACCTCCTAGTCAGATTCTTCAGGAATACAACAAGAAGGATGAGACGTTCCTGGAGGTTGATATTGAGAACCTGGCTAGTAAATGTCTCCTCCCTTCCGACGAGGTTAGGCTTTGGCTTCAACATCTTCAGCAAGTAGCCGAAAACAGGAGGAAGGGCACTGAAAAAGCCAAAGCTTCCCGCCGAAGGAAAGCAATAGGTGCATTAACCAGCGTGGCGAGCACTACATAGTGTTTATTTTTTCACACGAGAGAGAACAAGGAGTGTTCGCACAGCAAAAAGCGGAAAACTGTTCCTTCGCGCAAAATGTCGTAACTAGACTACGAGTAGTCCCTCTTTCGCTTAGTCTGTCGTGCGTGACGCGAAAGAAAACTGCAATAAAAAAAAAGGCTGTGCGATCTCCTAGGGGCAAGAAGCAGGCATCTCGCTCCGAGGATTTCACGTGGCCATTTTCTGGTCACGGTTTTCTTTCATGTCATGCACGACAGACTAAGCGAAAGAGGGACTACTCGTAGTTTATGTTGTAACAGGCCATTACAAAGTAGCGTTCTCGTATGAAAACCAAACCAAAACTTGTGCAGGCGGACATACACATGTAGTTAAAAATAAGTTTTTTTGCCTCAAGAGTCACAATTTAAAAGATTTGGTGTCTTTCAAGTCGGTTTCATATCCAGGTTTTGTTTTGACATCATTTATGTGAATTAATAAAATTAGACTAAAATTTTTACAGCATGTCAATAAAACCCTTAATGCGTTCATGACTAAACTCAGAGATCGGGGAATATTCGGTAGCAGCGCTTTAGTATTACGCATTTTTGCTTACTTTTATACCGTTGTTCTTGTTGTTGTTTGAATTTTATAACATAGAGTGGCCATTTTTGTGGATGGAGGGGTCCAGCTTTGTTATGTGCTTTTGACACTGTTGAACAAAATAATCTAGGTTAAAATTTTTTGGTTATTGATTCAACGAACTGTTTATAATCAAGTATTGAAATAAAATATTAAAGTTGTGAGATTTCCAAAACAACGATACTTGTTTTATTGTAAACATTGTTAACGGGATTGTCGTTATTCTAGTCGAAATATTCAAAACAAACGGTTTTTATACAACAAACTATTTTAAGTTACAAACAAAATATAAAGGAATAAATATAATTAGAATCAACTAACACGAACTGTTGTCCTAGAAGTCTTACCTCTGCATTAACATACTGAATAGTTGAACATTTTATTCACTGATCAATTAAAAAAACTGCAGAGGTGTTGGAAGGCGACGATCCCGGGGGCAGGGCATTTGCCCTCATTCTTCGTCCCCACCCCGGAGCATTTAGACAGCTTCTGTGTCCCCACCCCGGGGAATTTGCCCATTTTTAAAAAAAAACGCTAATGCCCGGGGGGGGGGGGGATGGGCACTGCTGGAATTGACTGATGCATAAAGAATTTGACGTGAAAATAGGTTAAAATGTCAAATCGCCCTGGATATGCCCGGCCCCCCTACCCTGGAGCTTACCATTGACTAGTGATAAGCGTCGTGTGACGGCAAACACCGAACATCGGCATGGAAATCTGACCTGCAAACAATGCACTTTGTACACGGTTAAAGTATATATATTACACTTTTCTGGCATCAGTTCTTTACATCCAAACACCCACTTTTTCGTTTAAACAGCAGATGCCAAAAGCAGGAAAAACATGATCACTTGGTGACTGCTTTGTTTCACGCAAACGTGATGCTTAATCCCTGTAATGTCTGAAAAGGAAAAGAAAGAAGAGAAATCTTTGTAGTTAATTAGCTCTGTCAAATCATGTTTGTAAGCCCTATGTTGGGATAAATAGTGACATCTACATCATTGTTTTATCTTACTGCTTTTTTTCCGTGGATTGGGGGGAGGGGGCAGAGGAGGATTGTCTCTCCCAACCTGCTTGGGCTTTTAACTGGTAATTATTGTCTTCATGTCTCTACCGAATCGTCCACAAGGAGGGGGTGGATATTAACAACATTTGCTGTGTCATTTCTGAAAAAACTGAGACCCCCTTCCCTCTACAGGAGTCAGTTACACATTGCTCAGCTCCCTTTCAACAGTCTTACCATTTCTGGTATCATGACAATGTAACCGGCCACCTCTTGTCAAGATAAAAAATTATCTTATTTTCTAATTAATATTTTATTGGATTATTTCTGGAAAACGTTATGTTAGTTCTTGATGAAGGTTTAGTTTTGAGTCTAAACTAAACTCGTCCAATGTTCATTTTAGAGTGCATCTGCGAATCAAGCAACAGAATCAGGCACCCTTCTACGAAGGGCTTTCGAAGTGTTGGGTGCAGCTCCCTCTACTTCTGCCTCAAGTACGTCTGCTTCTAGTCCATTTTCTGGTATTAGGGAGCTTAAGCAACCAGGACGACGACCTGAGGGCGATGACCAGAAGTAACGTGAACGTCACTGCGCATGCGCGAACCAAGAATTCCATCGTCATCTTGTCGTTGACGACTTGAGAAGGACCTGTGTCACGTTGTTGTGAACTTCTGAACTTCAAAGCACTTTTCCTCATTATAAGGTGCGTGTTTATCAACGTTTTTTTGACAGTCTATGGCCGGTGGAGTTTTTATTCTCTTCTTCGGTTGATTTAAACCTCCCTGTTCAGTTTTCTTAATAGATATAAAATTCTAAAACCGACTAACTCTTTTTTTCCTCAACACAACATATGTCTGGTCAAGGGGTGAAAGTGACCACGTAAGCTTAAGTTTATTTTAGTATATTTTATGAAAGAGTGCTGTTTATCATTTTTGTTGAAAGAAAAGTTTTAAATGGCAGTACAATATAGCTCTGCGTTCGGTCAAAAGCTGTGTGTAAGAAACTCCCGGATTACTTGCTACTAAAAAATTTTGCGTTTTGTTCTTTAATGGAGACGCTCTTAAACAGCGAGGAATTCTTGAGATCGGTGTGTTTACATAAGCTTGAATATGTACCTGTCAGGTTTTCCGAATCTATTTTCGAAATGTTTGATTTATAGAGTTTACAGCCATAGCCCTGACCCTAACCCGACAAAATCACGGGAAGAAAACAATATTCTTGTGAGAAGCGTGACGACTGTTATCTGGGCCGATTGCAAGAATTGATTAAATTGACAGACTTACGTCGTTTGCTCGCCAAAGGAAGGAGTATCAAATGTAGAACATATCAGCCTAAAGCATGTTGAAAATCAGGAAAACCTTTTGCCAAATAGATTTGTTTATATCAGCAACACCTAGAACTGAATTTAATTCTGAAATAACTTTCGTAAAATTTAATATTTTTAACTTTTGCCGCCTGGATATTATTATAAATGAAGCTGAAGCTTAATAATTCCTTGAAGACTGTTGATGTTCAAAAATTGAATAACCTGCTTTCGAACTTTCCATATATAGGTGCAAAATTTCTCCGCAAAATTAGATACCGTTTTACAGCCAAATGTCTGAAACATTAAAATTCTAGTACTCTACAATCTGAATCTTTTCTATTTATACTTTGGCAGAAATCCGAACTTTGTTTGGAATAATGACCACGACATAGCTATGTGCCGAGAAGTCCTCGTAGAAGAACCGTACTGTTTTAAAATGAGAAGTACCAAAAGAGGCCAGGCATGGGAATCAATAGCAGAGAATTTAAACGCAATGCCATCCCTAAAGCCTAGAGTTACAGCACGGTCTCTGCGTGACCGGTATAACTTACTAACTAAGAGAATGCAAGCTAAATTGAAGATGGAGGAGAAAAGCACCGGTATTGATGTGGAAACTTCGGAGCTTGATGTCCTTCTAGAGGAAATTCTAGAAAAGGAGAAACCCGCCAAAGAGAAGATAGAGAGCAATGATGGAAATAAGCGAAAAATAATTGAGAATGACAAGACAGCAGCCGAAGATATGCGTCGAAGCAAGCGCTGGAACGTATGGGGCAAACTGCTAAAAGAAAGAAAGGAGGCGATGACTCAGAAGCTCCAAAAAAGAAGATTCGCAGGAGCACAGCAGATGCTGTTGAGTATTTAAAGGAAAGGCCTGCTAAAGAGATTGCTTTGAAGGAGCAAGAATTGGAACTGAGGAAGAAAGAACAGGAGAACGTGATGGAGAGGGAGAAAGAAAAAAACAAACATCAAGAAAATTTGATCTCCACTATGCTTCAAGAACAACAACAGCAGCAGCAACAGATGATGATGGCCATGATGAATCAACAACAGCAACAGTCGCAGGCATTGTTAACTTTTATGGAAAATTTATTCCAAAATAATTTTTCCAGGTAGTTCGCCAGTCGATGAACAGTTGAGTTTAGTATTGTACGCCTCATTAGAAAACGTCTATATTTTAGTATCAGTGATTAAATATATTTTATATGGATTACATTGATATTTAATACTTTGGCAAACATCTTACAGTTGTGTTCATAAACTCTTTCTTAATACAGTTGCTGGAGACAATTGTTACATGCTCTCTTTTCAATGTGAAAGCAGTTGTTAAAAAAAAAATTTTCGTTGACTTAACTTGGAGAAATACTCTTCTAATGTTGGTGGATCAATATTACAAAAAGTAGATGTATTGTTGCCATAAAGACAGGTTAAGGCATTTTGGAGAAGAGCAGAAACAATATACATTTTGCCAATGCTACTAAGTCCAAGTTTTAAATTTTTCTTGAAGTCCAAAAACTTGAAATAATTGTCCCCAAATAGCCATTCCACAGAAGACCTTACAGTAGTCATTGCTGTATCGTAAGCCTTCATTTCGTCAGTCAAAACTCCAAATCTGAAAGGGCCCTGAAGGTGCAACCTTAGCGGATAGGCGGGATCGCCGTAAAGGCACATTGGCTGACCACTACGAGAAAAAGCGTGCTGCTGCAGGCCTTGCATCAGTCCTGAATCTGTAAGCATTGACGCATCATGTTTTCTGCCTTCTGAAACAAGCAGATGAGAGAAAAAAATTAATAACGGGACCAAATTAATTTCACAGGGAATTAAACACAGACACGTAACATTTCTATTTTATGTAAAAACAAATGTATATATATTATATATATATAATTAGCTGTAATACCAAACGCAGTTTAGACCCCTGAAGGCGTAAGCCGAAACGCATCGGGTCAATAAAGGATTCAAATGAACAGATGTAGTCCATTCTCCTTTGTACAAACTACATAATCTTTTGGAATGGCGACTACGACACGACAAACAAGAAACAAGAAGAACAGAACTCAGGACGAAGAAATGCTGAGCGTGGAGACAAATGAGTGCATGGAAGACAGCAATAATGATGTCACACCATCTGCAAGTTTTATCACAGCAAGGAATCGGAATTCAGAACCAACAGAGCTTCCAACGGAGCTTGGGTGGAAGATATACAACATCAATGAAAAAAGCATGAAGGGTTGACTGTCGAATTAACATCGACATTAGAAGATAAAGACAATGAAATTTTCAACAACAAATGGAAGCAAATTTTAAAAAACTGCTCACGGGAGCTTATGTCATGCCTCGTTGAGCACTATGAGAGGCAAATAACACTAAATGCGACTGTGATAGTGGATGCTTATGAGTCACTTGACAAGATAGAGGGCTGGACTGAGAGGGATAAACAACAATTAAAAGAGGAAGTAAAATCGATAATCAACGGTAAAGAACAAAAGATAAAAGAGGCAAAACAAGAGAAGCTGGAAACACCCCGCAAGAATAAAGAAACAGTGCAACCCCGAGACGGGAGAATGAAACTTATGCTGATGTTTTGAAGAGACACATCTGCGAGAGATTGAAGCCCAGTTGCTCTGAAAAAAGAGAGAGCACAAGACCAAATAAAGGAGATGGCCAAGGGAGGGGCAACGTACCTGCTAGACGAGAAAACACATGGGGCCGCTCACACTATCCACAACAGCTAAGGTATTTTGAACAGCGACAACCCTTTTTAAAATGGCACCCACCCAACAGATCCAGATAAAAAGACTAGACTACAAATTTCGTTGAAATAGATTCACCAGTAACCAGACTTTGGAACAGAAAAGGACAATGCACAACGGAAGTTTCAAAATAACCAAACTTAATGGATCATACAAAACAGAAGAAATTTTGAAGAGACCAATAGTAAACTTATCTGATATTCAACTCACTCAATCAGAAACAGATCTACTTCAGAAAGGACTGAACTTTTGTCCTACACCTCCTCTTCCTACAATAGATCATATTAACAAGGATATTGATGCCTTTGCTCGCAGACTGAGCCTCAGGGAATACCATACCCCAGAGAACATAGATGAAATAACTGACAATCCCGGCTACCAACCCACAATACTTGAAAAGCTGAACCACAGGTAGCAAAAGACATACTGTAGACCCTCACGAGAACCATATTTGAATACATATATTGAAAAGCTAAGACAAGAAATCACCAACAGAACAGTACATAATTGTCGTTCTCAACGCAACAATCTTAGTAAGTGTGAGCGATTAGCTTTGGATAGACTACGTACTAATAGAGACATAATTATAAAACCCGCAGACAAGGGCGGAGCTACAGTTATTCTCAACACAACCAACTATCTACAAGAGGCGAAATGCCAACTAGATAATGACACGTATTACAAGAGGATAGAAGAAGATTGCACATCGGTACATGAACAAACGATTAACCTTTGCATAGACTATCTCATGAAGAACGGAGAAATACAACACGACGTAGCAAAACTTTTAAAACCTGCGCAATCTAGAACCCCAATATTCTACATGCTCCCTAAAATACATAAAATCAATAACCCTGGCAGACCAGTTATCTCCTCCGTTAACAGCCACACGGAGAAGATATCAGCTTATGTGGATGAATTCTTAAGACCTATTGCAGAACGATTACCTTCCTATATTCGTGACACGACAGACTTTATTCAATGAATGAAAGTCTCGCGGAAAACTACCCGTAGAATGTTATCTAGTAACATTAGACGTTTCAAGCTTATATACAAATATTGACATTGATGAAGGACTCACTGTCGTTCAGGAGGAACTTATGAAAACGGACCAGGCCAAGCCATCACCTCAAACTTTGACATGCCTTCTTGAAAAGGTTTTTAGATTGAACAACTTCACTTTCAATGACGAACATTTTATCCAGATCAAGGGGACAGCTATGGGAACCAGAGTTGCACCCAACTTCGCAAATGTCTATATGGGAAGATTCGAAAAGAACTTTGTTTACAAAACAGAGTGGTCCAATTAGGTTATAATCTGGGTACGGTTCATAGATGACATTTTCTTAATATGGAAGGGGACAATTAGACTCCTTAACGGAATTCATTGACCACCTGAACAATGCAGCACCGTCAATCAAATTCACACACGAAATATCCACTAATTCAGTTAACTTTCCAGATACGACAGTCCTAAAGGATAGACAAGGCAACATCAACACAGACATCTATCAGAAACCTACAGACACATCCATACCTAGACTGGACTTCAGCACATCCACCACACCTCAAACAAAGCATCCCGTACAGCCAAGCATTGAGATTGAGAAGAATATGCTCTTCCACTGATACACTGAAGAAATGGATAACCGAATACGCTGATTTCTTTGTAGCATGTAACTACCAACGGACCAAGGTTTTATGAGAAATGCAAATAGTCCTTACAATGACACAAGAACAATGTCTACAGACCAGAGAAAAGGAATCTACCGATCGTATCCCCCTAGTCACAACCTTCAACCCACATACCACCTTTATTGCAGAGATTGCAAGAAGAAACTGGAACTTCCTCCAGTCTAAAGAAAAAATGGCCCACATCTTCGACAACCCACCCTTAGTGGCGTGCAGACACCCAATGAGTCTCTGGGATAGACTCGTCAGTACTAAATTCAAGACAGTTAATAACACTCTTGAACTAAGAGGCTAGGAAGCATGGGGAAAACCAAAGTGTAGCTGGTGCAAAGGAATCAACAAAACCACCACATTTACCAGCAGTAACAACAATAAGACCTTCAAAATATTCCACTCTGTAAACTGCCGGTCATCATGGGTTATTTACATCAGTGAGTGTAACATCTGCAAACCACAGTACATAGCCAAGAGTGAAACAGCGTTCAATCTTCGCTTAAACAACCACAGAAATCATATCAAAAAGGGAATCAGCAGTTGTGAACTTATGGAACACTTTCTACATAAAAAACGAACACATAACTTCGACAATAATGTGATCATTACAATAATAGAACAGATCAGGAAAGATAATATAACCAATGAACAGAAAAAAGATCTTAGACACCGGGAGATATTCTGGCAAAAGAAACTGAATACCATGCAGCCAAATGGACTTAACAAACGAATTAGCTAACCATTCAATATAATTGCAGTGATCTTTACAAACTTCTGGGTACACAAATTGTTTTTAACATATGTTGTAAGGGTTGCTAATTACTGCAAACTCGTAATTGATGTACATACACAATTATGCTATACAATTAAGCAATTTACGGATGAAATTACCTTTAACACGTAATACAATTAACTATAATACCGAACGCAGTTTACACCCCTGAAGAAGGCATAAGCCAAAACACGTTGGGTCAATAAAGGATTCAAATGAACAGATGTAGTCCATTCTCCTTTGTACAAACTATATACATATATATAAAATTTCGGTTATATGTTCACCAGCGAAGCCAAGATAGTGCTCTACTTGCGGTGAAGGAGCAGATTAAACAATCATTAAACAATCGTTCTTCAATATGGCTTTGCTGTGGCCATCTATTAATTGCTTGACATTGAGCATGCAGCTGAAGCTGAGTTTCAAGGTGTTTCTGTTAAATATTTTCCTCAGTTTGCTGCATGTCCAACATCAAGCAGTTAATAGATGGCCACAACAAAGCCATATTGAAAAACGCCAAAACAGCACAACCACGGCAAGATGAAGGGAAAAAGTGCAACTGTAGGAAAAAAGAAGAATGCCCACTGGATGGAGAATGCCTGGTGAGTGAATTTGTGTATCAAGCCACAGTTAATACCCAAGACACGAAAGAAATATACATTGGTCTCACAGCAAACCAGTCTAAGGCAAGATACAGAAACCACCAGATGTCATTCAGGCATGAAAGGAGAAGAAATGAGACCGAGCTCAGTAAGCACCTGTGGAGGTTAAAGGAGGAAAATAAAGACTTCACAGTCACGTGGAAAATCCTCGCTAAAGCAAAGCCGTACACAAACCTTACAAAACGTTGTAATCTTTGTACCACTGAGAAATTCTTTTTAATGACAAAGCCACACATGGCAACCCTGAACAAGCGCAATGAGCTGATTTCAACATGTAGGCACCAGTGTAAGTTCATTCTAAGGTACAGTTAGACACAGCACGTATCAAACTTTGTAAATTTAGTTTGTAAATTAACGACTCGGTGGGACTTAGGTATTGCAAGCGCGCGCAGTTTATTTCAACCGTTTTCATCACGTGAGCATATTATTTCAACTGTTATGTTAACCATTGTCATAACGCGATCATATTGTTGATGTAGACCCAACGCTTCAGTGTAAAATGGAGTTTAACTGAGGAGTGGGTTACCTTTTCAGTGACCTACGAAACAGTTCTGTATTAAACATCCATCCACCCAAGACTTGAGTAGTTCACCTAATTGTTTATATACATATATACATATATATAAGAAATTCCTGTTAAAGACCGTGCTCGCTTAGCTTTACCAATCATATCTCTGCATGTCATGCCACTGGGCATTGTTCTGTATTTTCAAATTTTGCATATCTTCTTATGTATCCGTTATTTTTGGCAGTGGCCTGATGATTGCTTCGCAAGGAGCATGAAACTCTGAGTAGCAATAAATGTCTTCGACCAAATAATCCAACTCTGAAAATCTATATATACATATATACATATAACCAAAAAATGGAGTGAAATTCTCATCTACTACAAAGCGCTCAATAGCCGAACTAGAGCGGGAATAACAGTAAAAACTCAAGAGCTAGGTTATATGGTCATTTAATCACTACTCCAAGTTTCATGCCTCCCATTACTGTTTGCGTATGCTCACTAGCTCGCTAGTTTGAGCACTCTGGTAATGGCTTAGATACTACCACATGTGTAGTATTTGGGGCGGCTTTTTAAGCTTAGCCTCCATCCTAGTCTTCAGCACTGCACTGATGAGGCCCAAAAGGCAGAAACAGTACTGTCTGCAGTTAGTTATATATACATATATATGTTTCCAATTAAACCATTTGGTAAAACAACAGACCGGAACTTTAAGGTATGGACCCGCTTGTGTCCATTGTACACAACCCACTGACTCTCTTCTGGGCGTGCGGTTGGCCGTACGGTGCCATCGATAAATCCAAAACAGTTGTCTAATGGCGAACCTCTCGACATGATGGGTGCCGTGTACATCTCAAGATGATCGGGACTCGAGATGTCAAGATTCGTCTGGGTAAGTCATCGACCCCCGCGATTACTTGACGTCGTCGTCGTCGCTTTCGTCGTGATTGCTTAAGCTCCCTAGTCCTACTACTACTACAACAACTGGAAGCTCGGCTATTATCCAGGAGCACCGTCAGCTTTTTAACCTGCAAATGGTATGCAAGTGTTTTTTTAAATAAGTAACTGAAGAAAAATTGTAAACCTCTTCGTTGTTTCAGTTTTTAGTGCTTTCCAAACTAATAACGTTATTTTACGTTACGTAAACAACTCTCCGATACTTCGTGATTCCCTTATTCTTGTGGAAACGGTTTTTCCTAAAATGCAGAGTGCGGAAAACATTACTTGTTTTGGTATGAGACATCAGCCTGGCATCAACGACATGCAATATTTTTGCCATATTTCTCTAGAGAATGCAGCCATACAGTGCTAGTCGGCCCACGGGAGTAAGGGGACAGCGTGGCAGGGGCTCTCTACAGAAAGGTAAATCAGCAAACGTGCCTATGGATAAATGCATTTGTTCTTTTTACTCTAATAGTAACTGTGTCGATATAATTGACTGGTTATGTGAATTATCGCAATGAAGTACCCCCATCCTGTTTTCTCTCGGTTACAATGCTCGGGGGTAATATTACAAGTCTGAAACTGAACTTAATTATGTCATTTCCTTTCTCTTTTAGAATGAACTATCAGAAGAACTTTCGTTTGTCTTTCTAATAGAGAGCAGGATAGAGTTCCCTCTACGGCCAAAAAGCTACGTCTTAAAAGCAACGGATTGGGGGAAAAGAAAATTCTTGGCAAGTTGGACATTCTATTGTTTCGCCATCCTTGGCAGCCAGGTTTTCTTGATGAGTACTGGTGGAAATTGCTTGACCATGCTGCCTGACACTGGATCCACAGCTGGCTGCAGGAGGAATCTCATAGCCATCAATAACAGGTTCTGCGGGACTCTCAAACATCCAGTCGTCATCTGAAGGTATGTCAATTAGATCATCCTTGCAAGGCTTTTTCTCTGCTCTTTGGTCTGACATGTCATCTGTTTCCCTATCTTTCTTGAACTCCGTTTCTTTACAGATATACAGATCCACCTTAGAGTAAGGCTTTGCTAGCTCTTGCTTATATTTCGTCACTCCCGGGTACTTTATGAACCAGCTTTTGATCAGGATACAGCAAGATGTAATCTTCTTCTCCACAGAAAACTTGATCGTGATCTGTGTGTTTTTTTCTTTTACGGTAGCCTGGTACACCGCGACCCCATAATCTTTACCCACTTTCAACGCCACTCTGCTCCCTCTCACTATCAACCTCGTTCCCAGGGTCTTTTTCCTGGCTTGGGGGTGGGGCGGGAAAAGGCCCTGGGATCGGCCGGTGAATCCTTCATATTGATTGGTTGATTGTTTTAAATAATCAATGTAAAATTTGGCCAAATAAAGATAATTTATGCATTATGCCAAAATAAAAATGGCGGAAAGTATGTCCACTCCGACAAAGATTTCTCCTCGCAATCCAGTTTGCAGACTCTGTGGTGATTCTCATGAGAGTCGCTATATGCTTCGGGTATTCAGCAAAGCTGGTTCATCAAAAGATGTGTGCGCCAAAGTCCATAAAACGTGTGGCATAAAAATTTCAGAAGACGATATGACGTCAAAGGCTTTATGTAGGGGTTGTGTTTCATTCGTGAACAAGATGGAACAGTTTATTCAGAGAGCCCAATCCAAAGAGAATACACCGTTGGATCAAAGCTCAGAATATGCTGTAAAGCGATGCATTCAGCTGTCACCTTCTTCGCTTCAGCCGTCGAAGCATTTATCATCGAATATGCCATCCGAAAGCTCTGTGAACGTGGATGAGCCGTCGAAGCCAATCACACCAACAAGAAGGTAGCTCTCCTTCTCAACTCCACAAGCTGCAACAATTTTAATGCCTAAATCAACCGGAGATAACTGCTCAGCCTCTTCTACGGATCAGCCGAGAAGAAATACTTCGACGTCTGCAGAACAGTCGTCTTTCTCAACACTGCAAGCTGCTACCAGCATAACTGCGGTACCAATGTCTAAATCAAAAGGACGTGATTGCACAATCACTTCCTTGGATCAGCTGTCGAGGTGAACGATATTAAGTTTGGTAGAGCAGCCTTCATTTCCAACTCAGCAAGCTGCAACTGTCCTAAGGCCTAAATCAACAGGAGACAATGACTGTACATCATTATTTGAAGGGCAGTCATTATTGACTGAAAGACAGCAGAAAATGATTGTACAAGCTGTCAGCCACAAGGATGTAACTGTATTGGCGGCTATCTTGAAAGATCACTGTCCAAGTGCTGTGAAAGAGTTGAAGAAAACCGTTAGTGAGGAGTTGAAAACATCGTGTGCAGAGCTGTGCAAGCGTTCTCAAGGTTCCATTTTATATGGAACTGATTATGACAGCATGAAAGACTTTGATTCCAGCAAAGTTTGGCTTGAATTGAAGATGAACCTCCCTTTCTCTGTTGAGCTCATGAACACAGTGTCTGGGAAGGAGAACTCCGTCACAGAAACAAAGCTTGAGCTTCAAGTAAAGTACAGTTTTTTTGTACTCGATCGTTATGAACGAGAGGTGGCATGAACTCAACCTGGTGAAACGTGTGAATACAGTTCTCATCATTGCAGGTGGATGTACCAAAAAGGTCAGTAATATAATATATAAGTTGATGATGTATAAAATTTCATTGCTTTCCTTTATTGTCCCTTACTCCCACTGCATGAGTGGGATCAATTGATACATTGAATACAATCTATGGTTGATCCTCTTTTCATACAAAGCTTGACAGAACTTTTGTTATTGTTTGGTAGTTTGGTGTCAACAGTGAGTCATTAGTTAGGCTGTGATTGAGATTGTATTTCAAGAATTCATTAAAAAGCATGTAATGTATAGGATATTTACACAGCGGCGTGAAGATGTGAATTTTATTTTTGGGTGGTAAAGCAAGATTCTACAAACGAGTGCAGCAAGTGAGAAAAATATTGTTTTGACACACCATGTAATCAGTTGTCTTTTCATGTATAGACAACTAACTGTTTGCAAGCACAACCATGGAAGTCATAAATATCCTCACTAGCGGGGATATGGCCAATATGCCACTTGGGTCCTGGATTTAGTTTCCTATGGATTTTATGTGTATTACATTTCCAGTAGAACACTCATGTCCATATAATAATAAGTGATCTTTGCAATGAATTGAAAATAAGAAATCAGTATTGCATGTATGCTGAATTTGACACTTTTATTTCTGCTCCCCTTTTAATAGCTTCAAGAACGACTGAATAAACTTGGTGTGTGCCTGTTGACTGGGAGAAGGGATACCCTGCTAAAGCTCTTAGGAGGTCACTTTTCAGATATAGTGGTGCAGCAAGTAAAGAAAGGAAGTGTGTTCCGAGGCACTGGTGACAACTGGGACCTGCAAATTTTGAAGGGTCACATGAAAAAGGAAATCCAGAATGATGATCTGCACTTGTTTGCCAGTAACCTGATTGAAAACAGAATTGACTTCAATCACTTGCCCAATGACAGCCCCAAAGGCAACATTAGAGACTTCCCTCGACATAATTTTTCTTTAAATGTACCGGAATGGAAAAGGTATGCAGAATGTGCCAAAATCATTGTTGGGCAAATTGTTCTTGAGTTCTTTCCCAAATTTAAGTTCTTGAAAGCTGTTATCCCTGAGCACATTTCTCATGAGTACAGCCAACAAATGTCAGAGAAGTCCATCATAGTAAGCCTGCCAATCATCAATGCAAATGAAGCAAAGTATGATGATTGTGTTAACATTTTAAGAACTTATGAAAAGTGGATTGCTGAAATCTATGTTCAAGCAGGGCTGCTAGATGAAATGCCACACACAGATAATCCACCAATTCCTGAAGGACCTGCAGCACCTGGACAGACAAATGCACACCAACAAGACACCCATGATGACCCAATGAGAGATATGAAGATTGCATTTGCAGGTGATCAGCTAACTCGTGTGAGATTTCCAGGTGCCAAAGATTTGCTGTCTGGTTCGCACACAGCAGCTGATCGTTTTGAACATTGCTCGCCCTTTAAACCAGTGATGTGGCATACCAAAGCATGCCTTTTACAGTATTCATACTCATTTCTTCACAAAGCAGAGTCTGTCAATCAAGTTGGCACCTTAAAGTACCGTAATTTCCGGCAGTTTACCTGCACAGCAGATTACCCACACCGGTCGTTTTTTGCCAAAATGAGAAAAAAGATTCAGCAGATTACCCGCACTGGCAGATAACCCGCACCAAAAAACAAAAGAAAGTTATGCTAAATAGTTCGAGAACTCACAAATTTGAAGTGATCGAGCGAGACTAAGCCTTTCATGTTCGTGTCAATTTGAAATAAGATAAAAGTTTCTGCTACTTGGCCACCAATAGGGCAGTTAAAAGCACTCTCCTCAGCATTACTTTCTTAAGTTTGATTTTACAAGTTAAATATCCAATGTTTTGATGTTTAAGACTTAACAGAATGCGAAGCGTTCGTTGTTGGAGCAATCGATCGTTGAGCGCCATTTTTGTAAGGTTGAGAGAAAGCTGGGACGAATGTAAAAGATCCTTATGGGGTAGGGGTGAGGGGCAACCAAAAAGTACCCGCGAAACAGCAAAACTGCAATTTAGAACTTATAACAATACCTTTAATGTGCTAAGTAAAAACGATCTTCAAAACTCTTTTAAAACACTAGAAATAACAAACAGTTCATTCACTTCTAAAATGTTCGAAAAATACTTGAAACATGCATTCCTTCACTAAAACCTAAATGATCCCAGGCTAGTGTTCAGTTTGATCAAGTTCAGTTTAAAATCCATTAAAGTCCTCATCTTCCGTGTCACTATTAAACAAGTCAATTAAATGGGCATCCATAACAGGATCCAGAGCGGTCACGGATTCCATTTCGTCATAGTCACTGATGTCCGACTCATCGCTCGCTCTATCCTCGGCACAACCCGTAATGCCTGCCTTGCTGAAACCATTTGTGATTGACGTTGTTTTCACTGCCCTCCATGCTCGAATAACCCAATCGCAGACTTCCACATGTGTTGCCCTCCTCATTTTCCCGGTTTCGGTGAAGGTGTGTAGGCCCTCCGACATCCACTTTTCCCACTCGGCACGGATATGGTTTTTAAATGAGCGATTCACAGAAATGTCTAATGGCTGCAATTTCTTAGTAAGGCCGCCAGGAATCACTGCAGTGGTTGTTTTGTGCTCGTTTTTGAAAGTGTTCCGAACATCTTCATCGATGTGCATGCTGAAACTGTCGAAGATCAGAAGCGATGTTCTGTCGAAGAAAGACACAGGTCTTGGTCGCCAAACTTTATCGCCCCAAACAGCCATTCCGTCGCGATCCATCCATCCTTTGCCGTGGCAGTGGACAACCACACCATCTGGGAGCTTTTCTTTTGGCATTGTTTTGTGTTTAAAGATGACCATTGGTTTGAGCTTTTTCCCTGACTCCGAGCACGCAAGTACAACAGTGAAGCTAGTTTTCTCGTGACCGGTGGTTGAAACAGGAACGCTTTCAGCGCCATTTGAATCAACAGTTCTGGAATGAGGAGCATCAAATGACATCGGAACTTCATCCATGTTGAAAACACGATCTGCTTGGATGTAAAGCTCCTCTTTTCTTCGCGAAACAAACTCGCGAAAGTTCACAACTTTCTCCTCCCAGTCATCTGGCAGCTTCTGGCCAAGAGTGGTTCTCACACGCACGGATAGGCGATTTCGGCGCATGAATCTGCTACACCAGCTCGGACCACCAACAAATTCAGCGACATTCATCTGTTTTGCCAACTCCTTCGCTTTGAAACGGATCATAACGGTGGTGACTGCACGGCTCTTTTCTCTTTGGCTGATGACCCACTCTTTCAAAGTTCTCTCCAATGCAGGAAACTTCGCTTTACCAGTACGGCAGGTGCGTTGACGCTTTGGCATTTTGGTCATTACAGCCTTCTTCTTTCGCCAGTAACGGATCATGGATTCGTCGATCTCAAACTCTCGTGCTGCTGCTCTGTTACCGATTTCATCTGCCCGGGTGATAACTCTCAGCTTGTACTCAAATGTGAAACTTTGTCGTGGACGTTTCAAACCAGGCATTTTTAAATTGAACTCGTATTAAACTAGTAACTGACTTGTGGATGCACTTATCGTAAATGATTGATGTCTGTAAAACTTATTGAGTCAGTTAGCCTTTTATAACGATTTTGCATCGAAGAAAACGTTATTCATTGTTTTTGTTAACAAAGCAATTTCCAGCGTGCAATTAGTAAATTTTCACACCCAATGTTTTCGATATTCATTGAGAGTTGAACTGACTTGTAAAATTTGGCTCGCAATTTTCTCAAAAAAACAATATCTCGGGATCTACTTGGTCTTAGAAATCGCTTGAAACGGGAAAATACTTTTTAAATCAAGGCAGTACTAACTGTAAATTTTCCACTGATGCGTCGAGTATTTTTGTATTATTTCTTCACTTGTCAGTGTTTTGTTTACACTCGTGCCGACAATGATATTTTTTATCACGTTCCACTAATTATGCGGCGCCATGAATTCAACAGATCACCAAGATATTTATGGTATCTCAGGTTCTACTGGGTCTAAGAAATTGCTTGAAACGGGAAAATACTCTATAACTCAAAGCAGCGCTAGCTAGGAATATTTCGCTGATACGTCCAGTATTCTTGCATTTTTTTTAATCACAGTCAATGCTATTTTTCACTGTACGCGTGCCGACAAACGTCGGCATCATGTTTCAGTTAGGCTTTGTGTTTTCCACAAAAGACACGTTAAAAGGTTTAAGTGAGAATTTTTCTAAGCAAAAAGAAACTAGCTGTGAAATTGACAAGGTAAGAAAACTATCAAAGCACAAACGCGTAGCGAAAAATTTGTTTATATGGAATTTTTTTTTTGTATGATTTCATCCAACTTGCATCAGCTATAATCAATCAACGTTTAAAAGAATTTTATAGCAAATAAAGCACGATACAAGAGTTGAAAGGACGTGTTTCTCGTTTAAACAAATGAGGCATTACACAGGTTTGTGGCAAGCGTATATTTAATGACTCTTATCTTTGTTTTATCTTCTGTCAGTACTATAATAATTACTGTTAAATACTTACGGGAAGATTAAAAAATTATCAGATAACCCGCACCACCCTATTACCCGCAGCAACAGTAGTTTACTGAAAAATTAACGCATTACCCGCGGGTAATCTGCCAGAAATTACGGTACTTCAGGGAGAAATACAATAGGAGGAATGCTACCCCTTCCAAAGTTCTCGACTCCTATGAAGGAAGCAAAGAGTTGTTCCTCAGTGTGGGGAAAGCCTACATAGTAACTGCTGCCCTGAACTTTTTTGGGACGTCAGACCTTGAGGAGAGGCCCTCATTACATAAATTCCCAGAAAACATTGCACATGAGACCTTAGAAAACAAGAATACTTTGATGATGCTTTTGGTAAGTTCATTGACAAGTTCCTTTTACAGAAAGTAGATGTCAATGACTGCTGCAATGATGATGACTATGTCAAGAATTATGCCCTTTGTTTTATTTTCTTGGCTATTCTTGTCATGCAAATGAAGGACACTGCAGCAGAGGGAGATGGCAGCAGAAATCTCATCAACCAAAAACTCTTGCTGTCAGTTTTCAAGTCAATGGTGGCTTACAGCAAATATGCCATTGAAATGTTTGTGAGTATAACCCAAATTGAGTGTCTATTAACTCCACGCCTGGCTGAACAGTTCAAATGGGGATTTTTTGTAAATTGGAGGGGTGGTGCTGGAAGGAATATTGAAGACGACCTGGCCCAAGAAATTTCTAACTGTTGCAGTAAAAGCATTGTCCAGAAGCAGGGACCAAACAAAACCCTGAACTCTATAAGCAAGGTGTGCAAAGCAACCACTGGCATCCATCAGATTGTAGAAGAATTTGACTCTTCTCTAGGGATCCACAAGACATCTGTGCAACATACAACACGTGACTCACGTAAAGATGAGAAAGAAATGATGTCTGACCTATTGCGATTGAATCCTTTCAATCATATGCCAGCAAGATTTCATGACCGCTTCCCTGACATTAAAAGGTCTCCTCTAAGGTATTTAAACATTGTGGACTATCACCAGTGGCTGGCCAAACACTTGGAAGAGTTATCAACTTAGACATACACTTAAATGAAGATCACTGAGGGCCTAGTTAATCAATAGTGTTCTTTAGGAGAGTAAATCAATGTTCACAGTATTTGCGATTTATGATGATGTTCTAATCATCATCAGAGATCATCAGATCTACATATAGTATTGTCCTCAGATATAAGCGAAAAGAACAAATGTAAAAAAAAGATCAATGTCACGGTAACAATATAATTAATTAAATATCAATAGTGTATTTTAAGAGAGTAAATCAAAGTTCACAGTATTTACAATTTATGGTGATGTTCTGATCATCATCAGAGTTCATTTCAGTTTTACATCTAGTATTGTGCTGAGATAATCATATATCCATGATGAGAACAAATGTAGACAAACTGATCAGTGTCATGGTAACAACAGAAATAATTAAATATCAATAGTGTATTTTAAAAGTAAATCAAGATATATCTACAGCAGTTCACAGTATTTACAATTTATAATGATGTTCTGATCATCATCAGAGTTCATTTCAATTCTACACACAGTATTGTGCTCAGATATATGTGTGATAAGTGAAATGTAGACAAACTGATCAGTGTCATGGCAACAACACAGAAATAATTAAATATCAATAGTGTATTTTAAGACAGTAAATCCAGATATATCTATAGCAGTTCACAGTATTTACAATTTATGATGATGTTCTGATCATCATCAGAGTCCATTTCAGTTCTACACATAGTACTGTGCTCAGATATAAGCGAAAAGAACAAATGTAGACAAACTGATCAGTGTCATGGCAACAACACGGAAATAATTAAATATCAATAGTGTGTTTTAAGACAGTAAATCCAGATATATCTACAGCAGTTCACAGTATTTACAATTTATGATGATGTTCTGATCATCATCAGAGTCTATTTCAGTTCTACACATAGTATTGTGCTCAGATATAAGCGAAAAGAACAAATGTAGACAAACTGATCGGTGTCATGGCAACAACACAGAAAGAATTAAATATCAATAGTGTGTTTCAAGAGAATAAATCAAGATATATCTATAGTAGTTGACAGAATTTACAATTTATGTTGATGTTCTAATCTCCCGAGTTCATCTTAATTCGACATGTCAACAGGAGTATGCTCAGATATACAAATGCAGGCGAACAGAACATTTTATGTTGATGCTCTAATCATCATCAGAGTCCATTTCAGTTGTACACATAACAGTGTGTGCAGATATAAGTGAAAAGATCTAAGAACAGTTTTCATCCCATATGCCAAATGATTTTAACAAGTCTGCTTCTGACTAAATAAATTCCACTCCCTCCACAACCTTTGCAGCCAGATTCTTATCTACAGAAATGTCAAATAGCATTGAACACTCTGATGTCATTTGGGACTTGTGGTCAGAAATTGCACTCTTGATTAACCTTTCAAGGATAACGTGGTTATCGTTAGATAGAAATCTGACCTTGCTTCTAATAGCTTGGGGTAGATCCTCTTCAGTTGTTTTGAACTTGTCATCGCATATGCAGCAACAGTTCTCTTATTGAACACTGGAGAATCCAAAGTAATCCAGAAGGAGTTTCCTTTGACAGGTGTCTTCTGATCTACAATATGACCTCATTGATTCTTCCACATGTTTTTTATTATTTCCAATATCAGAGTTATTGTAATAAAGTGTAGCACATGATGAAAGTCCTGTACGGCCGGCACGACCAATTTCTTGCATGTAAGCTTCTAGGCTACTTGGTGGTGTTATGTGAATGATGTTGGTCACATAAGGAGCATCAACACCCATGCCAAGTGCTGATGTTGCAAATAGCACCCTCACCCTCGATTGTTCTTTCTTTATTTCTGATATTATGTCTTTCTTCATGCGACTCGTTTGGGGGGCATGAAACTGTGCAAACAGTCTTGCAGTGGGTTCTAATGTTTCACCAACACACTGTTTGGCTTTCAATATTCTCTCAAACAAGCTATAAGCATATCTGCAGTATTTCAGTTTTAGGTAAATGATTGTCATTGGGTAGTTTTCTCTTTGAATTGCCAGTTCATTGGCTATGGGTTTAAGGATTCTGTCAAAACCTTCATTCCCATGATGATTACTCAGACGCACTCTCTTGTCCAGCTATATGTCCACTCAGTTAGGGTTTCATGCAACAATTTTACAGTCATTTTTCAATCACAGACTTTGTTTCAAGTCTCTCAATAAACAAGGTGGTGCAGTTGCTGTCAGAGCCATTGTAGGTACATTGGGAAAGAATGCCTTCAACACTCACAGGTCTTTGAAGTCTTTTCTAAAATCTTCACCCCTGAAAAAGAAACCCTGAGCTACAAATCTTCAAACATAAGTGCAATGAGACATACTAACAAAATTTTTAAGAGTAAGAATGTTTACTTAGTAGTATCTTGTTATTATGGTTCAGTTGTAAGAGCATGGCATGGAGACAATGTGTGATGTTCCAATAAGCAGTGTAAATATCATAGAATTCACTGATGAATTATCAATATAGTTCATAGAGTAAAATTGTCATCATTTGTAAACAGATAGAGAATAGAGCAGATTTTTTCTGAACTGTAGTCGCAATGTAAATACTTGTCGGTGCCGTAACCGTGATTTAGATTTCCCGGAAATATGCTAAATCTGTAACAAACATGACATGAGCTTCGTCAACAATGCAGGCAACGATATTCTCCTGGAAGACTTTGCTTCCCATTAGCTCTCGACCTTCCTTACTTAATAGAGCCTCTGGATGGGCGAATACAATCGAAGTGTTGCCATTAACAACATCTCAAGGAAACCTCGTTGAATCCAGGACCACGTGCTCGCTTGGTTCTTGTTCATTTCCAAACAAGTTCTCGGCCGGTTCCTTCTCGTTTACAGCAAGCTGTAAGACATTAGCGGTTATCCTGCGAGGTTTTAAGACTTTCAGCTGATCTTCAATGATGGAATTGAATGGACATACCACAATAACTGTGTTCTTGGTGGTCTTCACGGGAATAAAATGAGGTAGAAGGTGAAAGAGCATTGACTTGCCAAATCCAGTAGGTAGGACTCCAATTAACATCCTGACCTTTCAGTATATATTCAAAGCACTTCATTTGAAGAGGTTTTAAATTTAAAGGTGGAAAATTACCGTTATTTAAGGAAAATCTGACTCGATGAAGCACTGACAAAAATTTTGGTTCACTTGACAAGACCGCCATCTTGAAAGTTCCGTTTAACATATGATAATTTTGTACACCCAAGATATTTGGTTGTTCCGAGATCATGTGACCAGCCGATCCCAGGGCCTTTTCCCGCCCCACCCCCAAGCCAGGGAAAAGACCCTGGGAATGAGGTTGTCTCACTATAGCCAAATTTCCTTCTTCGTTTTCAGTTAAGCAAACGTTAATCAGAACTCTATTGTCCACAACCTGTTTGGGACTGGATCCTGGATTGTTGACTTTCCTTTTAAACCCAGCTTTGTTGTTTGGCTTGTTAAGCTTATATCCTATGCATTCTTCCACTTTGGAGGCCAAGTATTGCAATGAAGACTTCGTAGATGAAGAGAACGAAGCACATTCATCTTTGGGTGTACCTATTCTTGCATTCGGATGTGATACACTGTAAAAACTGACTAGTTAAAATAACTATTTAAAATAGTCGTAACTAATTTTAATAGTCATTTTGACCATTCTAAAAAGGCGAAAATTTCGACTAAATGAAACAGTTAAAGTAACCTTAACTGAGAGGTCATTTTGACCATCTATATTAGTTATTAGAATTCCAACTTTTAAGATTAGTTTGAGTGACCAAGACATAAGTTGCGGAAAGACTGTAATTATGACAAGGAGCAAAAAGACATAAATGAGGAAATTGATCACCCAAGCTCCTCTCAATAACTCCTTGCAGCAAGTTAATACCTGAAATCCCTGATGCTTCATTTCCCGAACTGTTCAGCCAAATAACACAAATAAGTTCTGGACACAATTACGATTGAATTGACCAGCCTTTAGGAGGCACTAAAAAACTTTTAAGTCACTTTACCCATTCAAGAACGGTTATATCTTCAACTAAAGGAAGCAGTTGATGTCACCCTGGAAATGGAAATGTTGCTTTAACCGATTGATGTGATATTAGTTATGATATAGCTGTAATTATAATTCGATGCATTTTTTCCTTTTCAAATTGGCCAAGAGCCCACCACGTGACCTGCATATAACTGCCTACAAGTAATGGTCTGTTCGTGTGTAATTGTAACCGCACTCTTGTGTTAGTCCGTGAGCCAGGCAGCCAAATTTAGGCTGTCGGTATCATTAAGGGTGAATAAGTTTGCTGGTGTTTTTTGAAAGGCCCTGCTATTCTAGACTTGGAAAATCCATGATAGCACTGGATCGATGGTAGCTCCTGCATGCTGACTGCATTTATTTGCACCCCCTCCCAAGCTATAGCACATTAGGCCCAAGTTAATGTTCAATTATATGCAAATACAAATGCTTATAGAATGCAATAAAAGTAAGTGTGGAGACATAATTAGACTTTTAAGAGTCTACATGTGTTTGAGAACATTTTGTTTCATATGCGAGCCTGCAAATTTTGGTCAGCGGTTTGTTAATTTATGCCATGTCTGAGAACTCTGTTGCTTGATGTATCCGCCATTTTGAAAAGGCCAACTTCGTTAAGGTAAGTGTTTAAACTACTAGATATCTATCAGTCGCTTAATTATTCCACAAAGTATGAATTTTATAAACATTATAGTTTTGTGTACTCTTGATTTTGAATGAACCAGTTTTAAAAACTTTGTTTTGATTGCAAAATAGCATGACAAAGACGACAGAGCTGAGGCACACTAGATACGAGATGTTCAGTAAAACATAATCTAGAGTACAAACAAACAAAGAAAAACAGTCCATTTCTGTCGTGGCAATCAATAGCTGGAAATATCTTTAACCTTCTTCATAAAAACTCTAGTATTTTTTTTAAAACTTGCCCTCCTTTATGCAAAAAACTCTGCTTCTCGGTTTTTTCTGATAATTCACCTTTTATCTACTTGGAACTTAAATTGTACTGTGTGTTATAAGAAAACAAATCAGCTCCCATTAAATCTTTTTTGAACTGTTTTAGAAATTAGCCTTTCAGTTCGATCTAAAGTTTGAAAATACTTGATCTATTACTGGTGCTAATTTACTAGTGCATCTATAACGTATATGAAATCATTGATATCATTTACGCTATTGTTTCAGAGTAAATAATAGATTTATTTAATTCTCCATTTACTGAGCTTGCGTTTGCCATTCAGATTGAATGGAAAAGGACAAGCACCAGTGCATAATACACTATGCTGCATGTGATAAGGAGGAAGAACATCTTGTGTCTCCAAAGGACATCAGCTCTTGGCTGGCTTTGCTGGAAGCAGCCAAAGTTCGAAATCATCAGGCAGTTTTGGATGTCGCCAAAACAGTCAAAGAAAATCACATACCAAACATCACATACCACCGAAAATGTAGAAGTCTATTTACTATGAAAAGAGACTTAGAATCTATTAAGCGAAAAAGAGAAGAGTCAGTTGATGAAGACGCCAATCCCACAAAAAGGCAGTGTAGGAGAACATCCACTGAAGGGAGAGTATATAATCCTGTATGCATTTTCTGTAATAAGGTTAAATTCATGAAAAATCCAAAGTCAAGGGAGAAACTCATCCAGGCTGTAAAACTGAGGGCAGATACAACACTCCATCATTGTGCAATATTAAACAATGATGCAAGAATTCTTGCCATAACTAGCAGAGACATAGTGGCCACAGAAGCCCACTACCACGCTTCATGCTATAGAAGTTACACTAACATTAAAACCAAAAAACGTGATCATGTAGGTGATAAAGAAGTGGACAATTCTTCACAGGTAACTGAAATGCCATCATACGAAGTAGCTGAAGTAGAAGCATACACACAACTTTTTCATTACATCAGAAACGAGGTAATTTCATATAAGAAGGTCGTACCAGTTGCCCAGCTTGCGGAGAACCTGGAAGCGTTCATGTTAAGCAAGGGTGAAGCTCTCAAAACTGCCACAAAGAAGAACATCCGTAAAAGGCTTGAGTCAGAACTGGGAAATCCTATCCATATTTTCCCAAATGATTCTGGAAAGTTGCTGTTAGTTCCTGATAGCTTATTGTTTAAGGATGTTGTCCTTGATAATGATAATCTCTGTAAAGAGCTAGCAATCTGGAAGGTGAAGCTAACTGATGACAACAAGATAACAGACCAAGCTTCATCACAGATCCGGGAAGTTATAAGAAGAGATATGAAACCGACTGCCTGGCCTTGCAACCCGTCTGATCTGTCAAATGCTGTGGAAATGCCTACCCAGCTGCATTGTTTTCTAGTTGGACTGCTAACTGGAAACCCTCAGAATGAAAAGCCATCAGAGAGAGTGTCAAATCTCATCCAGTCATTTGGTCAAGACCTAATATTATGCTGTCACATGCGGTCAGCATAAGCTTCCCAAGCATGTGGTCCTTCCTTATGCTGTCAAAACATTAACTGGAAACACAGAGATAATCAGGATACTTAACAAGTCTGGCCACGGAATGTCATATACTCAGCTTGAGGAAAACGACACCACTTTGTGTCTACAAAAGCTGACATCAGGTCTGGATGAAAGAGTGTCACTTCCTGCCTCCATTAAGCCACACGTCTTCACAAACCTTGCCTGGGACAACTGTCATGGAATGCTTAATTACATCCCATAGGAACAGCTTCTTTAGAATCATATTTATTCTGTAACACTTGATTGTGTGATTTGTATTCTTTCATTACGTAACCAGTTCTGTTCAATACTTTGTAATTAGTCCTCAACCAATAGTTTTCTTTTCCTTTCTTTGATTGCAACACCTTGCGTTTGCATATTTAGGGTTTTTGGGGTGATACGTGTTGAGAGGTTTTTCTGTGTGTAGAAGCAGCAGGTTGAAGTGTAGTTACGAGCGAGGCTAGAAAGTGGCAGGAACACGTCTGGAAGCACATTTTCATTACTGAGAAGCCATCAGTAAACCATTCCTAAATTCACGACAAAGAGCCATTTGCCGGGGAACGTGAGTGCTAAATAGTTGGTCGAAGCAATCAAAGGACAAGCGTAAAGTTCTGTTGAAGCAATCGAAGGACAAGCGTGCGTAAAGTTCTGTCAAAGCCACTGAAGGACAAGCGTAAAGTTCTGTCGAAGCAATCGAAGGACAAGCATAAAGTTCTGTCGAAGCCGTCAAAGGACAAGCGTAAAGTTCTGTTAAAGTCGGCCATTGTAAACCGGACAGCTGAAGTAAATCAGAGAAGTCAAGTTGAAATATACCGGACTGAGTGAAGACGTAATCGGAAGAAGTAAGTTGAAAGGTGGGAGTAATAAACGGGAGTTTGAATTGGTTCGTTGTGTGTCATGTGTTGGTGGAACATTGTTGGGGTCAAGTTCATGGACAAGAACTTCAGACGCAAGGTGAACTGAACTGAACTATGGAAACGCCTTTTTTTTAAGGAATATTCTTGTAAATAGATTAAGTGTACTGTAATATTTAGCTTGTTTATTATATTCTTGTAAATAAATTAAGGTTAATTATTTAGCTCATTGTATTATTGTTAGTTACCCTATTTAAAGTATAATGTTATTTTAGTGTAATTGTTATAATAAATGCTTGTAGACTTAGGTAGTTGTTGCGTGTTTTCTCGGGTTCGTTTATGCTTAGTTTTTTTTTGTTAGAGAGAGCCCACCTTTGTGGCGTGGTTTCGTCACAACAACATAGACAGAATTGAGGAAACCTTGTCAGGCAAAGGAACATCCCACCGTGTCAATGGAATCGTTGTACAGCCTAGAGTCTTCGGTCCTGACCCACCACGAAAGATCTACCACGCATTGACAAAAGGAAACAGAGGACTTTGAGCACAGAACATCAACCCCAACTTGACGTATATGTCGCTGGCCCTTGTGTGGGACCGCGTCCTCTCAAAACCAAGGATGACTATGCTGGTGAAGCCAACAAAGCTGCGAGAAATGCAGAACAGAAAAACATGCTATGGATCCTTGCTAGGCAAGTCAATTCAGACATCCAAAAGGTGCCTAGTTGGACCGGATTTAACATCCAAACAAGGGATCAAGTTCAAGTAACACCAGATGTCGAACAGTGTTTGAGATCCTTAACCAGTCAGAGGAAATCAGGAAGAAACTTGATCTATCATCAATTGTCGTTGTCATGGATCAAGCACTTTACGCAAAAGCAGCGGAAATTGCATGGAAGCAAGACCAGTTTTCAAACATTGTTTTGTGAATTGGAACATTTTACACAATTTGCATTGCATTGGCTATCCTGGGGCAATGATTTGGAGATAGCGGTTTGAAGGACATCTTCAATGAATCACAGATAGTTGCTGAGGGCTCCATAAGTGGTGTCATTGATGGAAAGCATTACAACTGTGGCGTGCGGGCACACAAGTACCTGTATGAAGCACTGATGAGGTTAGCATGGACTGAGTTCATGAGAAGGCTTGAGAAAAGCGATCCCAATCATCGCATCACAGTGGCGTCTTTTCTTGAGCAGGTGGATACACTGGCTAATAATTTGAAGGAAGAGAGCTTAGACCAGCTGCTTCAATGCCCAGTCCTGCCTCAAGTGATGACTATGCGGAGAGAGTTCCTGAATCATCTTCGTCAAAGTAATGGTGAACTTTCAGCATTCTGGATGTCATATGTGGATATGGTAGAGGGAATAGTTCTTGGCCTGTTGCGAGCATCTCGTGAAGGTGACTGGGATATACATCTCCATTCCATACGAATGATGATCCCTTGGTGTTTCGCCTATGACAAGGTGAACTATTCACAATACCTGACCCCTCACTTTGCTCAGATGACAAATCTCGGTGACAAAAATCCTGAAGTACAGAAGGCATTCAAAAAAGGCAGTTCTTCCGTTCAGTTAGCCAGCAGCAATCCCTTTGGGAGGATTCCAGTTGACCAGACAGCTGAGGTCACAGTTAACCCAGATACCCAGAATCCTGGTGGAACCACACGCTTTAGCTTAAAACCTGCAACTGTTCAGCACTACTACCTCACAGCAGAATACTGAAGTGCATTTCTCGTGCAGCTAAGAAACATGGTACAAGGATCCAACTTGGAAACGCAGCATACAGAGCTTCAGTCATCAAGAATAAGGAGAGATGAGCTGGCGGTTTCGTCCATAGTTGACCTCATCCAAGGCTGGGTTAATCCATTTTCCGAGAGCCAAGAACTGATTAGCATTTCAACTGCAAAGAAAGCCCCCAGAGAGATTGCCACAGACCTGAAAACAGCACACGCAGTTGGTGAAAGATGTTACTCAAAGTTTAAAGACAAGAGGATGGAGAACACTCCTCAAATCAGAAAATTCCATGACCCTGTGAAGACCAACAAACTTAAGACATTCAGTGACATGAACAAGAAGAAACATGTGCAAACCAACGAGCTATCAATTAGTTTGAGAGCAGACAGGTCCTTGTTTGGAAGAATCATAGTTATTGCACAAGAACGAAGATTGCAGATGGATACCATCCTTTCACACCCTCTTGGACCACTTCCCTGGGCCTTGTCAACTCCAGATGGCCTTCTGAGAAAGACCAACGAGGCCTCCCTGGCATCACTGTTACAGAAAAATGTTCAGTTCTCTGAGGAAGTCCCTGTAAATTCTGCTGCAGTTATTGATGGCATGTCTCTGGTGCAAAGGCTAAAGGGAGATCAACTGACCTTTGGTGATGTCACTATGACTGTCCTGTCTATGACAATGAAAGAAGGGGTGTCGCATAACAGAATAGATGTCGTATTTGACACCTACAAGGAGCTATCCATTAAGAACAGTGAGCGGCAACTGCGAGGTGAAGAGTCAGGACACCAGCTTGTTAACATCACTAGCACACAGATAGTTAGGCAGTGGAGGAATTTCCTGACAAGAGTAAGCAATAAGACGAGCCTTATCACCTTCATCGTCAACAAGTGGAGAAAGGAAGCATGCAGACAGAAGTTGGAGGAGAAACTGTTGTATGCCAATGCTGGTGATACATGCTACAGAATCACTGCAGAAGGTAGTGAGGAGTTTCCAACACTGAAGTCTCAACAAGAAGAGGCAGATGGATGACTGCTCCACGCTTCCCATGCAGCTAATGAGGGCTTCAACTCTGTTCTTGTCTGTTCGGAGGACACTGATGTATTTATCATGTCCTTGGCATTTAGCAATGAGATAGGAACTTCCCTGTTCATGAACTGTGGAACTCGTACACGGACAAAGGTTATTGACATTACAATAGTTGCTGCCTCACTTGGTCCAGAAGTGTGCAAAGGTGTTCTCGGAATGCACGCATTCACTGGGTGCGATACTGTGAGCGCATTTGCAGGAAAGGGAAAGGCACAAGCATTGAAGCTATTAAAGAAGAACACAAGGAGCCGAGAAGCCTTAACAGAGCTGGGAAAAGAGTGGGGCCTATCTCCTGAATTAACAGATAAATTAGAGGAACTTACTTGTCTTCTTTACTCTAGTAACACGGTCACCAAGAAAGTCAATGAGCTGAGGTACCAGCTGTTTTGTTCAAGAAGAGGGGAGATAGAAAGCCACCAGCTTCCTCCTTGCAGAGATTGTCTTGTGAAGCATGCAAAGAGAGCAAATTATCAGGTTGCCATATGGAAACGGTGTTTAGAGAAAGACCCACAAGTTCCGACTCCTGTTGGACAGGGATGGAAGATTGAGCATGAAGATGGTGTTGCCAAGTTAGTTGTTGACTGGATGGACGTAAAAGCAGCACCAGAGGCCATACTTGAGCTATTAGCGTGTAACTGCACTAAAAAGTGCGTCACCCCTAAATGTCTGTGTCACAAATGGCCTAAGATACACTGATATGTGCAGGCTTGCTGAATGTGAGAACCAAGGTTCTGTTCAAGAGATCGAGAGTGCTGATGATGACAATCAAGTGAGCAGTGATGAGGAATATTAAACTGAACGCTAAAGAAGTTTCTGTGAATTCTCACAAGTACTCTCTATGTATGCTTTCTATGTATGCCAACTGGTAAATATAGAAATTAGGTCAAGTGACTCATTTACTTAATGATATTCTTAACTATACCCACGTTAAAGAACATCAGAAACATTAAAAAGAGCAGGTTGAATTGAAGTGGATTGGAGTGCCTCGTAGTACAGTCTTACAATTGTCTGTCATGTAAAAATGCCATTTTAAAGGCCCTGGTCACATGTCCAGTGATGTAAACGACAGGATAAACAACACAAAAATATAAAAATCATATTTGTAAAGCAATGTTGAGTAAGTGTTTTTGCAGATTTTGATGGACATTTAAAGCTAATGAACACACATATGTCAAACCAACTTCAGCCTCGTTTCCATGCCAAAGTCGTGCTCTGGTCATGTGACTAATGAAATGAACCATTTGTAATTAAAAATGAATGTGTGAAACAATGGTACTGTTGTGTATGTGTTCTGTTCATTTTGGTGGACATCTGAAGCTACTAAGCACAAAACAAGCTTCAGCCTCATTCCCGTGCCTGAGTCACACTTTAAAGAGCACTGTTATCTACTAGTTACCATAGAATCATTGCTATCATGCTTTTCCCTACCATTTATGGTCTAATCTACTTGAAAACCACCATAAACCTTATTCACCCCGGATGATACCAACCAGCCCTACTGGCTCACGGACTATGTAGCCTGTGAGCAGGCTCGTCCGAATTCTTTAGTTTCGCGCTCATTGGCCCACTTTGCTTACCGAATATATTTTTCCGTCCTCGCCGGGAGCCTGTTCGCAGGCTAGCTCTTGTGTGGAAATTGTTAATTAACATGACTAGTTGGATGACTGGGTGGCTAAAAGCAAATTAAAGTTATAGTATTGAGTACAGCAACTATTATCTGTACTCAACAACACAAATGGAACCAAATCGAACGTTCGATTAATCCAAGTTAATCGGTTCGGTAATTTCACCGCCAAGATAAGACGCGAATATTGCGTGACAAAGCCATCAAATTCATGATATTCCTGATGGTGTTATTACAACACAAAATAGTTTTCTTTATATTTGTGTGCACAACCTTTAAGCACCTCAAACCTTTTACCACCCAAGAAAATGAGGCTGGGACTCTTATCGTAACAGAAAGTTTAGTTTGTGTTGAGCTCTTACTCTTCTCCATTTGTAAATTGCGTGCAAGTATGAGCAAGAAGAGTATCAGTTGGCCAAGCTGGAGTTTGAATTTTTAGCTGAATGTGCATGCGAACACTAACATAAACAATGTAGTGGCGATCTATTATAAACAATCAATAAGCATCTTTTTTTAAGTTTCGGTTCTTTGGGAAAGTTTAGTGGTGCTTGATACTATCTAAAAGTGAGTCGGTTGCAAGTCACTAAGTCACTAAGTTTTGCTACAACAAACGGATCAGAGTAGAACAGTGAAACTTCATGCGAGATCGAGTGAAAACTACAAGATTTTGGAATTTCCTGCCACGTCCTGATTGATAGAAACTATCAAAGATACCGCATTTTCAATGTTTGCGAAAAATTTACATGTCAATTTGGCCATTGTCAATTTAATAACACACTTGACCACTTCTATGCTTTCAAACTCAATGAGTTCATTCAGTCCTCCGGGATACAGCTGAAACGATCGGCCTCTGTATTACCGACTCAGAGATTCAACTCATTTGATTAGTTTTCGGAAAAGTTGTTAGTATAAATATTATCGGGAGAGATGGAATTGCAGCTGAAGAAACACTCAACCGAAGAACACGTTCGTTTTCTGGGTGAAAATGCGTTTGAGAAACTGACGACTTGATTGAAGTTTTCAAAAGTAAGCCAAATATCACGTGCAACTTCTTCGACCACCCACTCGTTCAGATCATTGTCTCATAGACCTTTCTTTCTCACAAAGCTAAACCCTGTTGATGGAGGAGACTTTCCTGATTCCGATTTCCGCACCATAAACTTCATTCATGCCCAAACGGATCGAAAGCATGCAAGACCGCAAGAGGTCAGTCATCGCGGCATGGACAAAGCAAACACATACGGTATGATTTTCTAGCTCAAGTAGCTAGGTATAAGGCCTACTACTACTGGGTTTGCCCAAGTTTCTGTGTTTCTGTTTCTACTGATATGTATGTTAAAACTAAGGTATACTAAACTCTGACTAAACTCGCCGGAAGGTGCATAAATTTTCCCGCCTATATGTTACATCAACGTAGCTGTGAACGTGCGGTCTACTTCAGTTTATATTTTGACTGTAGTGACTGAGGCTGGAATTAATTCAAATTTAGAAGGACAAATTGTGTTAAGTGGCGGACGTATAAACATGTTTTTCGTTGTAAGGTTGTTTGAAGTTTCGTAGGTGTATATTTGTCTTATCTGCTTTCCCGCCTAAAAAACAGTAACTTCTTGCAATGTAGCCAGGCATCTCCAAGCACGACTTTGTCACCACGCCAAAACGTCTCTGAGTCTAGCCCTGTAAATTTTTTCCTATTCTAAACATATCGTTAAGCTATGTTTTAATGTACAATTTGATTATTGCTGACCCCATTTCGCTCACACAGGTAAGGTGACACATTTTACATATATAGTTTAATTTTATGACTTCAGTAAAATGTAGGGTTATGTTGTGCTATTAAGATACATGTACTAACTTAAAATCCAGTGGCAGTATTAATGATCAACAGCCACCGGTAGTAACGAAAAACTACTGTTACAATATACGCCTCTTCCGGTTGATTGTTATTCGTATTGATTGTGCAATGACGATATATCGAGTTACGTGTGATCCGAATAAAGTTCTCATATCATCCTGCACATGGTCGTGTACACAACCTGATACATGGTGTCAGAAGTAAAACTACCCCCATACTAGTGAATACGCCTCTATAGGCCGACCATTGCTGTTACTACGAGTATTACACTCATTTCAAGGAACACAGTCGCTCTACACGATGCCAGAGACAGAACCGTCGACGAGTGCCCCACGTGCGCTTACATTTACGTCGAATTTCCTGATTCCTTCGCCGATGAACGTCAAGGGCGATGCAGTGAACAATTGGGAATTCTTTCGGCAACAGTGGACAGACTACGAAGTCGCCACAAGCCTCGACAAGCAAGAACAGAAGATTCGTCTGGCTACATTTCGTTCCGTAATGGGCAAGGAATGTCTGCAGATATTTCTAAACCTGAAACTCAGCCCCGAGGAGCGAGACGACATAAGCGAATGCATTAAGGCGTTAGAGTTGTATTTCAAACCGAAGAGAAATGTAGTCTACGAGCGCTACCAATTCAACATGTGCACACAGAACCTCGAAGAGCCCGTGGATAGTTTCATTAACCGATTGCGAAAGGCCGCATCCACGTGTGAATTCGGAATGCTGACAGACGAGCTGATCAGAGACAGATTGGTTATTGGTCTACAGGATCATTCAACAAAACTGCGTCTCCTGAAAGAAGAAACTCTAGATCTCAACAAGGCCCTCAACATTTGTAGGTCAAGCGAAGCTGCAAGCCACCAGCTAAAAGCCATGAAGATAGACGAAAAAAAGCCACAGAGGAGGTCCGTGTTGTTCGAGAACGCAATTCACGTGATCACAAGAAACGTGATCCCAAGAAACGTGATCCCAAGAAACGTCAAGATCAAGCGCCAATGCGAAAAGAGTGGCAGTGCTTTAATTGTGGAGGAAAACAGAGACACAACCTCGAAAATTGTCCGGCTTACGGCCATGAATGCAAAGCATGCAAGAAGCCCAACCACTTCGCGTCAGTATGCAGATCAGCTCCTAGACGACAAGTTAAACAAATAGCCGAGGAAACCGATGATGAACAGGAAACAGACTCCGATGAATTCTTATACCAAGTCGAAGAAGTTTCGTCAGTGCAAGCCAAAGGGAAACAGCTCTTCGCCTCGCTCAAATTCTACGACGCTAACGCTCGTTACAAGACAAAATTGGATTGTCAGTTGGACACAGGAGCGACGTGCAATGTTCTAACTCATCACGACCTGTCAGTCATCAGCCAGAACGGAAATCCGGCTCTCCAAACAAGCAAGGTCACACTCCGTTTGTTTAATGGCTCGGTGATGAAACCACTTGGAGAAGTGAAACTCAACGTTCTCAAAGAAAACAAGCAACGGCACGAGCTCAAGTTTCAAGTTGTAGAAGGAAACAGCAAGCCGTTATTGTCCGCAGAAACTTGTGAAATGCTAGGACTACTAAAAATAAACTGTGAGCCGACAACGTTAGTTAACACTATTCAAGAAACCAAACCACTGCTCACCAAAGAAAAGGTCCTCACTGACTTTAAAGACGTGTTTGAAGGCCTCGGACACATTGGCAAAGCAAGTTTCACAGTTGACCCAGAAGTCACGCCAGTGCATCACGCACCCAGACGCATTGCAGTCACGCTACACAAAGAAGTCAAAGCAAAACTAGAAGAGCTTGAGAAGAACAACATCCTAGTAAAGGAAACTGAACCCACTGATTGGATCAGCAGTATGGTCGTCGTTGCCAAGCCCGGCAAAATCAGAATATGTCTAGATCCCAAGGACCTTAACGGAGCAGTAAAACGGCCAAAATACCAACCTTAGAAGAAGTCCTTCCACGGCTAAGCAACGCCAAAGTCTTCACAACGCTAGATGCAAAGGATGGATTTTGGACGAAACAAGCAGCAAAATGACCACCTTTTGGACGCCCATGGGCCGGTACCGCTACCTCCGCATGCCGTTTGGCATCTGTGCCGCACCGGAGGAATTTGAATGCAAACTACATGAGCACCTTGGTGACTTGGAGGGCGTAGAAGTGCTACGAGACGACATTCTGGTGATAGGGTCTGGTGATACTCTGGAGGAAGCCAATGCAGACCACGACAAAAACTTGCTTCAACTTCTGAAAAGAGCTCGCAAGGTTAATCTGAAGTTTAACAGCAAGAAGCTGAACCTCCGAAAGCCAGAAGTCAAGTACATGGGTCATGTCCTCTCCAGGGAAGGGCTCAAACCAGACCCAGATAAAGTGCAAGCTGTCAGCGAAATGCCCAAGCCCACCTGCAAACAGGAAACACTCAGTCTTCTTGGCTTTGTAAACTATCTCGCCAAGTTCCTTCCCCGGTTGTCAGAGATTGCCCAACCAATACGAGAACTGACCAAGAAGGATGCGAGGTTCATTTGGTCCAGACAGCACAATGAAGCCTTTGAGCAGATCAGAAAACTAGTGACAAGACACCCAGTGCTCAAGTACTACAACATGAATGCCGAGGTAACCCTACAGTGTGATGCCAGCGAGAAGGGCCTCGGAGCTACATTGTTGCAAAACGGACAACCAGTTGCGTTCGCCTCTAGAACACTCTCACAAGTAGAGCAACGGTATGCACAGATAGAAAAGGAGTGCCTGGCCATCGTCTTTGGCTGTTCCAAATTCAGCCAGTACATTACAAGAAGAGGGAAAATCACTGTTGAGACTGACCACAAGCCGCTACAACCCATCTTTAAGAAGTCTCTCCTAGCAGCCCCAAGCAGACTACAGAGAATGCTCCTGCGACTTCAAAGGTACAACTTAGAAGTGACGTACAAACCAGGATCCCAAATGTATGTAGCAGACCACCTGTCAAGAGCTTATCTCAAGAATCAAGACGATCAGCCTCACGACGACTTTCAGGTGTTCGCTCTAGAACTTCAAGAAATTAACCCATTGGATACAGTCAAGATCACCAGTGAAAGATTAGCACAACTCCAAAAAGCCACAGAACACGATCCTGTAATGCAGACACTCAAGAGCACCATACTCGTGGGATGGCCTGACACAAGAGAACAAGTTCCTATATCCATCCGAGAGTACTGGAATTTCAGAGAAGATCTCACACTGCACAATGGCATACTCTTTAAAAGCCAGCGCATTATCATTCCTCGTGCGTTGAGAACTGAGGTGATATCACGGCTACACGCCAGTCATCTTGGAATAGAAGCATGCCTGAGAAAAGCAAGAGATCGAGTCTACTGGCCAGCCATGAACAGTGACATCAAAGAAGCAGTAGCGAAGTGTGACGTGTGTGCCGAGTATCAAGCGAGTAACCCTCAACAGCCACTGCAGACTCACAAGATTCCAGACAGGCCTTGGAGTCGACTAGCCGCAGATTTGTTTACGCTTCACTCTAAGGACTATATAGTCCTTGTAGATTATTACTCCGACTTTGTCGAAGTCAGCCCTCTCAAGCAGACCACCTCGTCAGCCATAATCAAGTTCATGAGAGTACAGTTCAGTCGATACGGTATTCCGGATATCTTGGTTTCCGACAATGGACCACAGTTCGCCAGCAGAGAGTTTGCCGAGTTCGCAAAACAGTGGGAGTTTCAACATGTCACCTCATCTCCTTACCACCCAAAGTCCAACGGAAAGGCAGAATCAGCAGTCAAAGCTGTCAAAAGTCTCTTCAAGAAGGCCCTGAAAGATGACAAAGACCCCTGGCTAAGTTTGTTGTCCTACAGAAATACCCCTACAGCTGAAATACAGTCAAGCCCAGTCCAGCGGCTGATGTCAAGAAGAACAAAGACACTAGTTCCCATAGCAACCAACCTGCTGTATCCTGAAGTCCCTGAAGGAGTGCCAGACAAAATCCAGCAGAAACGTCAGAAAGCCAAGAGCTACCATGATAGAAATGTCAAAGTGTTACCAGACCTCGACATTGGTCAGGAGGTACGCATTGCTCCACTCCACAGAGGCAAGTCTTGGGAAGCGGGAACCTGTCTACAGAAGCTTTCTGATAGATCCTACCTGGTAGAAGCCAACGGAGAAGTGTTGCGGCGAAATAGACAAGCAATCAAGCCAACTCCAGAAGCACTACCAGCATCAGAGGATGACCCCGAAACAGCCCTGTCACCGCCCACAGACTCTCTGTCCAGCACAGCCAGTCCTGTGCCCAGTCCACCAGCACTAAGATCGAGTTCTAGGACTATCAAACCACCCGTGAGATTCCAGGACTACGTGTGTTAAGGACATGGACCATAGTTCTCATACCTTTATAGTACAGTTACAGTTTCAGAACAATGAACAATAAGATGCTATTAGAGAGAAAGTTTAGTTTTTTATGCGTTGATAAAAGGGGAGATGTTACAATATACGCCTCTTCCGGTTGATTGTTATTCGTAGTGATTGTGCAATGACGATATATCGAGTTACGTGTGATCCGAATAAAGTTCTCATATCATCCTGCACATGGTCGTGTACACAACCTGATACAACTACGACTACTCATTTCTTGTCATGCTGCTTCGTTGTCAATGTTCAACCTCCATGAACATCTGTGCCCATAGAGGAACTGATACATTATTGTTTCATTCAAAGACATCTGTTCATCTAGAATCTTTAACAAGAAAATACTGCTAAATATGCTTGGAGGACTGAATTGTAGACACAAAGAAACGGAAACTATACAGCTTGTTTTCATTGTTCATATTGGGCATGTTATAAACATGCACATTTGCATGTGCTCTGGATTCTACTACGTTAAAGGTTGAGAAGTTGAAATCCAGCAGAAGCCATTGTTTTGTCAAGGCAAGATTTACATGCTTGCCTCTTGACAATTTCCAGGCTGAGGTTGTCCCTTGTGGCAGCCTTGCTTGAGCAACCGCATGGGTTCTTGATTTCTCATTTGACCTGGCTCACATGATGGAAAATATTCCTACTAACAAAATTCAAATTCAGTTCTCTTTTTCAAAACTATCCTCTCCGATTCCAAAAATATGAACAGCAACACCACCTGGAATCAACAAGCAGTAAACCTCCAGTTCAGTGCTCCAAGAGTGGAAAGAATAATGAAAAAAAGCATACAAAGAAAGAATCATATATTAAAATAAAAAAAAAAACTCAATAATTGTTTTGCAAAGTAGTTCAGCTTCAGCCAAAGTAATAAAAAAAACTTAAATTGAGTTTGAAAATGAAATTAGAGCAAGAAGCAAATAGCAAATGGTTATTTTTTATGGAAGAAAACTAAACTGACTTTCAGATATACCAAAAAGCATGACAATAAATCAACATTTGCAAGCAATAGAAAAGGACAATATTCTAGGGGGCGGTACCTTTGGAACAGGTGTAAAGGGTGATATCAATGCTAAAATGTTTGTTTCAAGTCCTTTCATATGAAAAGTCTAAGATCATTAATGAAAGTATTGTTCGTTCCTACTTCTCACTCTATTACTGTTTACTTTTTGGAGTTAGCTTAGATCCAGATCCAATTATAATTAAACCAATTTATTGAATGTGATCAAGAAATTATAACACTAAGCAGACAACTATTTTAGGAAGCTAACATCTGCAAAATGTTAGACAATTGCTCGCCAGAGCACATAATCTTGATAAATTTCAGCCATCTATTTGATTCGCACACTCCCCGAAATTTAGGCTACGACTTAGACAATAAAGAAAATGCCAGTGGCAGATCTGCATTAAAGAGTTGATTATTTGAAAATTGAGCTTCTTAGTTGACTTGTTTGCATCCAGCTAATATGACATTACAGCTGTCATCACTTTTTACATTTTATTCCTTTTTAGCCTACACTGTATCACACATTCAACATCCTTCTCATAGCATGAAACAAACGACACCCTCAAAATTGACCAATCACAACCCATCAGCATGACCTTAAATTGTGGCCAATTTTGATTGAGTGATATGAAACAAATAAGGTCTGCATCAGTTGTGATTGGCTCATTTCAAGAGCATGCCTAAAGACAATGTTGAAAGATGTGCACAATGCATGTAACTCTGAATGAGACCATGCAAACATCATTATTAGTTAACAACTGTTGACTTGAACCTTGATCTTCACCTTTTCAAAATGAGTGTATTCTTGACTGGTTAAACTTTCAGATAATCAATTCATTGATGCACTCTTGGAGTCTGTTATTGAGATTTTAGAAAATCACATCATGTCATTTTTTGTTATAGTTAAAAAAACGATTTATGATTTGTTATTCTTCTAACTTACTTTAGAAATGGAAAACCGTTTTATCATGGCTGCTCTTCCACATGTTCTTGGGGAGAAGAAGTCAGCCAAACACCAGCCAGGTGTTAACTTTTGGAAAATTGTGCCGGTAAGATTACTTTTATCAGCTATGGTCAATGATTCCCAGAATTGAGAATGACATATTTCAAGTTATTGAAAGCTGTAGTGATGCTTAATATTTTAGTATAAATATTTAATACACGCAGCAGAATTAAGGTGGCTAAACAGTTTTCACGCACGCTTAGCATTGCAAAAAACAAACATGCCGTCAATATAGTGATCATTTTATTTACTCAACACCCGCACTATCTGTGCTATTTTTCTCTATAATTGAACGCAGTGTATTGATGGCTGTAGACTTTTTTTCAAGGATATGTTAGAAAAGGTAATGATGCAGAGAACCCAGCAATTCTCAGCTTTGTTACCGAAAGAACCCAGTTAAATGCAGCGCATGCCCAGTTGCTCGAAAAATTGAGACTGATTGCTTTTGCAGAAACTTGCCGATTTCTAAGAATCCAGTCGTTAGAATTTCAAGAAGTTTGGCAAAAAAAATAGATCGGAAACCACATGAATGATCTATCACAAAAAATCTGAATTTTGACATGGGGAATTTTTAATAATACAGAGCATGCAGTGAAAATGATTTACAGTAAATTACGAAAATTGTCTATGTCAAAATTTTATTAGAACGGTGTCGACAGAAGGGATTTAATGTCAATTCGTGGTGGGCAAATGATGAAAAAAATCTAACGACTGGATTTTTTTAAATAAACAAAAACCATTTTTTTAAGCCTTGTTTTTAACCAGCCCCATTGCCATGGCAAGAGCACACAACTTAGCCAAAATGCAAGAATAAACCGTTCTGTGGTTCACCTTGACTCTTACAAAAAATGGGCGCCATAGGAGTAATAGTTTAAAAGCAATGGTGAATTAGGCATAGCCACTTGAAAACTGTGTTCGGCCACCTTAAAAGAACTCAGGAAACAATAACCTGCATAACTGGTGGTTTCAGTGGGCTTTTGTGGACTGGAATGAATGGCAGAGACAAAACCAGGATAAGAATGGTGGTTTCTCCCTATTTCTTGTCCACCATTCTTCGCAAGGCTTTGACTTTGCTGCTTGTTTCACGCCATAAAAGCCCACCGAAAACCGTCCTGGAGTATGCTCCCTTATAGTAATATGGGCTATATTGGTATGTGCGGCCCCAAAGGGTATGGTTTTTCAGCTGTTTTTTGGTCATAAATAGGGTATTGATCTTGCCCATTTTGGTAATGAATAGGAATGGTTTTTGCACTCTAGTCTTCAATTGGGTGTGTTTTTTTAGAAGAAGCTTCTTTTTTATCATTATCGATAAGACCATGAGTAAAAGTCCTTCACAGTGCCTTTAATGTCGGTCTCAACTAGGTAACTACGGCAGGCCTAAAACAGGATGTTGTTTAAATGATCAGGTCATAAATAAGGTATCGAACTTTAACCAAGTGTTAGCACTGTAGTGGATGAATATCGGCCCAAGGTCTTGACACTACGGACCAAGTGCAGACTGACTTGGGAATTTTTTGTTGTACAAACACTTCTATAGCCATGCTTCAATCCTGTCAGAGTTTTCAGATTGATTTGTTTTGTCTTGTACATGCCTGGATTATGTGGTAGCTTTACAGCTAATTTTTTTTATCTACAGCCCTTGCAGTCGTATATGATTAATTCATTTAGTACCAATATTTTATTGCCACAATACTTTAATTAATGATAATATTTTCACACTTTTTTTAAACATGGTAAAAGCAAGTTCAGAATAGCACGATACTTTTGTACACTACAAAATTTTAATTCAAGAAATACCTATTTGGAAATGTTTGGTTTGTTATAGAATGATTCTGAAGTGGATGCCAATGGAGAGGTTGAGGTGACAACAGCACCTCGCCTTATTTCAACTGGGGGATATTTCAATGACATCCAGTCATTGATGCTAGCAGCGGAAGGCATGGTCGTGTGCAAATTTAAGAAATTTGATATTGTAAATGCCATTTTAAGCCTAATAGGCAGCTACTTCTTATTTAATGCTGATTACCCAAAGGGCCCAGGTGGCCAAAGCAAAAAACACATATCTATTTTTAGAGAAAATTTTATTGTCAAATTTTACAAAGCAGAATAGACCTGCACAGCTTCCGATTGGTGTGCAAACAGTAGTAATGGAGCTTAAGTAATGCATCATCTTACTGTAACATAAGTATTATCCTACTGTAACAAATTACGGAGATTCATCAGTTTTCCAAGGATAAGCATTTTTGTCAAAGTATATCTCTTCAGTTCCCTGCCCCCAGGTGGGGATTGGGTCAGGTTTCAGACTATATTGTTCTAGTTTAAAACACTGTATTATTTTTGAAGGGTGATTATTAAAGGAAGTTGCAACAAAAAAATATCTGTCAATATGATCTATTTTATGTTGTCATTTCAACTTATCAAAAACAGTTATTACTACTGATACATTTGGGATTAAAATAGCAAATTTGTTTAACCGATTTTTTGTTGTTGTTAAATTGACAAGAAGTAACTAAAAAAAAGGGTTCTCTCAGATGCACCCTGGATACCTTTTTAATTAGTCAAATGAACCAATTTGTGTGGTTACAAAACTAAAAAAGAATAGTCATTTTAACCAAAGGTAATGGTTGTTCCAACTTATAATAAACAGGTTAAAACTACTAATTTTAATTGGTTAAAATGACATGAAAAGTGGCGGCAAAGCAACTAAAAAAAATGGTTGAGACAAAACAATCAATTGTTATTATGATTATAATAATGATAATAATAATGTTTTTTTGGCACATTTACAAAACTCAATGCGCTTACATTACTATAAAAAATAAATTAGTTAAATCCTATAAAATATTTCTAATAACAGTAATAAATAAAATAAATGAAATAATTAAAATACAGATCCTCATAAAATAAAATAAATCAAAAGTAAGATTTCCGAAACGGGAATGTTTTGAGGGCAGATATCAAAGATGAAAGAGATGTACTTTTAACAGAATCTGGTAGACTGTTCCATAATATAGGTGCGGAGAAAGAAAAGGCACGTTCACCGTATGTCACAGAGTTCACATTAGGGACAGTGAAAAGAAGTTTAGAGGATGAGCGTAGGCTCCTTTGCAGGTGGTATTGTTGTAGGAGGGACGACAAGTAGGCTGGACAAAGTCCATGGATAATCTTAAAAGTGATGAGCAGAAGTTTGAATATAATCCGTGATTCAACAGGTAGCCAGTGTAATTCTCGAAGGGCAGGTTTGATGTGGTCGTATTGCTTGATTCCAGTGATAAGGCCTGCGGCAGTGTTTTGCACTCTGAAGTTTATCCAGATCCTGTTTTGGGAGACCATAAAGGATACTATTACAGTAGTCCATACGGGATATTACAAGCACATTAACTAACAGTCATAATAATTAGTTGTTTCAAACTAAGAGGAACCAGTTAATTCAAACCATTTTAAACAGTGATAACAACCCAAAAAAAGGGTTCTCTCAGATGCATTTGGCAACATTTTTAAATGGTTATTTTAACTAGTCAGTTTTTACAGTGTATCTCTGCAACTTTGAAACCACATTTGAGGCAAACTTTGTCTCCAGGGTTCAATTTAGATCCACATGAGACACAAAACTCTGCCATTTTAGATGCGCCAAAATGGCGGGAAAACCGCTGATGCTGGTAGACTGCTGGCACAAGGAACACCTGAGAAAATATTTTTTTTCGGATTTGCAAAATAGTTTTCTGGATTTAGCGACAATTCTTGGATTTGCAAACTTGTTTGGGATTTGCAAAATAATATTTGTGGATTCAATAATTTTATGAAGATTTGTAATAGTTTTGAGATTTGATAAACTCTTCAGCGATGATTTCCAAAAAACATTACAATTTGAAATATTTTTTCAGATCTCGTAAATATTTTGGGATTGTCCCTTATTGGCTTCTGTACTAACCTGCTAGAAACGAAAACAGTAGTAGGCAAGTGCCTGTGACCAGATAATCAAAAGGAACGTGGAAGAGTCTTCTTGCATTTGATTTCCTTGGTATTTGGACTTTAACTATGGTAGAAAAGTCATGTTTAGCTCACCTTCTGTAAGATATTACATTCAAATATTAAGCACTGGTGTATTCAAAATCCTACACGATAACCTAGTTTAACACTTGCTTGGTGAAAACTGGCTCATAATACAGAACCAACCACTACTCAGAGAAATCTTTAAAGATCCACCAATCATATCTTTCAAGAAAGGAAAATCCTTGAAAGATATGCTTGTTAGAACGAAAATATAAAAGGTTCTCAAATGTTTCACACCGGTATAGATTGTGCGGCCTGTCACCCCTGCCATCAATTACCGTTTACGTTTTCCAGACAGAACCCTATTCTACCCGTGAAACCACTAATTAGCAGATCAAAATATTCTACTGTTCATGTATATACCTTGAACATGAGAGTCTACTCAAAATACACACAATACACAACATATTTCCTCATATTTAAGAGGAATAAACACATATGCTGTATACTACTACATGACTCTACATTTCCAAAAAACATGTTACAAAGCCTAAATTTTTCACAAACAAACCTTTTCAAAAACAGAACTCAGCTTAACAACAAACAGGATTGAACCTACAGCAACCTGATTGGATGGCGAGGACCAATCGGAATGCAATCGATCCTACTTACAGACGTGTGTGGATATAAAAACCCAAATTGATCCAAAGCATGGCGGATAGGAAAAGAGTTCAGTTGACCTCTTCCATTCCACCTCATATAGCAACTGACGAGAATCGTAAGATTAGAAACCGCGGTCTTGCTTGAAACAGATTCTCTGATCTCAAGAGAAAATGAAGGATAAACTTAACGAGTTGCTCTCCCAAAGCATCCTGAGCCCATTGAACGACAAAGGTTACGAAGAATTCGAAGCCTCAAATGACAAGGACTTAGAGTTGTACGGTGGCCGAGAACTGCCATTAAAAATATTCAAATTTGTAGGAAATATTTTTGTTATTTATTTTTTTAATTTTGATTTATTACTTATTTTCTTTTTAAAATAAAAGCAAGTGAAAGTAAAATGTAAAATAGAAATGAAATGAAACCCAGATAACTGAAATCAAATCAAAATTAAATTAATTGCCCAGCCAAGCGCTGCCACTCGTGTGTTGTTTTTTTCGGTCCGAAAAAAAAAATTGTTTGTGGCCAAACGCTGCCACATGGCTGAGGGCTGCCAAACAAAGCCAGAATGCTTTGCAGGATTATGGCAAGCTGTTTGTAGCAAAATTTAATCCTTGCAATATATGTTTAATCCTTTAAATAATGGTTTTATTTAAAGATGTAAATAGGCATTCAATCCAATAGTAAATAAAACTTTTGGTTCTATTCAATCTTTAATTTTCATGATTCAATCTAATACCTGGAATACTGATTCAATCCAATACCTGGAATATTGATTCAATCCAATACCTGGAATATTGATTCAATCTAATACCTGGAATATTGATTCAATCCAATAGCTGGAATATTGATTCAATCCAATACCTGCAATATTGAGTAACTGAGCACTAGAGAGCACTGAAAACATGGCGGGCGAAGGAGAACTAGATTTAGAAGTTGAGTTTCCCAAGTGTCTTGAAAACATCTTGGATAAAACGGAAATAATTTTTGAGAATTTTGACTCAGAAGTTGCAGAAGCACATGCTTGATCAAACCATTAGTCTGCTTAGGTAAATGAGGCATTGCTACAACCGAGACACAGGGGACACGGAAAATTTAGATTCCATTACTGCCGCTTTTGTAGATGTAAATTAACCAATTTTTATGTGACAGACATATTTGTTTATCTAAAGCTAACTTTTTGTGGCAAATAACATAAACTGTGGCAAATTTTCCCACCACAGTCATTGGTCTTTGGTATTGTGCATATTTCTGCTGTCCAATCATTACTGGCACACTAAACTTTGAACTGTAAACAAAATTTTTGCTGTGCCACATACACAGTCAAACATGTTTCTCATAAAAACTGCTTGTGTAAACCTGGCTTTATGTTATTTTTGAAATAAGAATTACATTTTACAAGACAGTAATCATTGAACATTGGGATGTGTTTTAAGTTTTTCAATGTTGTTGTCCAAAGTTTGGTTCTCATGTTTTGTATTATTTAACCTGCATGTGGTATTTCTTTCCTAAAAACAATGTTTTTCTTGATATTCTATGACAAACATTGCACCAGTTTGTTGTGAATATTGTGGCGTACCCAGAGCTCGAGGCTAACACTACTGCCAACTAGCCACACATTTCAGTTTTGAATGGTAGATTTTGCACTTTCGCTAGCCATTGTGACAATCATGATGGAATGTAGCATTGGTCTACTGGATGAAAGTAAAATTGAGAATTATCCTGACAAAGTAAAACTGAAAAGAGATAACAACTAATGAAAACAAGGAAACCATGAGTGGATTTCATGAAAATAATTGCCTTAATAAGCATATGATAAATATTTATTAATATCTATTAAATAACTATTATTAAGATGTAGAATATTTCCAATTGTTTCTGGCTGAGGAGGGATACATTCTACTCGTCCATTGGTACCAATGGTACGATTGGTACCAATGGAATAGCACTCAATCCATTGCAATTCCATTGGTGAAGCGCATGTCATCATAAAGACTTAGAATATTTCTGATGGCTTCAGGCTGAGTAGGGGTCCATTCTACTTGTCCATTGGTACCAATGGTACGATTGGTACCAATGGAATAGCACTCAATCCATTGGTATTCCATTGGTGAAGCGCATGTCATTATAAAGACTTAGAATATTTCTGATGGCTTCAGGTTGAGTAGGGGTCCATTCTACTCGTCCACTGGTACCAATGGTACAATTGGTATCAATGGAATTGCACTTATTCGATTGGTGTTCCATTGGTGAAATGCATCTCATTATAAAGTCATAGAATATTTCCAATTGTTTCTGGCTGAGTAGGGGTGCATTCTACTTGTCCATTGGTACCAATGATACGATTGGTACCAATGGAATAACACTCAATCATTGGTATTCCATTGGTGAAGCGCATGTCAGTATAAAGACGAAGAATATTTTTTGCATATTCTTCATTCTTAAAGCATTCGAGCCCAAACACACGCTAAATACAATTTATATTCTTTGTTCTTAAAGCGTACAAGCCCAAACACACACTAAATACTATGTATATTCTTCATTATTAAAGCGAGCCCAAACACATGCTAAATACAATTTATATTCTTCGTTCTTATGCCATTTGTGTTTGCATAAAGTGTGGGAGCCCAAAAGGGAAGCCGGTCGTTTCGCCTACAGGATGATTCGCCTACAAGTTGATTCACCTACACTTAAGACGATTCGCCTACACGTTCTGAGATGTTTCGCCTACACTGAAGTCGATTTGCCTACAAGCCAATACCATCAAAAAGTAAATTAGTAGAGGAGAATTATCACATTTAGCGACTACAGTTTCACTCGCCTCATACAGTTCGTTTGCTTATCTGAATGCAAATTGTGACCTTTGTGTGTGACATGTGATATGTTTTCATTGTCAAGGGAACCCATTTACCCAGATTTACCCAGCCCACACACATGTATTATGCAATTGTCAGTGGCCCAAGTCTAACGTTCACAAGTTCTACAGCCTCTTGGAAGATGTCTCTTCCCATTTGACTTGACTCCCTTAAGGGATGTAGCCTTTCCAACACAAATGACTGCACTGAATCATGTTGTCCCAGATCAATTTCTTCAACTACAACATTGTTATCAATGTCCAATGGAAAATTGTTTCCATTCTATCCAAGACCTCTGCAAGAAACTTAGGAAACCCAACTTCTACATCTAGTTCCCCTTTACCTGCCATGTTTTCAGTGTTCTCTAGTGCTCAGTTACTCTTATTGCTGTTGGCCACGCTCAGCCCAGGAAGATTGCATCAATATTTGATGTATTGGATTGCATCAATATTTGAGGTATTGAATTGAATCAATATTGCAGGTATTGGATTGAATCAATATTGCAGGTATTGGATTGAATCATGGAAATTAAAAGATTGAATAGAACCAGAAATTTTTTTTACGATTGGATTGAATGCCTATTTACATCTTTAAATAAAACCATTATTTAAAGGATTAAACATAGATTGCAAAGATTAAATTTTGCTACAAATGGCTTCCGATAATTGAACCAAAAATTTTATTCACAATTGGATTGAATGCCTGTAATTTGTAAAGTCAAAGTCAGGAAACCAATCCTTTGAAATACCACCTATTACTGAGGTGCTGATGCTTGATCTCATTACCAAGATCCCTTCAAGTAAGGCGATTGGATGTGACGGCCTTAGTGCGAAGGTTCTTAAGTTAGCGGCTTCTGTTCTGGTCCACCCCCTTTGTCGCCTTATGAATCTTTACATCTCTACTGGATGTTTTCCATCGACATGGAAAACTGCTCAAGTCACTCCCTTGGTCAAAAATGGCTCTCGTGAAAACACAAGCAACTATCGACCAATTTCTGTATTACCTGTTCTTTTGAAGATACTTGAACGACAAGTTGCAACATCTCTCTTCAAACACCTACACAGCTGTGATTTGCTATACAGCCTCCAGTCAGCTTTTCGACCAAATCATTCCACAGAAACGGCGCTGATTAAATTAACTGACGAACTGCTCTTTAATATGGATAATGATATGGTTACTGGCTTAGCTTTTGACGATTTTAGAAAGGCTTTCGATGTAATAAATCACAAGCTTTTACTTAAGAAGCTATCTATTTATGGGGCCAACGATTTATCATTAAAGTGGTTTGGGTCATATCTCACTGGAAGAAAACAATATGTGCGTGTAAATGGCTGCTGTTCCACCAGTAAGCAGTTGTTACAAGGAGTGCCTCAAGGATCAATCTTAGGACCCATTCTCTTCTTATTGTTTGTAAATGACATGCCTTTAAGTATACGTGATTCAACACTGGATGTTTATGCTGATGATACAACTCTATCAAAATGCTCTAGCTGGGAAAATGTTCCTCATATGACACAGGCTCTCAATCAAGATCTCAAACGTTTAGATGAGTGGTTGGCACGAAACTCTCAGAAAACGAAGTCCATGCTTCTTCTTCTTCTTCCTGGGCGACTCACCTCCTTCAATTCTGAAGATTCTAGTGACAGGCAAACGTAACAGGGTGGTACATGCTGGTAACAGGCAAACGTTTGCAGAACCTTGTCACCTCTACCTCAGTAGATATTAACTTGAATGGAAGTAATATTGAACATGTTACTGATTTCAAACTTCTTGGGGTAACGTTAGATCAGGATCTTTCATTTAATCGCCAGATTGAGGAGTTATGCAAAAAGTTGGTGAAACGTATTGGACTCCTTCATCACATAAGTCCTTATTTGAAACGCAATCAACGAGACATATACTACTCTACGATCATTAAACCTGAAATGCTTTACGATAGCACGATTTGGACTTCTTGCAGTAAAGAAAATCTTTTGAAAGTCCTGCGTCTTCAAAAACGTGCGGCTAGAATTATCCTCGATGCCGAAAGAACAGCACCTTCTGTCGGCTTATTTAACACCTTAAAGTGGGTTCCCTTTTATGCTGAATCGTATATAAATCGATGCACTCTAACCTACAAAAGGCTGAATGGCAAAACCCCGGAATATATAGATGATTTACTTATCAGAAACTCTGACACTCATAATAGATCAACCCGTTTTTGTAATATAAACTTAATGTGCCCGTGATTTAAGAGAATTACTGAAGGGGGTCGAGCGTTTGCTGTGCAAGCCACAAAAGAATGGAACAAATTAAGTGTGGACATCAAACAGAGTACCAGTGTAAAAAATCAAGTGCTCCCTTTTTAAAATAATTTTAGATAATCAAATTCTTAGCAAACTATTCCTGTAAATTTTTTTAAAATTTGTAAATAATCACATTTTATAAATATTTTACAATGTAGGCTTAATTATTTTATTTCAATTATTTTTAATATTGTTACGATTGTACTATTTCTTTCTTTTTCTAAAATTTTAATTTTTGAGGGCCATTAGGTTATCAGTTTTAATACTGTCAAATGTTACCCTCGTAAAATAAAGTCTTACCTACCTACCTACCTACCCACCATGCCTATTTACATCTTTGAATAAAACCATTATTTAAAGGATTAAACATGTATCATGAACTTTTTGATGGTAGTGCTGAGGTACTTTACTGTGCTGGTAACCTGTCACAGATGGCAATTGACAAGCTTGTCTCAGGCCACAAACGTAATGTCTTCTGTGACATTGTTGGGCTCAAAAGTCTTAACACTGATTAAGTATGTTTCTACTACTAAGTTAGGTACCGGTATTCACCTTTTCAGAAAAAGGTAAAGAGAAAAGCACATGTAGTGTTGTCACATTCCAAAAAGTTGTTTGCTGTTCTGTTGTTGTACACAAGTATTTTAGAAGTTTTGATATTTTAGGCTCAGAGATCTTAACACTATTAGCGGTAAATTAGGTGCAAAATTGTTTCCATTTACCAAAACAGGTTTTTCACTAAGGAAATATCTTTTCAGAAAAATGTTAAAAGAAATGTTGTTGTTATATTCTAGAAAGTGGGTTGCTGTTCTGTTATTATACAAAGATATTTCAGGAATTATCCTGCCCACTTCCCACACCAAAGTGCATTTTGCTGTGGACCTCCTTCCTTTGACATATGCATTACCCTTTCCTGAATATCAAATGATCTTCCACATGTAAGATGATTTTAGGAATAGTCTAGCTGTATTTCTCTGTTAGTTTTCTTGTGACTGCACAGGCGTTCTATCATTTTGCATTTCAGATTCCAGAAATACTGTTGAACAGCCTTAAATATTTCAGACATCATGAGGAGAGCTCTGGAGTTTAAGAGGTTTTGTAAACTAAAACTCAGTTACATATTAAAAACAGTTAAACACGGAGGGTTTTTGAAGTCCATACTATTTAAATGTAGTATTATTTCAGTCTTCCAAATGTGAACATGCATGCTTTTAAATGTTATTCCTTTTCCAAGAACTAAGCATGGTGTAACTTCTTAATCTACACCAGGACAGGATTAGCCAGTTGACCAATTATTGCTAAACATGTGAACATAAGCTAAGGCAGGGGTTGTACTAATGCTTTTGGTGTTTACATTGGACATAAAACCTGTCATCCCGTGCTTGCGACAAGTGCAACCCTTTAGTCAAGACCAGACATAACTATGTCCAAAGGACCTAAAGATCAAAAAAGTGGATGCCCTGCTTCGAAGCAGGTCATATCTTGTCTAATGGCCATAAAATAACAATTGTTTGTTTTTCTTCTGTCGCAACGTCAATCAAATCTGAAATACTGGCAAAAATTGGATTTTCACAATTCTGCGAAGATAACATGTGTGCACAGCTAGCTACAGCTATCGGTTCAAAATTTTTGTCACTGGTTTTCCCTACAAACGTTTTATCTGGTCCTTATGGCAAATTTCAAACCATACCAATTTACAAATTTGCACTATTCACCTGATTATTCTCAGTATGGGGATGGCTTGTTTTCACCCTTTAGCTCGCAGATTTTTTCCCAAGACTTGCAGCCTTTGACCTCACAGCCGTCTTTTGACCGGGCTTTTGAACATCGCCAGCCAATCCAGCCATCACCAGCTCCTTCAGCTGCCTCAGGAGAAGCAAAAAAAGTCCAACAAAAGGAAGAGATGAAAAAATTCCATTGCGGCTTTGGGCTGACAATATTGAAAAAGTAGAAAGCAAAGATAGCTGCAAAGCCTGGGAGGAAATCTCCAAGGCACAAGGCCTAAAATACACCGTCAACCAGTGCCAGCGCAAAGTTAAGCACTCAAAGAACCAGTACAAAGAAAAGAAGGACTGAAATTGTCGGCAAAGCGGAGGAAATTTATGCAAAAGTCCTCATCGCAACATAATTGATTCTGTCCTTGACTGCTGTGATATCATCACATGTAACAACATGGAGCGAGCTGGTACACAGGCTTCAGAAAACAGTGGAAGCTCAGAAAATAGTCCAGAAACAAGTGCTGCTGAAGCGCCGAGCAGTTCCAGTTCAGCTGGTTGCACCGCCCCAACAGCCACTGTTAGTTCAGTGGCAAGAAGACGCGAAAGGAAAAAGTGAAGGGTCAAAAGCAGCCTGCTCACGTGCATGACAGCGACAGCGAAGATGATACAATTGGTGAGGTCACCAAAAAGCTTGCCACTGAAGAGGAACAAATGGTTAGTGTTACGGAGTGGATGCAAGATTTGCAAGCACAGCAAAAACAGTGAATAAGGAGAAAGCACGCACACAGCATGGTAGCTACACATTCGCACGGTTCTAACATGACACGCTTATCGTGCGTATATGCAAAAGAAAACAATTGCTTTCAAGTAATGTGCTTATGGCCATTGTTTGCATTTGGCTAACACGGTAGAGCTTTGTATTTTAACACGGTAGATTGACACGGTTACTTCTTTGTATTTTAACACGGTAGATCGACATGGTTATTTCTTTGTTTTTTAACACGTTAGACTCGTTAACACGGTAGATTTCTTAATTTGCATGCAACTTACCAGATTACATCGCCAGGAAAAATTGTTTTTGGCCAGCTCTTTCTATTGCTGTTCTTACATAAATATTTCTCCAGCTTTTTGTACCAATGTTTGCTTTTCCGTAGAAAAGACTCCAAGGAAACACCTCGATTTCACTGTTGTATGCAGAACGTAAAAATGAGATAAGTGCAGCAATTTATCCCTTTGCATTTTCCACACACATACTTTCACGAGGTCAATGTGACTGCTTTGCACATGTTCAATTGGTTCTGTTTCCGTAGTTACTGTAAGCGACATGGTTGACCGCATTTTGGAAAGTGACAAGTGATCGAAAATCATCGAATTATAATTATGGAATCTCAAGAGCAAGAATATTCATACTTTCTAGGCAGCGAAAACTACTTGGAATCCGTCGTAGAAGCCTATTTCAACCTTAGACCGGTTGAGGACGAACCAGAAGATGACAACTCTTCTGATTTTAGCAGCGACGAAGAAGGCCATCAGGATGACAACATTGACTCTGATAATGACTTTGAGTTTGAGTTTTTGGAGGTTGATAAATCCGAGCATGCAAAAGTGGAGGTATTCATGAGTGAAGGCTGTGGATGTATGCAAGGCGACCAAGGAAAACCATGCAGCTCTACAATTCAAACTGAAGACATAATCGACTGTCAAAACAACTGTTTTGAACTTTCCTCCACCGAACTTGATCTCGTAACTTTAGGGACAATACATAGCTCCTTGAACTGTGACGAAGTCAGTAATTCAGGAAGGATGGAAAAGAAACGGCAGCAAACCAGGATGCCTTTTTATTTTCACAACCACAGAATCTGTTTGAAAACATTCCTGTTCATGCATCACCTTCACAAAACAAGATTTTACAGTCTCGTCAAACATTACAGGAATAATGGATTAACTCTTCGCATTCATGGGAACAAGAAACGCCTTCCCAGCTCTGCTTTGAGTGCTGAATCTATTGAACGGGTCGTGAAGTTTATAACGAATGTCGCAGAAGAGCAAGCTCTTTTATTCCCTGGTCGTGTTCCTGGTTTCAAGAGAATGGATGTAAAACTTCTACGATCTTCTTTAACAAAGCACAAGATGTGGAAAATTTATCAAGACGCTTGCATTACCGCCAGCCAAGTAGCTGTTGGCTATTCAAAGTTCTGTGGCTTGTGGAGGCAACTTTGCCCATTTATAGTCATCATGAGACCAGCATCAGATCTCTGTTGGACTTGTCAAAAGAACAGCAATCAAATCCACAAAAGTGCCAATTTACCAGAGTTCCCAAAGGCAGAAGTTGTTAGACAACAAGAGCGACACTTACTTCTGGTTGAAGGCATAAGGGAACTTTACAAATACTGTTGTAAAACCACCAAGGATGCTCTCACTGAGCACCTCAAAAGCGTTGATTTTACAGAGAAACATGCACCATGCAGTCTTGATGAAACAGTGCATTATCTGTATGATTATGCCCAGCAGCTTCACTATCCTTCTGACCCTTACCAACCTGGCCCGATTTATTTCAAGACGCCCTGGAAATGCGGGCTTTTTGGAGTTTGCTGAGGCCATACCAAGGCAAGTAAACTTTTTAATAGATGAAACTGTCCTAACAGGGAAGGGAGCAGACAGTACAATATCTTACATTCACCACTTTTTCGAGCGTCATGGACTAGGTGAAACACTTGCTCAGGTCGATGCCAACAACTGTGGAGCACAGAACAAAAACAATGCCTTTATGTGGTACTATCTTTGGAGAGTAATGACTGGCCTCCACCATGAAATTGAGTATAATTTTCTTCTTGCGGGTCACACCAAATTCTCACCAGACTGGTGCTTTGGGTTAGTGAAACAGAAAACTCAAAAAACATTTATTTCATCGCTCTTTGGTATAGCAAGGGCAGTAGAAGAATCTGCCACTGTAAACCCTGCTAAATTTGTTGGCCTGCACAATGGAACAGTCCTTATCCCAACTTATGACTGGATGACATATCTTGATCAATTTTTCAAGAAGATACCCCGTTTAAAAACCTATCATCACTTCAGATTTGATAAAGACTATCCAGGCACTGTGTTTTGCAAAGAGTATTGGTCATCAGAGGAGATTGCACTGAACATTCTTCAACGTGACATGAACTTTCCACAACCTGATTTGTTACCACCTGTGATCACTCCAAAAGGTATCAGTCGTGATCGGGCGGAATACCTTTACAAGGAAATTCGTGAATTTTGCCATGCAGGAACCAAGGATCTTGTTGCTCCAGAAGTCAAGTAGACATTTTATTCGTATAGGAATTTTATGGGAACACAAGTATTAGCTATATCTATATCTATATCTACATTTTAATAATTGATTGACTCGTTTTGTTCAGAAATGTTTCCATGATAAAATCTACTTGTAATTTTATCTAGGAAGAAAGTTTATACTTCTTTTAGATTCCAATTTCTTTTTAATCAAAGAAGTTGATTAATTAATTGTAGTAGTGTTGTTTTCCTAAACGAGAGTAGTTTTGAAACAAAGTTGAGTGATTGTGTATTTAATATATATCTTCAATAAATTTGATGTGATCTTTGTAATTCTGTAATTGCCATACATGTTAAAGTCAAAGCGTGGGCAAATTACTAACTTTTCTGTACCAGAAGCAGGATTATGTCTTTCATCTTTCAAAACTCACAGCACTAAATGTGCCCGGGCAGGTTGAAAATCTTTCTTTCCCATGAAAATGAAAGAGTGAGCAGGGTTTTGAGTAAAAGTCAAAGCGCCTGTGCATTATTATTCAAAATCTTTTAGTTTTTCCCAGAAAATCAATAAGGTGAGTGAAGTCCTATTGTTTCTTTTAAGTGAGATGTAGGAAAAAGCTTCGTTCTTCTTTTGGCAAAGAGTGGTCTCAAATTACTGTTCAAATCAATACTAAGTGTAGGGGAAAGAGAACACTGATTCAAAGGCTTAAGAAACATACTTTTACTTGAAACCAAAAATAGATGATGAATTTGATCATTTTTAAAAGGAGGCGAACCTGGCACAACATTTTGGCAGAAGTTTAACAATGGACAATTGCAAACAAATACGTTGTATTTGAAGGTTTCAGAAGTAAAATAACGCAGAAGGTAGTTAGACATCAGACTCAAAAACATTTTATTTTGGCCAATATTTCCTCCTTTTAAGATGGCAGAATTTATTAAAAACTGTTGTAACTAGATTTCATAATTCCTGTTGCTGTAGAGTAAGTTCCTTGGTCACATCAGAATTATTTGCTGTGATGCGAAAACACTACTTAAGTTGTAGATGTATTTTAAAATGAAAATTTGTATTATTACAGGCTCTAAGGGGTGTTGAGCATTATTTTTTTTAAAAAAAAATTATGTATGTTGCTGTGATGCAAACAATTACTTTGTATTTGAATATTTCAGAAGTAAGACTCTGGGAAAAGTAGCTGGACATCAGATTCGTTAATACTTTATTTTGAACATTATTTCCCACTTTCAATGCAACAGAATTTATTAATTACAAACTCCTGTAACTAGATTTTATAGTTCCCATCACTTTAGATAAGTTGCTTGGTCGCATCAGAATTATTTCCTGTTATGTAAAAACATGAGTTAATTTGTAAATGTATTTAAAAGTATAAGATGACTTTAAAATAACATAGAAAATGATTTTAAAAACGGTCCTTGCTTTATTACAGGCTGTATGGGGTATTCAGCAGTATTTGCCAGGAATTTTTTGCTCCCGGAATCTTACCTCTGGAAGAGAACCCATAGCTCCTCAAAAACTTGCCGGAGAAATTTGGAATGACCTCGAATCCCAGAAGGAACAAAACAACTTTTCGGCAACGCCTAGTCAGTTATAGCTACATGTACTTATAATAGAGTGAAAGTAATAAGCCCTTTGTTTTCTCGTCTTGAGTCGCACACTAAGCACTCGACAAAGCTCTCGCCACTTCGGTGTTCACAGTAGTTTCTAGCAAGTTTCTAGTTTCGAAAGATATGGCATGACAAAAAGCAGAAGCATATCACCTATGCTTCTGGTAAAAGCGAATGGGGTGATATTTACATGTTGGAAGCATGAGAAATTGACAAGGCGTTCAATGTCTCATCGAGCAATCCTGGGCTCGAAAAAAATGGTTTGTGTTGAAGAAACAAGCTTTGTATGAATGAATGTTCAAGCTCAAATGAAAAGCACGAATGAAAAGCACTGGCATCCTCAAAATTACAACTTCAGCTAAACAATGCTGGATTGAATTTTGTATAACAGTCGTCATAACTAGAAGTCAATTTTGTGGAAACTCTTAAAGCGCCCCGCATTGCACACCCCAAAAAATTGTAAGTTCGCTCCGTACACAAAATTAATAATATGCTATTCAAAATGAATTCAAACATCTGAAACACCGAAATGATAAACCGTCTGTGGTCTTAACAAACAAAGTGAATTAATAGGAAATTTCTGTTACAAAATATCAAAATCTCCGAGCTCACTCTCATGGAATTGTAAACAACTTGTGACTGACTCTGAGCTCCCCTGGTAAAAAGCGACAAAATCGCTCACTGAAATAAAATTATTCTATCTGGAAGTTGACACGATCATTGTGTTAATACGTGCAAAATCGCACGCAAAAGATCTTAACACGTGGCTTTGTCGGATCATGTGTACTATAGGTGGACTCGGTCGATATATCAACCAATATATTGGTCGATATATCGGTCGACTGTCGGTCGACCATTGACCAACTATCAACCGATTATCGGTCGACAGTTGACCGACATTCGACAGATAGTAGCCCGATGCATCGGCCGTTATGTAGCGATCGTCTGCCGGTGAAGTATCGGTCTAGTATCGGTCAAGTATCGATCAAGTATCGGCCAAGTATCGGCCAAGCATCGGTCAAGTATCGGTCAAGTATCGGTTGACTATCTGCCGACTGTCGGTCGACTATCGACCGACTATCGACCAACTATCGGACGATAGTTGGCTGACATTCGACCGATGGTCGACCGATGCATCGGCCGATATGTAGCGATCGCCTGCCGGTGAAGTATCAGTCAAGTATCGGTCAGGTATCGGTCGACTATCGGTCGACTATCGGTCCAGTATCGGTAGTATCTTTCTTCTTAATCTTCCTAAGATAATTTGTCATTTTTTTAATAACAATTTTGTCACGAACGCATTTTGTTTGGGAGGTTACAAACACGATGACCTCACATGAGTACCTTATAATTGGTAGTGACCAGAGTTAAACAAGAGAAGATGAGGTCATTTCTCATTTCTCTCTCATTTACTACAGCTTATAAGTTGGTCTTGATAGAATTGGTGCCGGTCTCCTCAAACACGCAGTTGACTTCATTACTCCTTTTTTAACGGCTTTGTTTAATGCGTCCCTTAATTTAAAACGATCTTTTCCCTCTAAATGGAAAACTGCAAAGGATACACCTTTGTTCAAAATAGAGGTCGTTCAAAAAAGTTGATAAACAGGACTTATCTAATTATACCCTGGGTGCCAGAGGGTTTTTTTTCTGTCGCCGCAAAACAAAACAAAAAAATAGTACCCAGTAGGTACATGAGTCTAATGCGTCATGGATTGTTAGTGCGGTTGAAATATGTTGAAGTAGTTTTGGTATTTATGGCATAGAGCAAGAGGTGTAGTAGAGGTTTGGTAGTAAGAGTGGTTCAGAAGAAGTCGATAATATTTGTTTTCTTGAGTATATATATTTAGAAAGTTGACGAAATGTTATATTTGAAATAGGAAAAACATGTTACTTAGGGTTTGAGTTCATCGATTCATGTTAAAAGATTAGTGCGTTGTAGACCATAGGAAGATCGTACAGATTTAGAGGGGGGGGAATCCTGAAAAATTTGTTTGCAAAAGCAAAAAAAGCCCAACTAAACTTTTTGCAGGCATCAAAAAAATTGTCTGCAGGAAGATGACACCGGAAAAAAAATGTTTTCACAGACAACGATACAGAAAAAAAATTGTTTGTCTTGGAAAAATTTTCACCCCCCAGCTTCCAAAAAAATAATGGTCCGCCCCATAGATATTCAGTATTCTAAATATCCTAAATCCCATCAAAATAAGCCAAAATAGATCCTTTTTCAATTCCTTTGCAATTTATGCAATACTGCTCAACAAAGATTTCAATTTCCTTAAACGTTTCGACACAGGAGAGCAAAGAAAACATTGCGTGCAGAATGTAATTTAATTAAGCAAAATGTTTTCACTATTAAACACTACAAGCAGTTGAATGAAAGAGTTTTGTTTTCATGACTGAGAACAGCTTTCAAATAGTCAATACATGGAAATAACAATCAGATCAGAATTCAATAACTATTTGTAGTGTATCTCCATATATGGTATTTCCTTATTTGGAAGTGACCATGTGCTTGAATAGAAGAGACCATCTAAAATGGTGGATTAAAACGTTGTGTTGTCAAATCCAGTCTCTGTTTGTTCCGCAAACACCACATTTTGGCGACAAGGATGCGGTCACATTAAGTGGATTACCGTGCATATCTCCCTTCGACTGCATTGGGGAACCAGCCACACTGGCTCACTGCTGGGACAAGTGGAAAGCTGAGTTCGAACTATTTGTGGCAGCTTCGGGGGTTGAAGACAAAGTGCAAAAGCGAGCTCTACTTCTACATCTCGCAGGACCTGGAGTCCGTGAAATTTTCAAAACGTATTCAGCTGAAGTGCGAGGAGACAACAAAGAGTTCGATAAAGCGATGAAGTGTCTCTCGGACCATTTCAAAGTGAAGAAGAATGTACCTCTAGCGAGACAAAAACTGCTTGCCAGCCAGCCGAATCCGGGCAAAAAGATCAACAACTTCGTTATGCATTTGAAAAGTTTAGCGGAACACTGTGACTATGGTGAAGAAGAAGATAACCAGGTGAGAGATATTGTGATTTCGCATATCACGAATAAGGAACTGAAGGGCAAATTCTACCGCGAAGAAAACCTTAGTCTGACCAGACTTCTGGAAATCGTGACCACCTATCACCATAAGGATGCCTTGGTTCTCGTAAGCGAAGAAACTGTGAATCGTACCTGGGAAGACCGAAGTAAGGGCGATAAAGGAGCGAAGAGCAAGCAGCCATGGCAAGGCAAATGTTGGAGATGCGATAAGACAGGTCACATGGCGAAAGATTGTAAAGTTTCTCGTAACCATACTTGCAGCAAATGTGGAAAACGTGGGCACATGGAGGTCTGTTGTCACACGAAACAGGATAAACATGGCAAAGGAAGAGGCAAATCTGGAAGAAAACGAGAAGGCGTACGAACCATAGGCGACCAGCCTGACCAAGATGACGTGGAAGGAAGCGAAGTCAGTAAAGATGATGGATTCTATGTCTTTAGCACCTCAGATGGTGAGTCAAACACTTTACCTCTTATGATTGAAAGTGAACCTGTCAATGTCATCATAGACTCAGGTGCTACCTGCAACTTAATGTCTGAGCAAGTGTTTGATAAAGTGTCCAATGGAAAGCTAGAGTTGTTAGAGACTGACAGGAAAGTTTATGCTTATGCATCTCAGCAGCCGTTAAAGCTTAGAGGAAAATGCATGTTGAACATTAGTGTACCTAATACACAAACGTCGTTGAAAGCTGAGTTCTTCGTAATGCCAGGCTCCGCAGACACATTGCTGGGCAGGAGCTCTTCTGAAGAATTAGGTGTCTTGAAAGTGGGTGTTTCTGTGAACTCTTGTCAACTCAAAGATGTTACTGATAAGAGGGCTGCCCTTAAGGCAAAGTACCCTCAAGTGTTTACTGGTCTTGGAAAATTGAGAAATTTCCAATTAAAACTGCATGTAGATGAAAGTGTCACCCCAGTTGCTCAAGCTATGCGAAGAATTCCGTTCAGCAGGAAACAAAAGGTTGTTGACAAACTAGAGGAACTTGAGAAGCTTGATGTGATAGAGAAAGTGAACGGTCCAACAAGTTGGATTAACCCCCTTGTTAGTGTCGAAAAGCCAAATGGTGATGTTCGCATATGTTTAGATATGAGACAAGCCAATCGAGCGATATTAAGAGAAAAACACCCTGTGCCTACCACTGAAGAGACACTGCAAGAAATTTCAGGGGCAAAAGTGTTCTCCAAGTTAGATTTGAACATGGCATTTCACCAAGTAGAACTTGCTCCAGAGTCAAGAGACATTACCACTTTTGCAGGACCTAATGGTCTTTACCGCTACAAACGTCTGATATTTGGTGTCAATATGGCCACTGAGAAGTTCCAACACATCATCTGGCAGATACTCAAAGATTGCCCTGGCGCTCACAATATTCATGATGATATCCGTGTAGTTGGCACTTCTGAAGAAGAACATGACGAAAGGTTGAATCAAGTCATGAAGAAATTAGAAGAGAGTGGCTTAACACTGAATTATGAAAAGTGCCAGATCGGCGTGAATAGCATGGAGTACCTTGGTAACGTGTTAACTGACGAGGGATTACAAGTATCTGGTGACAAAGTTGAAGCCATTGTGCAAGCACCAAGACCAAAGGACCAGTCAGAGCTGCGAAGCTTCCTTGGTTTGGCACAATATTGTTCAAGGTTCATTCCAAGCTTCGCAATCATTGCCAGCCCACTGTGGGATCTAACCAAATCACATGCCAAATGGAAATGGGGCACTGCTGAAGAGAAGGCTTTCCAAGCAGTCAAAATGCAGCTGACGCAGGCACCAGTCATGGCATTCTTCAAACAAGGAGCGGAGACCCGTGTCACCACAGACGCCTCACCAGTAGGTATCGGAGCTGTCTTGGAACAAAAGCAAGCTGATGGCCTGTACAGACCTGTACACTATGCTAGCCGAAAACTAACTCCACCCGAGAGCAGATATTCTCAGTTTGAGAGGGAGGCACTGGCGGTGAAGTGGGGCTGTGAGAAGTTCTTCCTGTACATCCATGGAAATGAGTTCGAAATTTGCACTGACCATAAGCCGCTGGTCACTGTGTTTGGTCCACATTCAAAACCACCTTCAGCCAGAATTGAAAGATGGTTGTTATACATGCAGCAGTTCAAGTTTAGCATCAGACACATCCCTGGCAGAGAAAACGCCGCTGACGCATTGAGCAGATTGCCAGTAGATAGTACTCCTAATGCAGCCATCAAGCAGACAGAAGAATATGCACGCAGCATAGTTGCTGATGCCATACCTGCAGCATTAGCACCCCGCCAAGTTGAGAGAGAATCAGAGCGAGACCCTACCCTGCAACTGGTTCGCCATGCCATAACTTCTGGTGATTGGTCGAAACTCCAAGGAACAACCTACAAAGCTGTTAGAAATGAACTCTGGATAATGGGACAGCTGGTTATGAGAGGAAACAAAGTTGTCATTCCAGAAAAGTTGTGGACCAGACCATTCAACTGGCTCATGAGGGTCACCAAGGGATGGTGCGAACGAAATCTCGATTAAGAGAGAAAGTATGGTGGCCGACCTTGACAAACAAGTTGAAAAGTTAATCCGAGCCTGCTACCCATGCCAGCTGGTTGGACCCAGACCAAAGCCAGAACCAATAAGGTCAACACCACTGCCTCAAGGCCCATGGAGTGAAATTGCTGTGGACTTACTAGAGATTCCAAAGAAGGGACACTTGCTCGTTGTAGTTGACTATTATTCTAAGTGGCCAGAAATAGCTTTTCTGACCAAGACAGATGCAGGAAATGTGATCAAATGCATGGAGAGCATGTTTCGCACTCATGGTTTGCCTGAAACCCTCAGAAGTGATAATGGTCCACTGTTTGCTTCACGAGAATTTGAAGGATTCCTCGAGTACTTATCGATTGATCACAAGAAGGGCATCCCGTATTGGCCTCAAAGTGATGGCGAAGTAGAGAGGCTCAACAAAACCCTCCTGAAGGCAATCCGAATAGCACAACTACAAGGCAAAGATTGGAAGAGAGAAGTACAAGACTTTCTTTTCCAGTATCGCAGCACTCCCCATACAGTCACTTCACTATCTCCAGCTGAGCTCCTTACGGGCAGAAAGTTAAGAGATAAGTTGCCACAGGTTAAACCTTCTTGTGATCAGGCTACTGAAGCAGAGTGGCAAATTCTTCTCAGAGAAAGGTATGCTCGCAGGAAGCTAAGAGAGAAAGAGTATGCTGACTCAAAGAGACATGCCACAACAAGTGACATTGCAGAGGGCGACATGATCCTGCTACGTCAGAACCGCGAGAACAAGTTGTCACCAACATTTGAGCTCGAGCCGTATCGAGTAGTAGAGAAGAATGGAAATGCAGTTATCATTGAGAATTCTTCTGGCCAAAGTAAAATGAGGAATACTGGTCACATGAAGAAGTTTGTAGACCCAGGTGCTTCAGGAACTGAGCCCCCGGCTCCGTCAAAAACAACTGACACACCCAAAGAAGGAGCTAGTTTCGAGCAAGATTCGATGGATGGAATTCAGCTGGATTCCCAAAGACAAACTGTACCTTCTGCAGTTCCAGAAAAGCCGGATAGTCGTCCAGTCAGAAAAAGAGAGAGCCCTAAGTGGATGAAGGACTTTATTTGCCAAAAGTGACTGAACTCTAAAGACTGTTTATTGTGTATCAATTGTCGACATTTTATTCATTTGTTTTGAGACATTGAACTGAAAGAGCCAAGATTAGTTCATATGTTTTTTTTATTAGACTTTGTGGAGCTCTTTATTAAGTTAGGGAGGGATGTAGTGTATGTCCATATATGGTATTTCCTTATTTGGAAGTGACCATGTGCTTGAATAGAAGAGACCATCTAAAATGGCGGATTAAAACGTTGTGTTGTCAAATCCAGTCTCTGTTTGTTCCGCAAACACCACACTATTAAAGCGAGTTTTCATTCAGTCTTAACTACTTTTTGGCAAGTTTCAATATTTATGCAAATTCCGTGCGAAATGTAATTTGATTACAGTCTTGTTTTCAATCTCTAGATTGAATCTTGAATGGTGAAAACAAAACTCTTTTTAATGAAAGTTGCATTCTGTGAATGAAATCCTGCTTCAGTTGAATTGAACAATCAATTGCTGACTACAATCTTATTTAATTTTCCATTTTTTTCAAAGTTATTTTTTGTTTAAGAACACAAATGTCACTTCCGGTTTTTTTTCATCAAAGGATGTCGATTTCGCGTTGCGTTTCCCAGGGATTATAAAAAAACATGTAGCTGGAAGGAGAAGATTTTCAGTGGCTTCACACTTGAAAACGAGGATTCATATTATTTTGCACTGTAAAACATTTATTCCAATTACATACATGACAATTTCTTTTACAAGTGCGTGTCGTGCTCGAGCTCCGTTCGACCGTTGCTTTGTTAACAACATCCTTGCTTCCTGATTGGATTACGATCACCGCACCAAGCCCGCAATGAGGCGGGCTATAAATGTTTAAGCACAATTACACCGAACGATTATCGATCCCGAACCATTCCCTTGGGATTGCTAACAGCTTTTTTCTACTACATAGAGTCTAATGCGCATGCGCATTAGACTCAAAAACCCTCCGGCACCCAGGGTAATCTAATTACAGGCTGATTTCAATTTTGCTTGCAATTAGCAAAATCTTAGAGAGGGCAGTTGAGACTCAACTTTATACCTACCTAAGAGAGAATAATTTGATTTCGTCATAAAACTAAACTCTTATTATTAGGTAGTAGTTTTCGCCTAATTAAAGTTGAGTCCATTTGAATTTCTGCTGATGACATGCTTTCCTCTCGATAACGTGGACTCTTATACGTACTTGGGAAAAGTGATTAACAACCGGTTCTCCTGGTCTGACCACATTGAGTTTTTCCAAAATTAATAAGTTGGGCTTTTTGAGACGTTTTAAGTGCCACCCCCTTAGTGCAAGAGTTACTTTTTTAAGATATTTATTTTACCTCTTTTTGACTACGAGAATATAATTTGGAATGATAGAAGAAATGCCTCCTTAATGTTTGAGCTACAAGTTTTACCAAATAAGGCTACTCGCCATATATTAGATTATCCTAAACATTTATCTGCAACTGAAGCGATAAAGAGACTTGAATGGGAGCCTTTAGTGTGCCGTAGTTTGGAACATCATGCTGTTTACATATGTAAGTTAATTAAATAGCAATCTCATTCAATCGCGATTTCATAGTTATAATACCAGCTCTGAAAATAATACCCGTTAATCTATTGCCAACAGAACATGGGGCCACTGGACGTTAATTAATCTGGTTTCAGGAATATTGAATAAATTAGACATCGCTGACGGCATTTAAACTTGGCTCGTAAAAGGCCGTTTTATGATCGTATCGTTTTAATTATTTCCTTTAGGCTTTTGTACATCTATGTTCTAAGATTTTCTGTTTTATAATTTGTTTTTATTTTATTTTCCTTCAAATTTTGTACATATAGTCTTAGATGTTATATTTCTTAATTTTTTGTTAATTTTCATATATGTACATTTTCTGAGGACCCTTCTGTAAACCACTTTATTGTGATGTTGGTATCCTCATTAAAGACTCCCACTACCCAACACAAACTCTCTGTAGCCAGAACCCTTCTCGACAGAGCAAAGAAGATCCCTTCAACTGAGGATGGCAAATTACCTGAAGTACAACACGTAGTCGACGCACTCCATATGGCTACACGGACCACTTCATAAAAAGCTGCCAAAAGACGACAACACCAGCAAATCTGTCTCAAACACGCAGAGGTTTAAGCAGTAAACTCTGCGGCACCCACCTACCCGAAATATAAGGAAGCACCCCCTTTTTCTGGATATCCGCATAGGAATGTCATGAATGGTACACAATTCGCTTATTGTAGCCAATCGGGTAACACGGTAATTTCAAATGATATAAAGGGGTTTTCTCAATAAGAAAATCTTGAAAAAACATTTAAATCAGGAATAATGGAGCAGAAACACTCCAGTATGCTACGATAAGTGGTAAGAGTATTTGGGACACTGGAGCAATTATGACAACCTTGGGGCTCAAAAGTTCATATTTCACTTTACCCTCCCCCCATTCCCCATCCAACAATGTTGAGATATAGCCGCAGTATTGAATGACCAACACTGCACCGGGGGTGGGAGGGAGAGGCAATCACGAATGTAGCCTATTAGGGAAAATAAGGTGTCCCACTGACTCTTTAACCACTCATTGTAGCGTCTGCGAGCAGCCGTCTCACAGATTAAATAACACGCAAGTAGAATTAACTTCGGCACAGCAAAACTGTGTATATCATAAAACCAATTTTTGTTGGAGCAATTTTGCTTTACGAGTGTGCTAGGCCATTGCATTAGCGATGTTTGAATTTATTTATAGGTAATAACTACCCGTCCAAAGGCGAAACAAGTTATATATTATTATTATTATTGTTATTATTATTATTATAATGAACCTGGGAACGAGTATTTTAATTGTATTTGTTATTATTAATTTGTTATTGCCATTTTAGGCAGCAACATGCTCACACGAAGCACCAAAGAAAGTCCCCACCCCCACCCATGACTCACGCAAACACACACACCCTCAAATGCTAATTTCGGGATTTCTCCCCACACTACCCCGTTGATTTAATGACTACACCGAGCAGTAAAAACCAAATCGAAGATTTCTGAGAAAGATCCAATTTCTTGTATTTTACTTTGTAGATTTCGTGCGTATTACCCACAGTTGACCACGTTTACCACAGGGGCGTAGCTACCTGTACGCACGTGCGTACCTGAAAAAGCCGAAAATAAAAAAGAAGTAAACTAAAATATATGTACAAGTATCAGGCAGTCTCTTATACATGTTGAAAAACATAACGCAAGACTTAAATTAACTAGGTAATTCTAAGTTTGCTGGGAAGAGAAACAGGATTGCCTCTGTGGCTGTAACGGGAAACTGGCTAAATTTACGACTTAGTTATCATGTCATATCAAGAAAGAACGCTTACACTCACAACATAACCTCACCATTACACTCGCGTCATAAACAGAATTTTTAAAAAGACATGTGAAAAGGTTAGGAATCACCGACGCGTAGCCAGCTCACCGAGCGCGAAATTCAAAATTCTTCGGAAGCGATAAGTGCTACAAACCCGGCCTTTGTGGGGGTGGGTGCAGCAATGATTGTTGTAGCTTGGACACATCTGAAAGACACACATGGATGATAGGAGTTCTGTGACACCCCTAAGCAGAATGATTAAAATAGGGAAAAAAAACCCCCCACCATAAAACTCACTCGCGAAGCTCGCTCGTTTTATGATGGGGGGCTTTTTTCCCTATTTTAATAATTCTGCTTAGGGGTGTGCACAGAACTCCTATCATCCATGTGTGTGTTACTGTTACACTACTACTCAGGAAAGTTTTCTCTGCGAGAGCGTGAAGGGTCCCTTGAAGTTTGCGAAGAGGGCCCACCGCAAACGAAAAGGACCCACCGCAAACGAAAAGGACCCACCGCAAACGAAAAGGGCCCTGCGCAAACCAAAGGGCCCCACAGCAAACAAAAGGGCGGTAGCACTTTTTGAAGTTATTTAATGAATTTTAAAGCGTCGAATCATTAGTGTCTTTAAAATTGGCGCGTTATCATGCTAAGAACTCTAACAGTGATGAAACAAAGCTCAAATCCTCCGCTTTTCCCTTTTGCTCGTTTTCCTTAACGTCATTTATAACGTGATTATAAAAGTTGATGACGTCTTAAAAGGGTGGGCGGACATTAAAAACTTATCCTGAAAATTACTTACTTTATTAAATTAACTGCGTGTGTGTTTTTAGATTATTCAACTACTGGCGCAAGGAATATGAATGAAAACATGTTGTCCGCAAGCCGGAATATGTGACTCGTATGTACTCGTATCCTGACTCTAATGTACTCGTACTTGTATGTTACTAGTATGTATCTGTACGTACTTGTATGTTACTCATATGGTACTCGTGTCACTCCTGTGGTGCTGTAGTCACCTTTCAAAGGCAACCTTGACACCTGGGATCATGTTCTGTACCTACCTTGGACTTGCGGTTAAACTTTGATTCATCGATTTGTATAATAACGCCTGGGTCGCCTAACTGTGGGATTGGGTGGCGTAGTAGTGTTTCCCATGCAACCTCCCGGCACCTTCGCGCAAACTTGACCAAAACTTTCTGTGATGCTGTCCCTTCAATCTCCATTACTTTCAAGGAATCACTCTGTGCCCATTTCCAAAGAAAGTGCAAATGTCTTCCTAAAGAAATTCTGCTTCCAGCGAAATATGAATTTGCTCTCACTGAGGAAGCACGTCTACATCGGAGACATCTCCTGTTGAAGTTTTAAACATATATTTTTTAAAGGAAGTTTTTTCATATTTTCTAAACATTGAGCAGGAAAAATTGGGTTTAACTACTCACCAAATGTATGGCGAGTGAGCCGCATCGCCTTCCGACAATTCACACAGTTGACACTTCTTTTCAAAAGTCTCCTCCTTTGTAACCAGTTTATTACACGGAGTTTGTTCCCTCTATTAACTCCAAATATAAGGGGCCCAAGTTCATCCCGAAAAAAATTGGGCATTCCAGGTAGCGTTACTTTCACTTAACGCGAATGGCAAAAGTCCTTGAAAGATCGCAGTTTGCTCCCGAAAAGAGCGCTTGCTACTGAGAAGCCAAGGAAAAGACATCTGGAATTTGTCATAAATGTTTCAGTTAACATATAGTTCATATATGGCACCATTTCCGCTAACTGACTAAGTTTGTTTTTTATTTTTAAGGCAAAAGAAATACTGCCGAGCCTAGCACCTTAAGAAAAGGAAGGATGAAAGCTTCAATAACAATCGGATTTTGCCCTAACCCTAACCCTAAGTCTTCTGGAATTTCTTTGGTACAGGCTTCCTCGTTTTATAAAAAAAAACGTGACTTATTTTTTTTCTCGCAGAAACAAATTTCCAAGTCGCTTCCCTTGTTGATATGTGATATTTAAAGTAGAAATTGAAATAAAACTTGCTAAAAAAATGTGCTAAGTTGATTGGTATACGATTGTTTTAAACTAAACCTGACCAGAGTCACATTCAGTTAAAGGGTTTGAAAAAATGCCCAAACAAAGAGAAAAACACCCACGCACAGGATAACACCAAAGATCAAAAGAAACTGCCGCGCGTTTCAGGCTGGGTCTTTCAGATCGCTGTGTGCATATTAACCGGAAATTTTACATTTTTGGTTAAGAGTCGGCATACTTCAATAGGATTACCACTGAATTTAAGCCTCCGACAAAGATTTAAGTCTGTTATCAATTTTCTCTCAGAAACAAATGTTGAAATAAAAACTAGTGAGCAGCACTATTCATTCCGTGTTATCGCAGAGACCTTACCAAGGAGGGTAAAAATGTTCATGAAGGAACTTAGCACTAAGGGGCTAACCATTTCATTACTGAGGGTGGGGGAATGTTGAAAAAATCCAGCCATAATATGTGCACTGGAAAAACATTCAGATACGTTCACAGAGCCGTAAAGAATGTTATACAAAGGAGGAAAACATCATGCATGCACATGCCCTGAGAAAAAAAAAAACTTGCGTATAAAAGGGTTTGAAAAAAAAATGCCCAAATCAAATCATTCAACCAGCCCCCTTAACAAAAAGTGAAATGGTCTGCCCCTTAATGCTCACAGTTTATTGCTTGGGGTGTGAAGAGAAAAAACACCCACGCGCAGGATAGTCAGGATATACCACCAAAGATCAAAAGAAACTGCCGCGTGTTTGAGGCTGGGTTTTCAGATCGCTGTGCGCATGAATGAAAACCGGAAATTTTACATTTTTGATTAACAGTCGGCATACTTCAATAGGATTACCACTGAATTTAAGCCTCCGACAAAGATTTAACTCTGTTATATATTTTAACCAATAAAGAGCTACTTCAGGTCGCTCATTTTATCTGAGTAAAATTATATCTACTGAAACTGCTTGTTAGATGTTTGTGTTTTGCCTAAACTAGATCTGTCTTAACCAAATCGGAAACGAACCAAAACGTTTGCTTTGTAATTGTTGCCAACAGATTTAATTCTGCTTTAAACATGTTACACCTTCAGCTGAAACGACGCATTGTGGGGTGACACACAGAAGGTTAGCGCGTGTGAAATTCACACGAAGCATTGATCATGAGATGGCTGAAGATCATCTAATATGTACGCCCCCATGCAAAGAATAACAGGTATTTTAAAAATTCTCCTTCTTTTAATTACCGCTTGTAAACTGCACGCACGTGAACGTATTTGAGCAGCACATTGAAGGCTGGAAGTCAGCCATTCTCTTTGTGAAACTTTTTTGGTACTTTTTGTCATTTTGTCATGATTTTTTTCATAAGCAGTATGGCAAAATAAAAACTAACTAATGTAAGCCACAACTTGAAAAAATTTCTGTCAAAGAAAATAGTCTCTGGCAATTGTTAATTTCAACAATGTCACAGAATGATCTCCAAGGGTGACCTTGGCCAGTATATATCTCTCTTCAAGTAAGGTGGTAATATTATCTGGTACCAGAACTCTCTTTCGTTATGGCTGAGTCGCGGAAGAAGAAGTGTAGGATATGTGGTTTGGCAGATGGGCACACACTCATCAATTGCCCAAACAAATGCAAGTTTTGCGGCGACTCGATTACGCGTTGCAATTGTTTAGATTCCAGTTTAGTACGTGGAGTTATGGACTCTGAAACACCCAAGAAGAAGAGTGCGGACATGATGCCGAATACCAGTAAACGAAAGGCGGGAACCGTTGATCTGGACGATTGGTAAGACATAATGTTTATATGCCAATTCGAGATGAAAAAATCAAAACAAATATTTTAAAGCTAGTCACCTTATTAGTATGATGATTTAGCGTCAAGGTTATTTAGATTTAAACAGACTAAAGAATATATGTATATATCGAAAATAGATAACAAACAAACTTGAAACAAAACAAATCAGTTACAAAGGACCGTTCAGATAATCAATGGATATCCGTTCAAACAGGCATTTGTGATTTAACTACTTTGTATCATTTGTTTACAGTGTAGAGGAAACCAATAAAGCCACCCGCGAGAAGATAGAGAAGACAAGTATGGCCAAAAAGTTCAAAGATATTCAAAGTGACCTCGCAGCTGCCCGAGAACGGATTCGGCAATCTGATGAACTGTACAAAAAGAGGGAGGCCGAGTATCAAGCTACCATAGCAGCAATGCAACAAAGAGTTGAGGAGCTAGAAGGTACGCAAAAACAATTATCGCAAATGTATGTTTCCGTCGCTTTTTGTCAATTTTGTGTACGCAAACTGTGGAAGGTTGAATGACCGGGATGGTAGGAGCGCGAAACGCACAGAAATTAATTACACTCTATTTTTCACAAAATTATAACAAATCGACAAAATATAGACGTTCTCTAACTCTCAGTCTTGGGTATGTTCTTAGCATGTTCTTAAAATTTTGGTAAATCTCAGTTTCAACGTTCTTATAAAAAAAGGTTCATATATAAGGGCGTATGTTCTTCAGGTTTTTTACCGTTCACCCTCAGGGGTGTCTCACGTCGAAACGATGTAGTACACCTGGGTTAAACTGCAGATACCTCAAACCCTATAACAAATTGAAGTTTTAAGAGCTGTCTGTTTAAATATGCCATCCTTTTTGTAAGAAATTGATCTGTAGAATTTTTCATACTGTCTAAAGGCGAGCGTTTGATTTGGCTTTTGAACGCTATGACTCAAAGCCAATTTTGTATTTCACTAATTTGATTTGATCCTGGGTTTCCGGACTTAAGGCGCTAAAAAATGGTGTCTGCGTTTTATCATATTGGACTCAAGTGAAAAGTAACAGAACATTTTCGAAAAGAGCCGGAAAAAATGTTGGATTGGTCACACACTGATGTATCTCTAAGAAAAAGTTTTGAGAATTAACAATTGCAGACAGGGTTTTGTTGTTTAAGACGGTCTCCGCGGAACATTTGAGCAATAAAGGCACAAATAAAGATACCAGAAAGAACTTGTAACATGTTAACAGTCTGAATATAGTTTTAGAAGAACTTATCAAAACTTTAGCTAACCCTAACCCTAACTCTGTGTAAAATCTCCACCGTTCTTGTTACTTTTTTGCGGGGGATCGTTTGCGTGTAGAAACAATCTACAATCGATATTTAGCGAACAATAAATGTTAGGCATTATTTGAGGCGCAGCCTTGGAAGAATGAAGCTTAAGTCAGTCCAGAGACACGAGTAAGGTTAAGTTAGCATTTGCTTAATATATTTGTATTTGGCTATGTAGGGGCGCGGGCGACTTTTCCGGGCAAAGACGGAGACGTTGAGGACGAAGATACCGACGAAGGTACCGAATTGAGTGAAACCGGAGATGAGGAACCAAACCCCTAGGAGCCAAAAAAAGACAAGGACTCAAAGAATCACCCAGGTTTGTTGGAAATACATTGCCTCCTTAACTTTAGTATCGCAGATCGTCACAGATAACAAAAAATCTAGAGAAAAGAGACGTAGGCGTTAGGGAACGTTTAAGATAGTACGTCTCTTACAATAGGGCAGCAAAGGGGCGGGGGGGTCATGGTCACGCACAAATTTTAACGAAACTCACGTGTCACGTTTACTTGAAACAGCAGATTATGTCAAAAATTAACGAATTTCGTTTCTGTTCTCGCTATTTTCACGCGTCACTCTCTAATTTTTGCCCTTATCACGCGTCACGCATAAACCTCTGCTACCCTCTTACAAGTTATCTGAAAATTTTCTACGAACTATTGCCGGACGACTATTTTAAACTCCTCAAATATAAAATACTAGAAAGTTTATGTGAAAAGTGATAAGGTTTGGTAATACCGCTTAGGACTTTCTAACTCGCTATCACACAATATCGCCTGAATGTAAACGAGTAAGTATACGATTGCGGCTGCTAATTCTAGAAGAAAACTGATGTACATGATAATTTGACAAATATCTGCCAAACATATCATTTAGTGTAGGTGAAGTTTCAATATTTCATAAATTGGGGAAACGAATGGTAATGAATTCTGAATTAGGACTTTTTCTTTCTAATATTCCAGGATTGGTCACAGGATCCAATTTGCAAGGGATCCACGACAGATATCTAGGCGTTCTCCAAATAATGAAAGATAACCAGTGCTCCCTTGCGGAGGCCATGCGACGTTTCGGTGTCCCTCGAAACACCCTCAGGGTCTTTATTGGCATCTGCGAATTAAGGGTCGTCGACGAAGAAAAGTACGAGAGGGTGGTCCAATCTGTTACGGAAAGGACGGGTAAGACGTCGGTAAAATTAATCGAATCAAAATGCAGGGAAGCGCTAAGTGATTATCGCGCCCAATCAAATAGGTTAAAAAGCGAGGGAAAGCTTCTCCCTTTTTACCCACAGGATGATTTTTATTTGGGAAAATAATTAAAAATAATAATAATTTAACTAATTCATCAATTATCTTCATTTACCCTATTAAGCTCCACGTTCTATTTTATACTTTAGCAATGTGCTATTAACAGATTAAAATTTTGGCTAGTAATTGCAGTTATGAATTAGAGTAAAAAGGCCTTATTTAATATGTGCCAAGAAATGTTTTAGATCACTAAGTTTTGGAAGACTTTTGATTTGTTGTTACTTTACTTTATGTTTAGTTTTTAGGCTTTAAATGTAGATCATCGTAATAACAGAATGCTATGTAATAAGTTTGTTGCACTTTTTTTGAAAACGAAAAAGAGTAACCAAAAATTACTGCTTTTGGAACGAAATTCGTAGCTATTAGTAAACTGTTGATAATTATTATTTACACATCCAATTTTATATTGTACAAAACTATAACAAATGATGAAATAAATTTAATGATTGAAAGATGTGAAGCAATGTGAAGCAATTATTATCTTAATCACCATTAACATCATTATTTTTAATGGACGGAAATTAGAAAATTGAATGGGAGAGGGGGAGGAGAGGGCTGAGGTGAATTTGCGAGCTGCAAGCAATTTTTTGTTTTGCGTCATTTTTCCTACAGAGGAATGTTTTCGGGAAAACCCTGACACCTCCTTAGAAGAAAAAACAAACAATTTTACTGTGCTAATCTCTTGGCGCGAGAGTAGTTGCTTCTCCATCCACTCAAATTAAATAGCTCAGTTTTACCACTCGAAATATCTTGCCTTTGGAAAGAAAGCCAATTAAAATTTCGTTAAAATACATGCTTTCAAAAACCATTTCCATTTGAATTTTGTAATATAATTTTTTTTTCGGATGACATTGCTTTGCTCAATAATTCATTTCTTTTTCCACGTTTCCATGCTCTTGGTGCGATTCTCGTAGCCGTGTTTATTGTGACGCACAAATCGTGCAGCACCTATAATTCGTGCTTGTAAAACCCTCTCCTCCGCAGAGGCTTATTTGTGCCACTAAGAGGCTGGGAGAGAGAAAACAAAGCGCAGTCGCCTTTCTTTAAAGGGGGGACTGGTGGGAGGTTCTGCAGAATAAAGAAGGGAGAGGTTTAAACAAGAGATATATAGGTTGAATCTACTTGAAAAAGATATATAGAAAATAAATCAATTAACAATATATTGAAAAAGATATGTAGGTTGAATAAACTTGAAAAACTGGGTAGGGTAAACGACCGAGCACTTAGGTATGACATGTATTTATAACAAAGACCCTTCCGTAAGAAAGACTGCTCAATTTGATTGGTTTACTTAACACATTAAACGGGTCGTCTCACCCAAGATATGTTAATTACGCTAGACAGATGTTTTCAAAAGAAGACAAGAAGACACTCACCATTATATCTAATTGAAGAAAAGTTGTCGTACAAGAGTGTAAGACCGTACGCTACAATACCGAAAGGTTGTGTGGGTAACGGTTGTTTGCCCTTGCTTGATCGAAGCTCACAGTTTTAGCCAGAAGGAAGGAGAATCCATGAACATGCGTGCTCATGCTATCTCCCTCTATTGCGTAAAGCAGCGAGAACTTCGACCAAGCAGTGCTAGGGAAAATTCAATTGGCTAACTTGACAAAACTTTGTTTTTATTCAACCAAATTTAGCAATAGTTTTAGTGTGTAGGTGCAAAGTAGTTGATGATGTCATCGGGACACGCCCAATATGTAACGTGACCTAGAACAAAATACTGAGTTTTATGCAAGAAACTTACAGTTTTATCCTTAGTTTGTAGTATCATGTCAACTCTTACGTTACTCTTAAGAATTATAAGCATGCGTTTTCCGTTAGCACGAAATATTGAAAATAAGGACAAAAATTGTTCCCCGCTGACCACCTTCTTGAATGCAATTTCTACACTTTTTTTAGATTTTAATAAAACGCTTGCCTACGTTTCAAGAAAAATGTATTTTTTTTTCGATTTAGGCTTTTTTCTTCCCGAGTAAAGTAGGAATTTTCGTCAGCACCTGAAGTAAAACTGAATGTTGACTGATTAGTTGAAAGCATCGTAATTGGCATTGCTGCAGTAAGTTGGCTTCCTCATTGCTCACGTACGCTTTGATACATTTTTGGATGCGGCAAACTTTAATTACATCTTGCTTGTTTTCAAACAGCTTTAACAACGTTTACTGTAAGTCACTATAAACTGCGTAAGATATTATCTTGCCTTTGTGTCTTACAGCAGTTTTCTTATGTCCTTTGTTCAATTTAAGTATGCTTTAATTTTTGCCCATGGCTTTCATAGACTTCTGCAGTGAGCTGAGGGGGAAACCGCTCAAAACACGACCCGGTATAGAGTGATTTTCGCTTGACTTTGAAAAACAGTTTCCAGTTGTTAGCATGTTTTCTAATACATCGCCAAAAGATGCATAACCTCAAAGTTCTTAAAGTTTTGTTTCCTTGCTGAATTTAAAATTAGATGATTACCTGATATGTTGAAAAGTTGTTTCATTCACCAATAGTTTTTGAGTTCAGAACAAACTGATTTCTCGCTGAAGGCGCCTTGTAGCACACCTAATATGGAAATGGTATGGTATTGTTGGAAAGACCAATCAAAATTGCTGTAAACTGGTGACGCTTACAAGAGAATATGGGAAGAACAGCTGAAAGGAAGCTAATGATTGGGATATTTCATTTGGATATTTTCGATGGATTAGTCCGCAATTTTTGCATCTGGTATGCCGCACCAAATTTATACATTCCCTCTTTCTGGTTTTCTCTCCAGTCTGGCATTTCTCTGGCCAGTTTTTATCGCTCGAAGTTGCAAGAAATTAGAAAATCACTTGTATTAGTTCGCTGAAATGCGTTGCGTGTTCGCCGTCGTATCTGTTCGATAAACGAAACAAAATGCAGGATTTTTTTTTCGTTTGTTATTTGCGTTCTGTTTGCTCTTTATCGACAGACGGGGATACTTAATTTAAATAATAATGACACGGCAGAAAGTATCGGTCAAGTGTCGGTCATGTATCGGTCAAGTGTCAGTCAAGTGTCGGTTAAGTATCGGTGAAGTGTCGGTCAATTGTCGGTCAAATATCGGTGAAGTATCGGTCAAGTATCGGTCGAGTATCGATGGACTAAGACTATATCGGTCGACATATTTATCGGTCGACAGTCGACCGATATATCGGTCGACTATCGACCGATATATTGGTCGACTGTCGGCCAACTATTGGTCGACTATCGACCGATATATCAGTTGACTGTCGGCCAACTATTGGTCGACTATCGACCGATATATCGGTCGACTATCGGTCGACTGTTGACCGATATATCGACCGAGTCCACCTATAGTACACAAGATCCGCTTTGTCTTTAGCGTGCCAAGGAAAACAATGGCTTTGATCTTTATGAGGGAAGTGACTTACACGCAGCTACCGTGTTTTAACGTTTGAGTGTGCCATGTGCGTGTATTCACCTTATTCACTGTTTTCCCGTGAAGGGTCACATATGGAAAATAGTAAGAGAGAATGAACTGTCTGAATAATGAATTGAACACACGAACTATTGTTTTGTTACTGTTTAATGAGATTTAATGCAGTGATTTCTTGTCATTACACATTGATACGTTATATGATCATGATTATTTTAAAGTACAGTGAGTTTTATTTTAAAATATCAGAGATAAACTAAAGCTATGATTCCATGAAACGATTTAAAATAAACTGATTATAGCGAATTGTATGAATGATTGGGCACATTTTAGCATGAAGGAACATTTTAGAGCTGATCCGTACTAGCAACAAGTCTGTTTTTATAAGTTGCAGTGATTGACAGAATTTGTCAAACAAGTCACATCGCCAGTGTGGACGTAGTTTCGTCATGCAACAAGATTGTGCTGCGGCGAGCAAACTTCAAGGGTTCCATCGGCTTGCCTCTGAGGAACGCCATTAGCGACAAAACAAGTTAAAATAACAACTTTTGTATACATTACAAGATCTAAATGTCAAATAAACGCTATGGAGTGCAGCATTAAATAAAAGGTAAGGTTACGCTTTCGCGTCTATTCCACGCAAAATGGCAGATGGCAACTTTCCCTTTCCTTATGCTGGAGATTTCTACTCTTCCAGAGTGGGTTTTGAAGAAGAAAATCGGCGTTTTATTCAGCCATTGTACCATCCCTTATCTAGTCAGCTGTCTAGTGTTCCATCTCAGGTCCAGTATGGCCACAATACTCAAAATACTGCAGATTTCTGGGGTAATTCTTCAAGCTCATCTGACTCACCACCGGTACCAGTAAACGAAGAAGAAGAAGAAAGCAAAGGAAGCCGAAGGTCCTACGACAAGTGGACTGAACCACAAGAGTGTTTCCTCACAGACTTGTCGGGAGAATATAACAATGAGCTGGAGAGTGTTCAAAGTCACTGATACTGGATAAAAATATTAGAGCGCTTAAACAACAGATTTCGGTCCTTGTGGTGTGTCAACCAGATCCAGCGCAAAATCCACTATTTCAAAGCACAATTTAAAAAAGTGAACAACTGGAACAGAAAGCAGACAGGAGGTAATAGGAAGAGCTGCCCTTATTTTGACAAAATCAATGAGATTATTGGCAAAAAGGACTCTGTAACATTTAAGCATGTTGTTTCACCAGGAAACCCAAGCCCCTCACTGCCCCAAGGGGATCAAGAGCAGCAAAGCAATTATTATTATTATTATTATTATTATTATTAAAGTGAGAGGCATGACGAGGAAAAAGGTGACGGAGACGATGAAGCGATAAAAGCAAAAGGAAAGGCTGCAAAGTAGACAAGAAGAGAGAGAAAATTCAAAAGATCTGCTAAGCCTTCCCTCAATGACAGTTTCAATGAAGAGGAGGAAACCAAGAGGGCCAAGAAATTTGAGAAGACCATGGAGAACCTGGAAAATCAAGGAGCTAAAATGGTGGATACAATGCAGAGTATAATGACCTCAATGGAGGCTGCTCAAACCCAACAAGTGCAGTTCATGGGGTAATTTATGAAGCTTTTTGCTGGTATGACAAAGCAAATTCAAAACAAGGATTGATCGTGTGATCACGAGTAGATAACAAGTGAACTCAGCCTGACATTTAAGTTTTGTTCTGATAAACATTAAAGAGCCTTAAAACGGACTCTTGTGGGATAATTATGATGAAACTTGTTTGATTTTTTGTGGTTTTTTCCGAGCAATTGCAATAGTCATAAATGAGATCGTATGATTTCCTTCTGAAGATGTTTCAACTGGGAAGGGGTTCTTGATATATTATAACACAATATTGTAAGACTTATGTGACACTTCAAAACATAATACAATTGAAAATCGCTTTAAAAAACAAAACGTTACTAGTTTCAGTGTCTGTATATCAGCACCACTGGCCAGGTAAACTCTTACTTTTACAATCGGTTTACATAGTCCATTAGAATTTGTCTGACATGTTCTCCATCCCCAAATACATCATCATTATCATCATCACTCCCATCATCATCACCATCACTAGGAGGCTCATCCCAGAAATCACCAACCCGTATACAGAAATTACGAAGTACCAGACATGCTATGACTATCTTGCTGACAAAGCTAACCTTGCTGTCCAGACACTTGTGCAGTATTCACCATCTGCTTTTGATTAAACTGAATGCACACTCCACTTTGATACGGGCAGATGAGACTTCTTTGTTAAATTCTATCTCGTGGGGATCATTCGTCGTTTCAGGAAAGGGTTTTAACAGTCAGTTTGATAGAGGGTAGGCGCTGTCTCCAGCTAAATAGGGTCGTATGTCATTCCCACCAATTGTAACTGTTGGCCCTGTAAGAATCTCACAGTTTTCTGCACGAGTAAAAATATTGCTATTTCGCAACACTTGTGCATCGTGCATGCTACCCGGATAACCAGCTTGTACATCAACAAACGTCATAGTTCCATCCACTATTCCCTGTACAACAATGTCATGATCCTGGTATCGACTAAAGTAATTGGGCCCATTTTCTACTGGGGTTTTTATCTTAATGTGGGTGCCGTCTATAGCACTAACAACATTAGGCAAAGCAGACCACATTTGGAAACTTTCTCTTGCATCTATAATGTGTTACTCGGTTTCGGGAAACTTGATATATAAATTCTTCAGTTCTAAGAGAGCGTCAACAACATCTTCCACTGCCTCCAGTACTGTAGATCTCCCGACATTGAAATTAGGACCTATAGCAACATAAGAGCTTCCATGTCCCAGTCTGTGAAGACCTATTGCCAGTATTTTCTCTGGGGATATGCATTTTCTCATTCCAGTGTCCTCTCTTGTTAGCTGTGGTCTCAGCTTGTTCAGCAAAAGCTTGAATGTCCTCTTATCAAGTCGAAGTTGCCTTCGGAAAAATGTTCCAGGAACATTCAGGTCTCTGTAGTGGATTTCAAACCACGGTTCTTGAGGCCTAGGAAGAGCCCAGTGGTATGGATGTCGTCGACGAAGTATTTGTCTTCTCCTCAGTCAATCGTGATCTTCGTTTTCTTTAAGCAGCAGGGCCCTGTTCTGTAGTCGACTCATCTGATCTACACAGCTTAAGAGTAATGCTATCTGAAACTGGAGTGTGTGATGCCACGAAAAAAAATAATATTAAAGAGCAAGAACACCAGAACAATCGATATTAGTTTCGTGAATTGGTGGTTGTCCATGGTTGAAACTCTAGTGGGCCTGATGTAAGGCAAAGCGTCACTGTCACGCTATCACGTTCGTTTTTCAACTTGATCTTGAATTAAGCAGCCGGTTGTCATGAAGTTGTCATTCACTTCAGTACATGTGTGTACTGCAAATGCGGATCAAAAATTGCTACGATTTTGTCACGGTCATATTACATGACGCGCCATGCTTGCAACAACAAACAACTTAGTTGCTAGTGCGGATCGGCCCTTAGCATGGGTCCATTTTGGGACTTCCGGCTCAAAATATTTAATTCTCTTTTCAGCGAGAGGACGTGGATGTTATTGTTAGATAACTGATAGTATCAAGTATCAATAGCATGCATACTTGCTATATATCGCGTGAATTTTCAGTTGCACCGTAGTTAGTCTGGTTAAAGGATCAGAGCATTATCTGCTGTAGTATAACCAAAATTTTCATTTAGAGTAGTAGAACCAAATTTTCATCATGTTGATTGCACGATCTCTTCGCACCATGCCACGAGTTAATTACACAGCCCTACACTCAGGCTCAGGGATGTTCACGCCAGAACGGGCTACAGTTAATGAGAACGTTGCGTTGCTGAACACTGAGACCATCCGTACATCTGTTGGGCCCACTGCCATGGTGCAGGAAGACCTCTTGCCAGGTTCCTTTTCTGCATCGGCTGCTTCTCAGCTAGACGCCCTGACCTTAGAGGTGAAGAACCTGCAACAGGAGGTTGAATTGGCGAAGTTAACTTCTCAACAATGGGATAAGGAGCACGAGGTGTTATGTGCGAGTCAGGTTGCTTTCTCCCCATCTGAGGATTCACAGCTAGATGCCCTAACATTGGAAGCTCAGCACCTTCAAAAAGAGATTCATCAGGCGCAACTAGTTCAACAGCAGCGCCAAAAGGAGCGTGAGGTGTTACGCTTGTGATAGGAGTTATCTGCCTTGCAACGCGACAATTCCGGTGCCGATCGACAACGCCCAGAGGTGAAGGTGACTCCCACTCCATCTCTGGTTCTCAACGTCCTTAGAAAAGCGAGTAACCTATCCAGGAAAGTGGACAAGAAGTTGTCGACTTTAGGGTTGACTGCTGTGAGGCCTGGCTCCAGTTCAGGAGAGGACGATGAACATTCGTCAGATGGTGAAGAATCAGACGCAGTCCGAAAGCAGCGGGGTAAGCAAGCACATCGCTTGAAATCAGGCAAAACAGCCAAAATAACTTCTCGTATCCATCATCCTCAAATTTGGCCACATAGCGAGCTTAGTTTGTTACATGTTAGTAAATATATTTCGTACGATGATTTGACAATCGAGGAATTTATGGCTGGATATTGTGCCATTCTGCGCTCTTCGTCGGTTTCCGCCGCCGAAATAGATGCCCGCATTTCACATCTACAGGATTTGATGTATTTAGCGATTCAACATGAATGGTCCTCCGTTCGGGATTTTTACACCGTTGTTTTGCTAGAGATTGAACAGGGACATTTGCGCTGGGGCAATTCCTTTGCGCATTTGGAATGCCACTCCTTGCGTCTCCAGCCGCGATCTGGGATTACTCAACGATCAGCATCCATGTCATCATCTGCAGTGCTATTTTGTCAAGATTTTCAACAGAATTGTAAACACACAAAGGATCATTACAGTACGATTCGTGGTGAGCAGAAATGGCTGCAACATGTGTGCGCTAAGTGCTGGATCAGCAATAGGCACGTGGCCCGACGTACTGAATTTTCGCCTGACTGCCCTTTGTCCTCCGGCTCTCCTGAATTAAAACAACCTACCTCCTCTACTTCATGACAGTTTGGGTCGCTCGTCAGGTCCAGATGTTGCATCATTTCCAAAGTTCCTTGCTGACTTTTCTGCAATTCCTTTCACAGCTAGTGACAGTTTCATTTCGTATAATGTTTGTGACTATAGAGATAATCCAGATGTTCCGTTTTTGTCTGGTACTCGTGACCATATTGAGATGCGTGACTTAGAGATTCGAGTGATACGTATTTTGATGCTAGTTCTCCATTGACACTTGATCTGTCATCTTCTCCTGTCGTCCAGGACTCTTGTGTCAGTACCTTCACTTCTACAGCCTGTGTTGATTCTGTTTTTTCTGCTAGTGACAACCTTGAGTTCTCTCAAGACAGTGCCCATACCGACAATCACGACAGTATTCATCACTCGTCAAGTGTTGAGCGTGACTTTAGATTACCTTCTGTACTGATTGTTTACCTTTCGCTTATCCTGATTGGGTTTTGGTTTCTGGTCAGCGCTTTTCCACAGGCGTAGGAAACGGCTATTCTCTTCCGAGTACAGACAATGTTTGCTCACAACTGCAAGACTAGCTGCTCACCCTCCATGAGGAGGTGTTTAGTTCTGGTCTTCCTAATTACAGTTCCTGTCATTGCCCAGTGCTCACTAACCTTAACATTCCAGAATGGCAGGAGTGTTTACAAGATTACCATGACCACATTGTGTGCGACTATTTGCAGTATGGGTGGCCTGTAAATTATGATTACGCTAGTTTTAATTTTCCTGTCAGTGATGACCGTACACACAAGGGCGCTTTAGAATTCCCTGATGTGGTTACTCGGTATTTGGACAGTGAAATCGCTTGTGGTGCAGTGGCTGGTCCTTTTGACACTGTTCCATTTTTGTCTGGGAAAATGGCACTTTCTCCTCTAAATTCTGTGCCTAAATCTGATCGTATGGAACGCCAAATCATTCTTGACCTTAGTTGGCCTTTCAGTACCTCCGTTACTGATGGCATTTCTTTGACCGAATATGATGCATTCCTTTCCATTTGGTCTATCCTGCTATTGACACTGTTGCTGCTTGTGTTGCTCGCCTTGGTTGTGGTTGTTATATTTATAAACGTGACTTGCATCGGGCATATCACCAGTTTCTGGTTGATCCTCGTGATTATCCTCTGCTAGGCTATACTTGGCAGGGTCATCTCTACTTTGAAACAGTTTTACTTATGGGGCTCCGCTCTGCAGCTACGGCCTGTCAGTGCATCACATCTGCGGTGTGCTACGTTTGTTCCGAGGCCGGTTTTACTGTTCTGAACTACATGGATGATTTTATGGGCGTGGAGGCAGCTTCTCGGGTGTGGAAGTCGTATTTTTATCTCGAAGATCTTTTGTCATGCTTGGGATTACACGAGTCCGTTTGAAAAGCCGTCCCTCCAGCGCAGAAAGTTACTTGTTTGGGTGCTGAGGGCAACACTTTAGACATGACTTTATCAGTGGATTCTTCTCAGCTCGCCGCGCTACAGTCACTACTTCAGCTGTGGCTCACCAAGCGCATGTGTACTCGAAAGCAGTTGCAGTCGTTAGTTGGTCATCTTATGTTCGTGTCTTGTATTCTTGAACTTTTGCGGTGCTTGAAGGCACCTCATGATCATCTTCGCCTTACATCTGAGTTTAAGAAAGATCTTCATTGGTGGTTACGTTTTCTTCCGCTTTATAACGGAGTTTCTCTTATTCCGACTTCACCATGGACATCACCAGATGCAGTTTTCTCCATGGACGCTTGTCTTTCAGGCTGTGGGGGTATTTCCTCCATGGCCTTCTTCCATTCTCCTTTCCCAGACAGTGTGCTACAGCGTTGCAGTGCAATTCATCACTTAGAGCTTCTGGTTATTATGGTAGCTGTGCGTCTGTGGGGTCATCTCTGGTCCGGACAACGCTTTCAAGTTTTTTTGTGACAATGAGGCCGTAGTGACGGTTTTAAACTCAGGTCGCACCAAGGATCCAGTCTTGCGCCTCAGTGTTTGTGTGAGATCTGGTTTTCGACTGCTCAGGCTCAGATCGAGTTACGCGCAGTGCATTTAACCTCTGAACACAATCGAGTTGCAGATTATCTGTCTCGTTGGCATCTTTCTGCTACTTACCGTGATTATCTTATTAACAATCATCTGCTTGAGGAATTAAAAGCTGAACATTTGTCCCCCGACGTCTTTGATTTTGTGGCTAACCTTGAGCCTTGTGTTTCATTTCAGTAGCTAAATTACACTGTCTGCCCAGACAGCTCCAGTTTACTCGATGTGCAGCTTACGCTGAAGGAACTCATAAAAATCACCAGACTCAGTGGAGAACATTTTTCTTGTTTTGTTTATATTTTGAGTTTTTGCCCCTTCCGGCCACGATAGATACTTTAGCTCTCTATGCTCAATTTATGAGTCGTTCATTGACTCCACCATCTGTACGAAATTATGTTAGTGGGGTTAAACTGTTGCATGTAATTACCAGGCATTCAATATCTCAATTTACTAGTTACGAGTTACGTATCACCTTATGTGGATTAGAGCGTTTAGCCCAGCATGTTCCCTCTCGTGCACCCCCCATCACCCCTGCCATTCTTTGCAAGTTGGTGTCCCAGGTGAACCTTCAGGACCCTAGTCTTGTCTCCTATTGCGCTGCTTTTTTGTTCACCCTTTTTCTGCTGACCAGGGTATCTAACATTGTTCCTAGGTCACGTAGCCGTATGCATGCTTCTTTTTGTCTAAGACGTTCCGATATTGTTTTTACTACAGATGGGTTGTTAGTTACTTTTCATCGCACTAAAACTATTCAGTTTGGGCAACGGCACTTATCATTACCCTTGTTATCGATGCCGGGTTCTCCCATTTGTCCAGTACATGTTTTCCTTGGTGTGTTCCCATGTTCCTGCTCCTAGTGATTCCCCTGCATTTGTTTTACCGGGGGCCGGGGGAAAATTAGTCCCGATTGTTTAGTCTCAATTTGTCTCAGTCTTTCGTGACTTGTTATGACGCATGGAGATCCCTGATTCTGATCGTTTTCGCAGTCATTCTTTCCGTCGCGGCGCTGCTTTGTGGGCGTTTCATTTAGGGGTTCCTGGGGAGATCATTCAGGTTTACGGCGACTGGGCGTCCGATGCTTATAAATCATATTTAGAATTTCCTTTTCCGCCAAGCTTCAGCTTGCACAGCGTATGCATCTCGCCCTCTCTCCTTAGTTTTTTTTCTTTTTTTTCTTTCTTCGGTTCCTTTTTGGGTGTTTGGCGGTCAGAGAGGTTTATATGTTAGTTATATTGTACTTGTAGGTTTTATTCGAATAAACTTCTCTCTTATGCCAAAAATGAACTGTGTTATTGTGTTATTCTTATCGCGTTACACATCGGGAATTGGTCCATTTTGGGACTTCCGGCTCAAAATATTTAATTCTCTTTTCAGCGAGAGCGTGCGGATGTTATTGTTAGATAATTGATAGTATCGAGTATCAATAGCATGCATACTTGCTATATCTCACGTGATTTTTCAGTCGCATTGTAGTTAGTCTTGTTAAGAATGGCTGACTGTTAGGATCGAGAAACGCCGGTCAACGTCCCATTTGACAAATCGCTCATATTTTGCCCAAAGATACCCTTAGGTGACCTGATTCTAAAAATCATATTTAAAGGTTCCAGCGAATTTTTATTTTTCAGAAATTCGCGAAAATTTCAAAGCGTGGTCAAAGTGCGGTTTTTCGTGTAATAAAATGACCGAAATAAGGTGCGAGGACGAAGCGCTGCTAAAGTCTTAAAATAAACTCAATTGACTTCAAACTTCACACAAATGTGGAACAACCACTCTAATTTATTCCTCGCTTTAAACTAATCTCAGATATGTTGATATAGTGGTTTTCCGAACCATTTTAAAAACAGCTATGAAGCGTGTGAAAAATAACGGCAAAATATAGGTCATGTTGAACAGCATAAAAATGGATCTGGTACCTCACTTTCCGATTATTTTACTTTACAGCCTTAAAATATCATTATTAAAGATATACCATGCCAAGTTTCATGCTCGAACTCGCAGTATTTCCCTTTGTGAAAAACGAAAATCTATGTCAATGTGTTGGGCGCAAATAACACAATAATTATGCACGAACCAGAGACAAATCAATTTCAATGGCGAAAGTAAAAGGCTATCATTAATTAGAATCCCGTCAATTCACTGCTATCAGTAGAAACATACTGTCCACTGCATAAAAACTGTTTTTAGACGTTTTCGAGCCATTGCGCATTAACTTTGTTTAATTTCTTGTCCGCCGTCATGTCTGGTTTGTCATCCCGTGTATTTCCTTAATGTCAACAACACGTGAATGGTTGTCATAACAAACGCAAGAGATTTCCTGGAACCTTAATGTTTTCGATTCACCAAAACGCTTTAAGTTCGTTAAGACACAATAATGTGTCAACTTGGTATGCTTTTTAGCATCAAGGACGTTAAAGGACTGTAAATTAATCGAGTTGAAATATCTTGAAGCAAATCAAAATCACACCCTTATTCTAATTTGGTAAACAGCCGATCTCCGCTCAAGTTCAAGAAGTCGAGGGGTTAATCCGGCAATGTATTACCGGTACAACAACAAAATCAAACCGAGGTCATCAAAAGTGTAAGTTTAAAAGTGTAGTGGCAAGTTCCAAATAAATTTCGCCTATATAAATTGGAAACAAGATGTGAAACGGTCTGACCCGAAACAAATAAACAAAATATTAATACGACTAATTTAACCCGAAAATGTTACAGAAAACATACCTAAAAGCCATCGATTCCCCTCGATACCACTCCGCATTGCTTTAAAGAGCCCAAGCTTTCTGCTGTAAGAATCAGGGGCCTCATGAATCTGTATTTATTATATCGGCAACCATGCTGCGTGGCTGATATTCGAGATTCAGTAAAAGTTGTCACACAACCGTACGAGCAGCCCAGTCACGCTTTCACTGCTCTTGCACAAATGTTCAACATTTCGCAATTTACATAAACCGACTACAAGTTTAAAGTAGTGAGAGTAGATTGAAATGCGCTTTTTAAAGCTGTCCTATCGAGGAACAATTATTTCTTGTTTTTGAATGGCTCTTAGTTGTAGCTACAGTCGGGGAGGGGGGGAGAGGGTATTCCCGGAAATTTCGGATATCTGTATGCCGTGGAAGATTAAGTGGTCTCCAGCTCTTAACGCCAACACTGAAACACTAGATGATTCTCGAAGTATCACAGGGGTCACTAAGCTAAATAATTTTGAGTGTAGCACCGCTGAGTCAATTAACCGTTGGCGCGCATATTGCATTGACCGTAGACAGGTGGAAAAACAGTTCAACCGGAAAAGCCTGTTGCACATTGTAATTTAGCGTTGTCCAACACGCAGTCGGTCTGGTTGTAATGTTAATCGTATTTGAGAGAATCTCAAGTTTTCTTTCGACACATACTGGGGTGACATACTACTAGATGGGCGTGGCCGGGAGCCACAAGTCAAGTCAGTCAATTTGCCATGCTTAACCGAGAAGAGTGATAGTGAGCCACTAGTGGAAGGACTGCAGATTGTCCCTACGCTTTACCCTAATAGGCCTCTGTGTTATTCTAATCAACTGATGCTGAGCTCGCTCCAGGGGGGGTGGTGAGATGAGAGACCCTGGGAACGAGGTTGAGACGATTCGGCCATTAGTTTTTCCTCTTAAGTGTCTTCCTCCTCTACTCTGTCCCCTTCTCTACAAAAAGTTAACGATCCTCCCCCCTCCCCTCCCCCCCTCCTGCAAGAGGTGTTTGCTAAATACCGAAGAAGCCAAACACTGGCAGTTCCTAAGAATACTTCCGCCAAGTGCAGTTGTTAGTAAAATACTTCAGAAGCGCCGAGTTTGGAGCTTTTCCGCGCACGAGTGGGAGAGGTATATCTAGTGCCATGTCTTCGCACCTGCACGGTAGCATACACAGTTTCAGGTTCTTTAGGTCACCCTCCATCGCCAAGGCACAGGAGTCTTGCTGGTCATGTACCAAAGGATGCTGGAGCTGGAGTATTTCTACAACTTCCTTTGCCTGAATAAAATTTCTCTCCTCTTCAGATGCCTGAACATGCATCTCATCAGGATCACTTTGGCGCATTGCGGCACTTAGATGAGAGAAAAACTAGCACCTGAAAAAGACGAAAATTATAAGGATCCCGGGCACTGCGCATTCCCGCGCCACCAGTTCGGCGTCAACCTTTCGGCCTGTCGTTTGACCAACGTGGAATTTTGCCATAAGATACGATTGCTGCTTGTCACTGACTGCCCTGAGAGCCCAAACCTTTTTTAAAACAACGAGGGCTTCCTGGTGACCTATTGTGGCTTTGAGTTAAGCGTCAACGCCTGCTCCAAGCAAGGTTTGTAGCACATTTTGGCTAAGTCCATAAGGGAATAGCTTTCCAGGGACTGAGTTCATTTCTCCAGCAACAAGTGCCTCTCTAAAGTAGACAGCCTATAAAAGACACGAATGCAGCGGCCTTGAAGACATCAATACACCCCTACCGTGCATGGTTACTATCTATGGAAACCTCAGCAGACGCTTCCTCGGTCACACCCGTTGATAATGGCACTGATGTTAAGGTCGCAGTCACTCCTCTCGGTTAAGCATGGCGAGTTGACTGACTTGACTCGTGGCTCCCGGCCACGCCCATCTAGTAGTATGTCACCCCAGTATGTGTCGAAAGAAAACTTGAGATTCTCTCAAATACGATTAACATTACAACCAGACCGACTGCGTGTTGGACAACGCTAAATTACAATGTGCAACAGGCTTTTCCGGTTGAACTGTTTTTCCACCTGTCTACGGTCAATGCAATATGCGCGCCAACGGTTAATTGACTCAGCGGTGCTACACTCAAAATTATTTAGCTTAGTGACCCCTGTGATACTTCGAGAATCATCTAGTGTTTCAGTGTTGGCGTTAAGAGCTGGAGACCACTTAATCTTCCACGGCATACAGATATCCGAAATTTCCGGGAATACCCTCTCCCCCCCTCCCCGACTGTAGCTACAACTAAGAGCCATTCAAAAACAAGAAATAATTGTTCCTCGATAGGACAGCTTTAAAAAGCGCATTTCAATCTACTCTCACTACTTTAAACTTGTAGTCGGTTTATGTAAATTGCGAAATGTTGAACATTTGTGCAAGAGCAGTGAAAGCGTGACTGGGCTGCTCGTACGGTTGTGTGACAACTTTTACTGAATCTCGAATATCAGCCACGCAGCATGGTTGCCGATATAATAAATACAGATTCATGAGGCCCCTGATTCTTACAGCAGAAAGCTTGGGCTCTTTAAAGCAATGCGGAGTGGTATCGAGGGGAATCGACGGCTTTTAGGTATGTTTTCTGTAACATTTTCGGGTTAAATTAGTCGTATTAATATTTTGTTTATTTGTTTCGGGTCAGACCGTTTCACATCTTGTTTCCAATTTATATAGGCGAAATTTATTTGGAACTTGCCACTACACTTTTAAACTTACACTTTTGATGACCTCGGTTTGATTTTGTTGTTGTACTGGTAATACATTGCCGGATTAACCCCTCGACTTCTTGAACTTGAGCGGAGATCGGCTGTTTACCAAATTAGAATAAGGGTGCGATTTTGATTTGCTTCAAGATATTTCAACTCGATTAATTTACAGTCCTTTAACGTCCTTGATGCTAAAAAGCATACCAAGTTGACACATTATTGTGTCTTAACGAACTTAAAGCGTTTTGGTGAATCGAAAACATTAAGGTTCCAGGAAATCTCTTGCGTTTGTTATGACAACCATTCACGTGTTGTTGACATTAAGGAAATACACGGGATGACAAACCAGACATGACGGCGGACAAGAAATTAAACAAAGTTAATGCGCAATGGCTCGAAAACGTCTAAAAACAGTTTTTATGCAGTGGACAGTATGTTTCTACTGATAGCAGTGAATTGACGGGATTCTAATTAATGATAGCCTTTTACTTTCGCCATTGAAATTGATTTGTCTCTGGTTCGTGCATAATTATTGTGTTATTTGCACCCAACACATTGACATAGATTTTCGTTTTTCACAAAGGGAAATACTGCGAGTTCGAGCATGAAACTTGGCATGGTATATCTTTAATAATGATATTTTAAGGCTGTAAAGTAAAATAATCGGAAAGTGAGGTACCAGATCCATTTTTATGCTGTTCAACATGACCTATATTTTGCCGTTATTTTTCACACGCTTCATAGCTGTTTTTAAAATGGTTCGGAAAACCACTATATCAACATATCTGAGATTAGTTTAAAGCGAGGAATAAATTAGAGTGGTTGTTCCACATTTGTGTGAAGTTTGAAGTCAATTGAGTTTATTTTAAGACTTTAGCAGCGCTTCGTCCTCGCACCTTATTTCGGTCATTTTATTACACGAAAAACCGCACTTTGACCGCGCTTTGAAATTTTCGCAAATTTCTGAAAAATAAAAATTCGCTGGAACCTTTAAATATGATTTTTAGAATCAGGTCACCTAAGGGTATCTTTGGGCAAAATATGAGCGATTTGTCAAATGGGACGTTGACTGGCGTTTCTCGATCCTGTCACCCATTCTTAAAGGATCAGAGCATTATCTGCTGTAGTATAACCAAAATTTTCATTTACCCAGCCCACCCTCCCGTGGGTCAGAGAGGTTTATTTGTTAGTTATATTGCACTTGTAGGTTTTATTCGAATAAACTTCTCTCTTATGCCAAAAACGAACCGTGTTATTGCGTTATTCTTATCGCGTTACACATTGGGAATTATGGAATATTGGACTTTCATATTATTAAGCATCTGAAATCACGATACAAGTGATGATCAAGTTTAAAAAATAGACAGAAGTACAATCATACTTTACTTTTTACCTCATGGTATGACGTAAGTCATGCTATGAGGTTTAGGGTTTGGGGGTGAAATTCAATTAAAAATCACTCACTCACTTTGTTAGACAAAATTTAAGGTGGCAGAAAATTTAAGGTGGCTCTAAATCCTACGCACAGAATTTTTTTAAACTTTGCCAAAAGCTGCATCTTATCATAGTTATCAAAAGTTGAAATTATAAAAAAATTTCACTGTGCCGTTTTGGAATTATAAGCCCCTAAAGCTCTAATTAAGGGTGTTTTTAGGAGGTCATACTGTTGCTATGGTAACCTATTGCATCATGGAAATGATAACAACGTTTTCAGCAATGATTGGGCAGTTTTTTTTGATACCATGATTGTAGCATCAAGTGATAAACAGCGGTTATAACGACCCATCCAAATCTAAGTGATGGAAACTGTTTCGAGCCACTTTAATGTAAATAATGTGGAAATTACTGTAACAGTTCTTAGCCATCCAGTTCCAAATATTCATGTGGTGGGTATCTATCGGTCAAAAACTGTTAGAATTTCACAATTGATTGAAGGTCTTACTCATCTCTATAAGTCAGTATTGACAGAACCTACAATTCCTACTATGTTGCTTGGAGATTTTGATATTAACCCAATGCAGGAAACCCGTAACGACTGTAACAAAATGGAACAAAAAGCTCTCAAAGCATTTCTAATCACAAACAGAGGGTACACACACCAGGTGGTCTGTGACGTCATTGCAGGGGCCTGGGGAAAGAAATTTTAATGCCGTATCCCATAAACAAATGTGCGCACCAATTTTATCTGTTTTCGAATCATGGCAGCTGGTTGGCATGATGTGAGCTTGATGTTTTAAAAATACTTCGCCATCAATGAGTGAGAAGACTTGTCATTGGGTAGCTTGTACAATGCAGTTATTGCCAAGACGAGAAACTCTGCATTGTTGAATGCTTTGACAGCTTTTGGTGAGGAGCGTTGCAGACAATCCAAAATGTAAGCTCGATGTACTCCTGCGTTGTATGAGGTTAGCTTGTTTATTTCTATGTTACCCTTGTGAGATAACTTTAAGAATTCCTAGGAATTCCTAGGAATTTCCTAAGAATTCCTAGGAAAGAATTCCTAGGAATTCCTAAGAATTGCTAGGAATTCCTAGGAATCGAAGGTGTGAATTTTCACGGTAATTCGGACTTGGAATTCCTAGGAATTCCTAGGAATTCCAAGTTTACATGGAGCTGACTTGGAATTCCTAGGAATTCCTAGGAATTCCAACTGAAATATACTCACCTTGGAAATTCCTTAAAATTCTAAAAAATTCCTAGGAATTTCTGAGAATAACTTGGAATTTGTAGGATTTTTTGAGAATAGGTTGGAATTTTTTGGAAAATCTGAGAAAAACTGGGAATTTTGTATCATTTGTAGGGCAGACAAAATTTTGATGATTAATGTCCAGCATTAAAATAGCAAATAAAGTCACTGATATCACATCAAACAGGTTTTAAATCAATGGTTTATTACATTGGCTTTCGTGAATTTAAACATAAGAAGAATAATATTATCCTGTTTCTTTTTCATTACATCAAGAGTAAAAAGTAAAACTGAAAACAGATATGAAGGTCAAACTTTTACATGTTTGATAAAAAGAGAACTTTTTCAGATAATTTACTTACTATTTTGGTTTACAAATCCAACAATTTTCCATACACAAGATTTTAGCTTAAATTATTGTTATTATGTGGAACAAATCTGGATTTTCATGAATGTAAGGAATCAATGATAAGAACAAAACTGAAACAATCCTTAAAATTAAAAAAAGATTCAGTTTGGGCAAACTTAGCTGCTGTTCAGTTATTTCTGTTGATTCCACAGCTTCTTTTGTTGCCCTCTAATTAGGGTGTCAACAGCTAGCCTCTTCATGTTCATCTTTGTTGTATGACACCTAAAACAAAATTAAAAAAATACATTACATTGCGATATATATGAAGTACTGTAAGACTGAGATCCAAATATTTATGTGCTCACAGTTTAATACATGCAGCTAATTAAGACCTGACTGTAAGCTGGTTGAAATGTTAAAAGAGAAGACTTGATAATTGTGAAGGTGCTTGTATACTATTGATAAATATGTTACATAAATCTTGTGCCTACAGTAGATTAAATCAAGGTTTTCCTTCTTCTATAAGCGTATCAACAACTCTCCAATTTGAGGATACACTGTATATATATCACGGTTTTTAGCCAAATTTAGACATTAGAAATATTAAAAAAGACACTTAAAACATTAAAGGAACATTTACACTGTAAATAATAGAGTAAACACAAAAGAATATACAGATGGACAAAAATTGAAGATCAACACGGATTGCCATACAGTCAGGCTGAAACACACAGGAGACATCAAACTCATGCACACTGTGGCTGCCTCGTTGGAGTTTTTGTCAAGAACTAATGACTGGGATCAGAGAGAACTGCTATATTTATTTCGTTTGAACAAGTGAGGCGAGAGAAACGACTTGTTCCTCGCAAATCAAATTGTTCAGGCACGCACTCTGGCCAACCTAAATTGTTTCAACTCTGCTTTAGCCAGAATTCATTTCATGCCATGACTGAGTGACCCACTCGTGTATGATTCGTGATGATAAAGTTCATTCAAAAGCTTTTGTCTAAATACAAGAATTTACGTTGTATAATATAAGGTTACTTGAATTCGATTACTCACCAAATAATTCTGTATACGGCTAATCTGCCCTTTGAATTTTTCCCCGTTGAAACATCCACAGGAAGACTTTCTTTTAGCTCCAAATCTTCGCCAAGAATAACTTGTTTCTCGTTAATGACACTCACGCTGTTTTCTTCTGATCACAGGACCGCAGCAAAAACCATTTTGATATAATTTTGGAAGTGAAATCTACTAAAACGCACGAGCGATCAACCGTTAACACTGAATTCAAAGATGGGCGCCAAAAGAGAATAACGCGATCTTTGTCACATTCAGTCACCAGGATAGTCACGTGAAAATTCGCGTGCTGTGATTGGTTCAGTTGATCAGTTGAGGAGAGAATGGAAACTAGAGAAGAAGGAGAGAGAGACTGGCAACGAGGCTGCCGGACCAGTCGCTTTCGATGGCAAGTCTGTTTCCCTTTCCACGCTGTTTTGGTGGTCTTCTGAAAGATGGGTCTTGCTTCAAAAGGAAATAACTACACAAACTTTTTACGAAGAAATCAAGGAGGAAAATGGAACGTACTTTAACTGGTTGATCTGTTCTCGATGGTTGTCAAGATAACAAAGGATCGTGAGGCACTTAAATCAAGTTCACTGCAAAGGTAAGGAATCCAATTTTATAGGGATTTTCTGTTGTGATGAGCTATAATTGTAAATAAATCAAACTAAGCAATGCATTGTGTGCTCTTTAAAAACCCCAAAGGCCGAAATTCACCTAAAAGGTTTCAGATCGACCTGAGGAACTGAGATAAATTCTGCGAAATAAGCTTAAGCTTGTTGTATTAGTCCACCAAATCTATTTTGAGAGCCCACTTGTTTCAACACCCAGTCAGCACAATGCAGCAAGTATAAATTTGCAACGCTTGTCATTTTTCCTTTGAATTATTTATAAGGATTAACATGATATGAGATCTATAGTCTTTTCAATACATCAAGATGTAGGTTTTTTTATTTGCATTGTCATTTATTCATGTCAGTTATTTATTTGTTTCCCACCGACTCATAATCTTTTTGATTCTTTTGATTTTGTTGTGTCATGAATTAAAGTGACCGCGAGGACAAGGAAATGCAAGAAACATATTGATGATCCCACTATACCCATACCAAAATCTACAAGATTCGACCACATAAATTGCTTAAAGCAGTCTTCACAGACCAGTTGACGTCATCTCCCTCTCTTGCATCCCTTTTTCTTGGAGATCATTTCCAGCACATGAACAGAAGACCTCAGAGTTTTCGGCTCACCTGAGTGAGATGGCTGTTGGCAAAAATGTTGTGGATGACTTTGATGGATTATGGAGTGAACCTTTATGCAAGAATTGAAGCTTCACAGAAGCATTTGATGAAACCGAGTTGCCTATACCTGAAAAGACTACAGAAACACCAATTGATGTAATACACAACTCAGATTTGTCCACAGACAGTGATTCAGGCAATGATGTTGAAGTTTCAGTTGCGACTCCTCTGAAGAAATTGAGAACTCTAACACTGATGGCCATTCACTGGACTCCCCTGATGAAAGTGAAACTAATGGTTCCCAAGAAAAAACATTAATTTTTCTGCCAAAGAATGTGCCTGTATGGCTATTTTGGCCTTAATTTCAAGACATTGTATGACAATGAGAGGCTGCTAAAGATATCCTTGTTTTAATGAAACTACTGGTAATTTGTCCAGAGAATGTCACAGTACAGTTTTACAAATGTACAGCAAGTGTGAGCTTTTCATTTATGACATCTGTGAGAGATGTCTTCCTAAAGTCATAAAGGATCAAGTCAAAAATTGTTCAACAGTGGGCTGTGATGGGTATGTACGTGAATCTACAATTATATTAAATATATACATGCATATATACACGTATACTTTTGGTTTTATTGAAATTGTAAATAATGTATATTCATTTATGCTGACAGAATTTTTTGCGTAATCTATTTATCAAATCTAAGAGCATCCATTTTTCTATCAGTTAAACTCTGGGTGTTTGATTTAAGGGTCCATACGGGCACATATACACTAACAAATCACGTTGGATCTAAAAAGCAATGTTATCAGTGCTATAGTTTTTTGTTGAGTTGTCAGACTTAAACTGGAATTAATGTACATTTGTTTGGAAATAATTATCTTGGAGCTTGAGAACAATAAAAAGGTATGGAACTCCAGAGAAATGATTGTGTTGATTTTTACTAATTCACAGAAAATGATTCATGCACTGAGTTCATCTTTAATTTTGACATTTTGAGAAATTTATAGAAATTTCCAACAATATTTCATGTGTTTTAGCTATTCCCAAAAATTCCTAGATATTCCAAACACATTTTTTAAAACAGTCTGGGAAATAATAGGAGTTCCTAGGAATTCCCAACAATTCCCAGTCATACTTTTCACTATTCCCAAATATTCCCAGAAATTCCAAGGTCTTGGATTAAGCATAATTTGTATGGCTTGGAATAACTTGGAATTCCTAGGAATTCCCAATAATTCCCAGTCATACTTCCACTATTCCCAAATATTCCCAGAAATTCCAAGGTCTTGGATAAAGCATAATTTGCATGTCTTGGAATAACTTGGAATTCCTAGGAATTCCCAGACTACTGGGAATTTATTTCGCAGGGGTATGTACTGGACATTGGCTTTATCAACAGTAAATGTTACTCATAGTAAAGCTGTTATTGGTTTTTGGGAATGGTGTGTTTGTCTTAATTTTATTTTTTTGTGTGCTGATTTTAAAGAAGTTTTGATGGAGCCTTCGTTGCTCTCTCGAAGTCAGTTCCATTGTCGCGGGTGGCACAATTGCTGCGGGCATTTTGACGTGGCGACATCCAACATTTAAAGTACGTAAGTATTGTTTCTTTTGCTGGCTAAGCGTTTTTATTATGGCTTTTTATTGTTTGTTTGGATGTCTTGTCGAGCCAAGGAAAATGTGCTTAACGCCGAGTCAGTAATTCGTCTTCATTGCCCATTTCAAAACTGGTAAATTTTACAAAAACAAAGAGTTTAAGCGAACATCTTTGTCTTTATCTGGAGCACAAACTGGTTAGCTTGCCAACCTTCCGGAAACGAGTTTCATTTAGACAATGCGCAGAAAAATTTCTAGACAAGAGTAATCCTTATTCAAGGAAGCAAAGGGTCAGCGAGCTGCTGAACTGTCTGAATGATGAAGAACTTGTGGATTTAGTTTTACCAAGGATTGCCAAAATTGTGTCACCCGTCGACTTTGTATCGCACAGAACTGTTGGAACTCGCGATTTTCACAGCAAATTATGCAAGTTCAGAAATGAACTGTACCTGCACTATCCAGAACTTCAAGTGCTGTTTTGTCCAGAGCCCTCACTAAGCACTGGTTTCTATAATCAGAGGCAAGTGTTAACTGAAATAGTTCAAAAGAACAAACCTTATTGTTGCGACTAGCTCCTCGAAATTGACCATGTTTTTTTTTCAAGGATGTTGTTATGCCTTGTGTTTTTAGAAAACAGCACTCGGCATTTATGGAATTTTCTTGTGGAATTGTGAGGTCACTTATGATTGGACAAAAAGAAACACAAAATGTACTGAGAAACAAGTGGGGGAAAAAATTGGAAGGGCCCATTGGCATCAATCCAATTTTAAGTAAGGATGAGATTTTTTGTCATCTGAATGACACCTGCCAAGAATTACTGAAACAAATTGGTCTTACTAGAATTCAATGAATTTGGAGAAGTGTTTTTAGGTCATGTTGACATCGAAAAGTACATTTCATTGTTTCCTACCCAACCTGGTACTTAAAGTGTAATCAATACAGCCAATAATTGTCTGATTCTAATGGATTACACTGATGGCTTTCCTTGGCTAAAATGGTCTCGTCATTTGACAGGAGAAACCAGTGTAAGGAGTGAAACTAACTGAGCCTCACAATTTACTAAGTACAGTTTTAACTGGTAACCTTTGGTTGGGGAATGATGACTATGAGACAAGAAAATGTGGTCAAGCTTTTTACAAACAACTTAAAGAGCTAAAAACAATTTAACACCCACTGACTGGGCAAGAAATTAAAAATTATTAGATGAACATGTGGGGGATGGTAAGGAGAGGAGATTATCTATTGGCAGTTCATCTGCCAAATCCACTTATCCAATCCCAGAACCCCCAGAGCACTAGATCCAACTGGGCAACATGAAGATCATCTGTCCAGAACCATTTTGGACAGTTTCAGATGCAGAGAGTTGCCAGAAAAAATTGAGACTGAATTGTGTGGAAAAGCCCCCAACAAAGAAAAGCACAGAGAGTTTGCCAAACAAAATCTTGGGAACACTGGGCGTAGAAATTTGAATGGTACACCCCTTTCTGAGTACTACCCTGGTACTGCTCACCTTGGCATTCAATCAGCTGAAATGCTATGTTTGCGAATTGCATAAATTGCAGCAGGTAAAATGTGCGTTTTCAAACTAGTTTACACTGACAGTGATTGTATTGTGCCAGAAAAACCCACCAAGGCACCAAAATTTTTTCTTTAGCTTTACTTTCCTTGAAACAATGGAGGTAGGGATCTGTAGGTTGGTTATGGATTTTTCCTAGAACTACACAATACGAATAACAAAAACCAAAGTATAAAGTGCCATTTTCAAAAATCGTCAAAGTACTTTTAAAACTAGGAAATAATGTGCATGTCTTTCACAAGTTTGCACCCTTTTTAGGATATTTAGAAATAAAAAGAGGGCTACCAGTACACTAAAAATCCTGCATAGTTGTGAAAGCCTCTGACGTTCTTGGTTTGGAAATTACTGAAGATTCCATAGTTCTAGGTGTCAAGTCAGAACAAAAGATGGAGAGGAAGGTTCGCAGGCACTTGGCTACGCAGAGTTCTATCATTGAAGCAGACGTCAACCAGAAATCGAGTGGTAAATGGACAGAGCAATGTATCCTGGCTAGTGACTAACCACCATACCGGATTACGGTAGGACTGATGCATCAAAGAGAGTCAAAATTCAGCCAGTTGAAAGAGCTGCTACTAAAAATTCCACCCTTGAAGCGAGCAGCCGATGGAGGCCTACAGGCAACTTACCCACCAAGTTCGCACTTCCATGGAAATCCCGAGGAAAGATATCCAATCCTGAAAGATCCGACTCTCCTCAGAGCCACACAGCTAGCTTGTTTAGATCTGTTAACAACACTTCCACCACAGAATAAAACTGAGTACATCGTCAAAATGTACTCACTGATTCAATGTACATGTAAATTCAACACTCTCCCACAGGAAAGAATCGAGCGCTGACGAAATCCGAAAGAATTATATGAAGACATCCTAGTAACTAAGCTTTTGACCTTTCACTTTCAGTCTAATTTAGAATAAATATCTCTCTTCCATGGAACAATTTCTATGTCGCAAACCTTCCCGCATGGCAGCCAACCAGCCACCATGATTTGAAAACAGATTGAATTGGTGCGTGTGTTGGTTTATGGGATACGGCATTAAAATTTCTTTCCCCAGGCCCCCGCAATGACGTCACAGATCACCAGGCAGTTGATTAACCAGTATACTACTGACTACCGTACACAAAGAGATCACATAATTTTATATAAGTATACCACAACATGTAAAATCTGCTGGTACACTGGAGTCATACTTTTGTGATCACAAGCCCATATACATTTCCCTGTAAGCTGTCTGAAGATATTATTTTGCAAAAAACTTTGCCTATACACCTGAACCACAGTGATGCAGAATGTGAAACCTACAAATTACACTATAAACTGAAAAGTTAATTTTTTCATACAAAAAAGGAAAAAGTACATCATATTTCATGCACACAAAGAAAACAGAATTATTTATTGCATAGATAGAAAAATAATGTTTTTCATTAACTCCCTGTCTGTTTTGAACATTCCCAACTTCTTGAACTGTATGTAACTTTGCTATAATTTGCATAATAGAAATACAGAGATTTGAAAAGCATATTCATACATGGGTCTAAGAAAAATTCATCCTTGGATGTGAGGATGGAAACTACTACATTATTTTCCTCAAAACTTTCCCTGAAAAGGACAAATCAAACCTCAAGCACAATATAGAATAGGGTAGGGTACTAACTTCTGTTTAGTGGAGCAAAAAGAAGTAAGAGGGGGAGGGACAAAACAATACAACTAGATAATTAAGCAAACTAAGTTGATTTATGCACTTGTAAGTTACATTGCAACCCATTATTTTTTATGCGTATTATAGGTGCAGAATTTCCTACTATCAACAACTGATGCACATGAAGTATGGAAATGACATCAACTCTGCAGTATCTGCAACCACAAAAATTATGCAAGTGACAGAAACAAGGTGGTAACAACACAATTGTGTCGCTATGTCTATAAATTAGGTTACAGCTGCAACAAACTGAAATGCTTCATACGGAATTGGCAAGAACACAAGTAATCAAGTGCTTACTCCATGGAAAAATTTGACAACTACAGATAACTATACCAATTTTCCTCAAACACACTAAGATCCCAAAATGTTAAACTTCTCCGAACACAGAAAGAACAAAAGGAACATCACTGCTCACAACCATATGAAATGACTCATATGAGTATGTTCAATGGCATATAATTAGAAAGTTGGAAATACATTTTACAACTCCATCCATTACTTTACAAGAACAAGGAGGTGGTGATGAGGACCTCACCACCTCCTTAGAAATTCAGTAACAAAGTACACTCATTATGCTGTACTGTAGTGAAATAGTAACATAAACTGGAGCCAAAAAACAAGAGTGGATAAAAAAGGGAGAATTGCTGTTGCAGCAACAAGAAAATTTGAATGCTTAAGAGGCATCAAAATCTCAATAGCATTATGGAGATCAAAACACACAAAAGTCAGTGCATAATGTACAAACCGCCTTGATATAGTAGTAGCTACATGTAAATGTCTAAAGTGAACTTACTACTTCTCTATCAAGGATACCAATTGAAATGATGTAAATCTATTCCAATGTTCGACTGTCAAATTTTCTTTCCTGCACATTACACATAATGTTGACAAACATTGTACATAATTTCTTCGTGTTGCTGTCATCATACTTGAAGCATTTTTGAGTGGTACATTACGATCGTCATGCAATATTCCAGGAGATTAAATTATACAAAATAACTCGTCACAATAGCCTAGACTACTTGAATTCTGTCTTTTCTCTAGGAGTCTGGCAAGAGGTTTTATATCATGAACTGCGTACATGTGATCACTCCATCCTAATTCGCACGTAGTCTCACGTGTATTACTCCCTCTTTAGTCAAAAATCCAAATAGTCTACATTAAAGTATCGCTTCTATTGATGAGTTCCACATCTAAAACTTATGGTTGCCTAAGCAACCCAGTAATTACAAACGCATTGATGCTTTTCTGCCACACGTCCATCCCTCAAATTTGGACAATGCAAACCTTTACCTATATCTTAACTAATTCTTCAGAAATTCAAAATTTAATAAATTTTTTCGCCATTAATACGCTTACAATGCTGGCACGTGTGGCCTAAGATCAAAGGTAACTTTGCAAAGAATGCCAGATCACAGGTTACATCAAGGGTGCCATCAATTCATACTATGAGGTTGCTCTAAGGAGCCTTTGATTATTTTTGCAAATGGAATAAAAAATAAACTGTTTTTGAGCTATCTATACGTTGCCGCAAACAAAGTCCTTTAGTGCACTCCTTATTTCATCAGCATCTCCAACAACTACATTATTGTTTCCATCGTTGTTGGGTGGATCATCATCATCGTCATCATCCCAGTCATCATTAGCTTCTGTACAAAAATTATGAAGAACAATGCATGCAATGGTAGTCTTGATTGCAAAATTCAGGAAGCTGTCTAGGCATTTCTGTAGCACTCTCCAACGTCCCTTTAAAATTCCAAAGGCACGCTCTACAACACCTCTTGCTCTGCTAAGCTCTTTGTTGAAGGTTTTTTCATCGGGATCATTTGCTCCCTCTTGAAGTAGCTTTATGAGCCAGGGTGTTAGTGGATAAGCACTATCTCCAACTAGGTATTGACCTATATCATTCCCATCAATATCTACCCATGGAACCTAAAGAATGTTTCCCTGTTCAGCCTCTAGATAAATGTTACTGTTTCTCAAAACTCTTGCATCATAAGCACTCCCAGGGAATCCTGCAACTGGCGTCAAGGAATTTTCCAGTGCCATCTACAACCCCTTGAACAATCATATCATGCTGCTGGTAACGACTAAAATAGTCAACTGCATCTTCTCTGGGCGCAATGATTGGGATATGTGTCCCATCTATAGCACCTGCAACATTTGGCAACTGAGATCTGGTTCTCTCAAAAGTTGCAATACACTCAGTAATCTCCGCAATTGTCATAGGGAACTTGATGTAATGATTTCGCTGAAACCCATTTACACACATGGGTGGAGAGAGGCACTGTGAGAGTAAAGTGTTCCGCCCAAGAACACAACAAATTTGTCCCCAGCTAGGGCTCGAACCTGGACCACTCGATCCGGAGACAAGCACACAAGCCATGAGGCCACTGTGCCCCCAAATTTTTAAGTACATTAATGCAAATTGTTCTGTTCTTTATCTGGAATCATTTTTAGGAGTCCGTATGCTACACCAAAATTTGTTAATTCGTGAGGCATCATGCTGCCATAAAGAGCCTTTCTTTTTTTCTACAAGAACAATATAACTGCCTATATTTACAAAGACACAAGAATTCATGTAGCCATTTTGTTTTCCGTTGATAAATTAATTGTCTTTTTGCTTTTGAATGATGCGACATGATTTGGCATTTAATTTATGATTTTAGGACATACCTAATTTAATTTTGTCATTTTTGTTCCTGCAGGATAGCATCGCACCCCAAAAGGCCAAAATTTCCTGTATACAATTTAAAAAGGATAGTTATTTTGGTGAATCTAAAGTAGCAAATTTGTTCAAGCAAGTTCACAAGTTTGATTTTGACAAGTTCTGGTGTTGATAAACAGTCCACCATAGGCCAATTATTTTCTTTCTCTTTAACAAAGAGGTGGAATTATAAAAAAGATTATACAATCAATGCTGTATCATGATCGCACAACGACATTGCAAAATTTCTTCTAAACAACATCAAGCTTGATTGTAACACCTAGCATCTAATGTTAGGCAGCGTGATCTTTACCTGCCTCTTGCAAGAACATCAAACGTTACATTTGTGTACTGTACATACTAACTAGAACTTGTCAAAGAATAAGATTTGTCCAACATCTATTAACTGAATTCCTATTAAATGCACATGTGAAAAATCATTTGGGATGAAATTTTGTCAATGAAATATGATTTCATGGGTGTAATGATTAACTATAACTTCTTTTACCGATTGTTACATAATTTCCGTTTCAAGCAAAGTTAGTTTTAGGGCAATGAAACAAGAGACATTCCTAATTGTACAGGGATGAGAAAGACCATTGTAAGCCTGAAGAGATTTTATCAAAAGGACAAATAAGGATAATACCGGAGAAAAGAGATACGAATTTCACTATTGTGATTTGCATGCTTTTAGAATACATCAATTAGTTTGTTATCACGGTTTTCGTTTGATTTCATTCATGCTAAAATAGTACTTTCGTGTACGCTTTGTATACAAGTGATTGCATAATAACACATGTAACATATAGTTTCCAAATTGTTTGTAATTGTATTTATTTCGCAAATTGACCTTTCAGTTCTTACGTTTTCAAGTGCTCCAGAAGATTATCAATAAAGATCATCAGTTCAAAATTAAGATGAGTGCTTGGAATCAGTACGTCTCTGCCTCCACAAATCCCTTATGTATTTAGGAATCGAAACCCGCTACAATGTAAGTGCCCTTAAGAAATGTGAGTGACAGAATTTGAAGGAGATTACTTAGCCTACTGGCTAAATAAATTCATCAGTTCTGGTGTTATCACCAGACAACACTTGATGTTTCAGAAAATTGATGCCTTTATGACTTTATGAACAGTTAACACAGCCCAATCCAGTCACAAACTGGGAACATTGGCCAACTCTGTTTAGCTTCTGTGAATCTCTTGCTGAAGTAGCATCAAGAAAAGGATACATTTTCTACCTTGGTGATAAACACTTTGGTCTCAAAGAGCACAGAGACATAATGGCACAAATACATTCCTACTACAACCCTGGACCATCACTATCCACTCTGGATTCACGAGTACTAGCACTGGTATACAATTCTGGTCCACATCTGAGTAATTTGATGTCACTGTTAACGCTTTTAGATACTCTCAATGGCATGCCATGCATTACAGCTCATGGATTAAAGAAGTATTTGGTTGTGACTCATTATGATGGGATGCCTTTGAACATTGGAACCTTTCCCAGTCAAGAAAATGGCGAAACTCTCTCTGATGGCATTGTTCCCTCAATTAAGCTGGAAACAATGAGAGAACTTAAGCAAGGTGGTAATACTGCTGTGCACAAGTTCATTGCAGATAACTGTTCCTGGATAAGTGAAGTGAAAGAGTTTGATGCCTTTGATACCTCTGGAAAAGTTCATGTCAATATTTTCACAAAGGTATCTTCATCTGGTGGTGATGCTGACAATGTAAAAAGAAAATTGTGTGAAGTGCTTGAATATGTGGAGGCATGTACTAATTGTATTTTGTCTGGGAATGCAAAGAACTGCAAATTCTCCTCTTCGATGGAGGTTTGTACAAGATGTAAGACACTTGACTTCGAAAAAGAGCCATGCATTAGTGCAAAATGCATACATGTTTCTTCAGATCAGGCCGCTTCCTAATGCAAGACCCACATCAAATTGAATCAAGTTGCCTCTAATGACATTAAGGACCCAAGCTGCAGATTTTTTTGGTTTTGGACTACTCTATTTCTGTAAAAATTGTATTTCTTCTTTGCGTCATTCCAGACTTAAAGACATGCATGATACATTTTTTGTGGCACTTTTATCATACGCCTGGGCATCACACACAACTGCAGTAAGGAAAATGAAATCTGTTGCTCCAGCCAGTGTCTTTGCATTCAGAGATGCTCACAGTGATGAGATATGTTACCAAACTGTCTCCAAGCTGCTGGAAGATATCATCAAGGAATGTGTAGCGATTGTCACGACACTGATTCCTGAGCAATACAAACCCACTGCTACTGAAGTAAAGAGTCACAGCATCCTTGGCTGGCCCCTCTATGCTATCAGGAATGTAAATGGAAACTTCTTTGGACTGGTAGGGTTTTAAAATAATTGCTCTTCTGTTTTTGTTTGTTTGCAGCATTGTTGTTATTTTTTTCTACTGGTTTATTTACACCATGCTTCTGAAAAAAGCCAGTAATTATTAATAAATGCTGCTGGAGAGTAGTAACAAAAGATTTAGCTAGAAGTGTACATGTATCTGTGCTTATGTGCTTAGTCATGGTATCTCCTCCTTTAAAAATTCATAGGTGTGTAATGTATTTCGGAAAGTTTCTCCATGTAGGGTTACAGTTGAGTTCTGAAGGTAAAATGTCCACAAGGAATATCAACAGGTCATTACACATGTGTTTTAACTAACTAATTATATTAGTCAACATTTTTTTTTTCTTTTTTGGGCGTAAAGAAGCTGACCTTGTTGCTTTTTTGACGTTAGACCTCCCCCTATTTGGAACACTGAGTTTCAAATGCTTGCTTAAAGTTGATGTTGAAACTTTTTGAATTTTTTTGCAGATGCTGAATATGAATTTGTTGACATGGGCAACAGACATATTCCAACCAAATGCACTGCATTGAATGCATGGGATCAGCCAGGTACCTAGTATAATTTCATCTTCCTATATGCTGTATATACTGTACAGTATAGCTAAAAGCTGTACTCTATTCATTTTATAATGGGTGATGTTGGGAGTCACAAGTAAATTCACCAGTACTTCTTACATTGTATTTACATTTACCCTAGGCTTATTTTTCTGTGATGTAATCAATATGAGCAGCCTATCTGTATGGTAATTATAATGACCAAGCTATTATAAATACCTATACAGGCTGGAGACAACAATTGTAGTGGACTTGTAAAATGACTGTAATTATTTTTTCAAGACTCAAAACAGTGATATAATCTTGAAATCAGTCCCATTCTCTGTCAGAATTAGAGAATGCCTAATCCCTATTTAGATTACATTTAATGCCTATTCTGTTTTGGGATTTACAGTGCATTCATGTGACCATACATGTAATAGTATCTTTTCATTGGATTCAACCCATTCGCTGTCGAATTTTACTGAATTTTACACCTTAATTTATACAAGGTTATTTCCATATCAGGAACTAATGTTTTGATGCTGGAAAACAAACAGTCCAAGTTAGGTTGATATCCAGCCTCTTGTTTTATAATAAACCCCAAGCCATATGGTACCCTCCCCCCCCCAAAAAAAGGTAATAACTTTCTTCATTTTGCTTTTTAGGTCCAGCACATTAGAGCCCTATGTTAGCCTCTAAAGCATCATTTAGGCACCTAGCTGGCATTGATGCCCTTATGAGCCTGGAAAAAATGAAATTGCATTTGTTAGTAACAAAGGAAATTCCTTTATTCGCTTTATTAAGGGGTGTTCACTCTTTTCAAACAGATAAATTTGTCAGTACTTTAAAATTACAGCCTGTTCCTACCAACTGGAAACTTGAAGGGTTAGCAGTTGTTGGCACTGACACAATTGCAGTCACAGAAGGAACCACCCGTTACTTGGTACGTATGGAATCAACCTTCAATGCTGGTTAGCTTATCGAAGTAGTTGATAACTTGCAATCTCCATGTGGCCTTTGCCTGCCCAAAACGGAAGGAACTGTCTGTGTTGCTGATGGCCACACCATTAAACAAATTGAATTAGAAAGCAAATCTGTTGGAGTCATTGCCAATGGTTTTAAGAGCAATCGTCCCAAAATTTCGCCTAGAGGTATGCAAAATGAAAAAATCGAAAATCCCCAAACTTTGCCAGGATATAGGTCTGGATGAACTATTTCTAGAAAAAATACTGTAAGTTCGATTAGATTTTTATTTTACGCGAACGGCAACAAAATCGGTTTGGCGGCTCCCACATCAGTTTCACGAGCTCCAAACAACGCATTATTTGAGCTTCGCTTAAAAATAAACAAAACGGTAAATCTGGTCATTGAATATCTTAATGAAAAGAACACATGTTTACGAACAGTCTGAAATATTATTTGTCCGATTCCATCGCAAACTGAATTTTGGGCGATTTTTGCTTTTCTTCAATATTTCACTCATTTTGGCGGACAAAAAAAAGGCAAAATTGACAGGGTAAAATAGCACCTTGGTACATGGCATGGAGCTACATCAAGTTAATCCAGCGAAAGAACAGGGTTTCTTCTTCAAATAACTGCAATAAAATTTTTGGGCTACTAAAAATGCGAAATTTTAGGGCGCCAGACAAAAGTGGCACAAAGGACAAAACACGCCATTCCTTGTCACGCAATTAGGGGTGAAAAATCAACAATGCACTCGTGGAAAAGACAATAGGCCAGTTTTTTGGCATAAAATCGTTACTATTCCGAATAAAAAGCTACTTTCTATCAATATTTGTCCTGTCTACTGCTCAGGTTGCCTGAAATTTAAACTTTTAGCGATTAGTTTTCGAATCAAAGTACAAAATCCTCATGTTTTTAACGGCCGAGGACGGATACAATTTATAAATTGTAACAAACCGTAAAATTAATATGTTTGCGTATTTATATTTATACTATTGTAGTTAATCTGTACATACCATCTATCAGCGTCAAGCACGGACTGCATGTGTATTGGCTTCACAAGTTGTTGCCGTTAACTGCCCCCCGCTGCTCGCGAAATGGGCACGAAACACAAATACTCGTCCTTTAAATTCGTGGCACACGGCAATTTTGTTCGGGGACCTCAAATTATCCTTGAATTCTCTTTTAAGAGATTTTTTTTCCTTTATTCTTTTCCTCCTCTATTGCATTTACTAATCATGACTAATCTGTTGAGACATGTTTTGACGCTTCGTCAGATAAGCTTTCAAAGCTTATCTGATCATTTGTCTGGAACTTCTTGACATCTTGATTAGTGCAGAACATTTAATGTCTTTTTTTTTTTTTTTTTGGAAATTTTGTGCTTTTACTCGTACATGTAAAGTTATCCTGCTTTTAAAGCTGTAAGCTGCCCACATTTTAATAGATAGGAAAAAAATTTACACGTGGGTATAATCGTGTGCGTCCGGGAATCATCAAGTACTTAGCACGCAATGACTGATACGAACACTTTAATTTCGCTTTCGATATCCACGAAAAAACGTCGAAACCACCCAACAACACATAATCAGATTACTTCAGACTCGATAATCTGTGCTGCGTTTGTACAGTTGCATGATACACGTTAAGAAATGGCAACCTGTGGCTACTCTGAACTTGTTGGAGGGCCGTGTGGATGCAGTAGTTCCAACCCAGTAAATTCTGTGTGAAACGATAGAAAGATGCGGAAGAAACATCAAGAGTCATTTGAAGTTCTTCGACTGCTTTGATTCAACTTTACAAACGGAGGCAAATCTTCTTCTGGCAAGAGCAAGTAACATGTCAATATTTCTCATAAATTGTGTAGACGTTATGCAAGGTATAAACAATGAAATAAGTCGAGATGGTTATTGAAGTAAGGCAATGCCTTGTAGTTTTGCTTCGGTTTTTCCCCGAGTTATGCACGCTCCTGTCACTGGACACTACTAATACTAGCTAGCAAAATAAGAGGTCGCAACATGAGGATTATTTTTTAATTGCGTGCAAATAAACTTACCATCACAAGGTGAAGATGACTGATCCACGTTACTAGGCTGTTGTCCCAGACCTCTTTCGTACCGGGTTGTTAAGTGACCTTTCTGTTACTCCTCCCTGCTTGGACACGGCAACAGACTAAAATATTCTTATCCCCAACCCCATCAGGAAAGCAAAGGCCAAAATGTACTAATTCCCCGCCTCCCTGGGAATGCAAAGGGAAAAAAAATGAATTATCCCCCACTCCCTTGAGAAGGGCAGAGTCAAAGCCCCCACAAAGCCCCACCCATGCCCTATGTTTTCCCGGGTTGGGGGTTGGGGGTTTCCAGTGACAAGTGCATTATATTTATCTTGTTAGTAAAAGCGAAAAGGAACTGTTTTTTCGTGAAAGTATTACCAGTCAGATGTACAGAATTTCGCGTAGCAGTTATGAAACCCCCAGCGCAGATATAAGGTATACAGGTGGGTGAAACTTTAAAACGAAATGATTTCCAGACATTTGGGTAAACATCACTGATGATGAATTGAGTCGCGAATGACACCTTGTTGAATGATAAACGCATGTAAATTATCTTTAAATTTTCAGGGATTTTCGAGATAAAAGAGCATCATTTGAAAATGTCAATTTGTCCACGACAACGAGATGCATATGGAATTAGATGGCGTTGTCAAAAAAAGTTATGTTCAGTCCCGCCAGACTGGAGTGTCCATAAGAAGAAAGAATTAAAAGGAGACCAAGGAGTCACAATTCCACAATCTCAGCTACTTTATAGACTCACTTCTGTGCTTGTTCCAGTTGCTTCGCGTAAGTCAATTTTTTTTCAGTGCATTGACCTGAATTTTTGTTTTAGACCTAGCATGTTTTTGTCTATTTATTGCCCTAATTTTCTTGTTTCCAGCAATTTGTAAGCGCTGTCGGCTGTTTCTAACCAAAGAGTCAAAATCCACTCAGTTTGAAGCGCCATCCATGTCAACTGTCTCAACTAAGGAGATCGCCGCGATCCCACAAGCGGGTGAGCAAGAAACAAAGGGTATTTCATCGCCCTTGGATTCAGCAGAAAGTGACCCAGTAAATGTAATGGCCGAGCCTACAAGCAGATCATTTATGTTACTACCTGCACCTGGCCTGCGTAAGTGGCTTTATTGCTCGCGGGAAGGAAATGTTTTTCGTGCGGGAAGGCGGATCTCGTTCCCATTCTCCTCGCGACTGCGCCTTGTGCTGACAAGGCCACACTTCTAACACTCTGCCCGGCAAGCTGCCGAGAGACCTTGTTCACATGCGCAGGCCACAAGTTTGTTTTGGAATATTGCATTTTCTTGTGCGTGTGTGTTTTTTCTCATAGGTATATATTTTCAAATTCAAATTCATTTTGTTTCAGGAAAACGAAAGCACCACTGGACTGTCTCAGGCTCTGAGAAACCTATCAATTGTGACATCAGATGACAGCCCATACACAACAGAAAGTACTGGTACTAGCAGCGCCAGTGATTCCTCCAGCAACTATGAAAACCAGACCCTTTGTCGCTTGAAGTTAAACGAGTTTCGTAGCGTCAGCGGCAAAGGAACTATAAATTAACCCAAAAAGCGCTGGGATCAGTTAAGCCTACGCACCAAGAATGTTCGCATCTCGAAAGCAAAAGATGCTGTCGTGGCGTCATTGGAGGTCATCTCTCCTGGAAACCCTGCGTCGTTGTGGCAAGCACTGAAGAGTTCACAGTCAGTGGAAGCATCCCTGTGCACAACACCCCAAACTTCAGCCGATCAGAAGTATCTGGAAGTCTTAGCAGAGACATATCAGAACGCCAATAGTTGGGACACGCCGACAGATATTGTCAGTAATAGCTGATCTGATTCCATATTCAGTAATCCAGCAGTTCATACCAGGCGATACTGAGTATCGAATCAAAACTGCACGACAGCACACAATCCACCACGGGCGCGGTGTTCCTTTACCTGCCTCTAAAAGCCCAAGAATGCGTGTGGACGAATCACAGTTAGATCACTTCCTGTGTTTCATAACTAGTGCACACGTTGCACAAGATTTACCATTTGGCCAACGCTACTTGTACTTAACAAACGGCAAGATCCTCGAAACTCCGAATACCATTAGATATATGATTCCTCAGCGAATAACTGACCAGTATAGTCAGTTTTGCTTGGAGACCAACTTCACACCTTTCAGCACCTCGACAATGTTGCGTATATTGTCATCATGTACCGCCACAGTGAGAAAGTCACTTCATGGACTGGACTACTTTGCGGCTGAGGGAGCGAAAGCTTTTGACGATCTGGTGGCAATTGTTGAAAAACTGGGTGAGAGACAGTGGGTCCTTAGATGCCAGCAGGCACTGAAGGAGGGAAAACAGTACTTCAAAACAGACTACAAAGTAAGTATCGCCATGCATGCTTCATTTTTCTTTGTAAGTCATTCAAGTAGGGAAATGAGTTTACTTATTTATTGGAGACAGGGTACTCACTCGGAACGAGATACTTCTTATAAGGTGTTACCTTGCCTCCGAAACGCGCGAACTATACATCCGTGAACGTATGGAATCAGCTCTAAATAGATTTAGATTTACTCCAAGCGACCAAAATAAATCAGTTACAACTCTAAACTGAAATGGGGACAGCGGGCAGTACTGGAAGATGGGTCTATTATTATAAAGTAAATCAATCATAATACCGGACATTATGTCTCTAAATAAGTCAAAACGAGATCAACACAGACGTTCTCGAGGCTCTTTTAGAAGCTTTTACCCCTTCAAGACATTTCAAACAAAATGGCTAATATTTTGACTCTAGTTCATAGTAAAGCAGCTAAAAATCCTCAATCTTTGGATGGCAAATTCTAATATAGCTCATAGCTTATGGCGGAGCACTCCTTCGCTCTTCATGAAGGGAAACTCAAAAAAGGGGAAACGCGTGTAAAGTATTCTGTTGTTCCGTTTTCATGGTGTGTATATACACTGTACAACATATCATTTTTTATACTGATCTTCTGTCACATTTTTCTTAAATGGTTAAGGTCCATATTACAGCAGCCTCACACGTTCCAGATGATTGCAGCACGCACGCTCTAAGTGACCCTAAAGAGGACTGTCTCCGTGTGGCGTGTGACCATTCCCATGACAAGTGCTGTCCTTCTTGTGACCAGCTGAAATCCATAATGATGGAAATTGAGTCTTCATTAAGATCCTCCGAGTTGAGAGACGAAGACCGGGATGACTTGATGTACACACTTCAACAAGCCTATCAGGCAATTGAATCATGGAAAGCTCATCAGTTGAGATCAATTCAGCAGGACAAGGCAAGAATGAGTCTTCTAGAAAACCTGGAAACGTCTTCAGTTCTCATCACACAGGACTGGGCCATGAAGTTCCTGCCACAAAAGTACAGGGAAACGCAAGCTGATTGGTTTGGCAAAAGAGAGATTTCTTGGCACATTAGTGTTGTTGCCCGCAAGATTGCCGACAAGCTGCAGCACCAAGCGTTTGTTCACATAGTCGAGAACTGCAGTCAAGACAGCAACGTGGTGGTCAGCACATACGACACACACTCCAACAACTCAAGAAAAAACATCCGGAGATTAAGACTGCCTTTCTCCGACAAGACAACGCCGGATGTTACCACAGCTTCACCATGTTAGCTGCTTGCCGACTTATGAAAGAAGCGACTGATATAAAAGTTTAGAGAGTGGACTTCAGCGACCCCCAAGGCGGTAAGGGTCCATGCCACAGAAGAGCAGCAACGATCAAAGCACACGTTCTTCGCTATATCAATGAAGGCCATGATGTAATCTCTGCGGATGATCTGAAACGAGCTATTCTATCTCATGGTGGTGTCAGAGGTGTCCGAGTTACCTTGATTGATTCCACAAAGCAGCATCCAATCTCGTTGCAGGGGAAACTGGAAGGAGTGAGCAACTTAAATAATTTCCATTATGGAGAGGAATGTCTGACTGTATGGAAGGCATTTGATGTGGGAGAAGGAAAGACCATACCATGGTCTCAGTTGCAAGGTAAAAAATATATATATTTCTTGCTTACTTTTACCAAATTTTTATTTTCTCGCGCACTTTTTTTTCGCGTCACGCTCGAAGGACTAAGTAAGGGCTGCTCGTAATATATCAGGGTTACCGCTAATGTAATTACTTGAAGAATCTTAGGTTCGGTTTATACCCTTATTACTGAAGGCGCTTTTATTTCAAATGCCATTGCCACAAAATGCAACAAAATCTCGTGTCTTGTCTTGTTTAGGTATTTTTTATGCTCTCTTTTCATTAGTCCAAGTGGGTTCAGTGAAGGATTCAGTATTCCCCGAGAGTTCCTTTTCTCCTGGAGACTTCCAAAACGTCTCTTTGTTTGATAACACGCGGTTTCCTGTTGAAGACAATCCAGAAAACACCGTTCAAGGAGAGCAAAACATTGCATCTGCTGACAACGAACACGCTGGTCTTTTTTCCTGTCCAGTTGAAGGATGCGTGAGTACTTTTCAGCGCCATTGTAACCTGGAGCGGCATATGCATTATGGCAAGTGCAAATTTGTAGAGGAAAGACACTCCCTCCTCGACAAGGCAAAGATTCTTTACGCTGAAAAACAACAGGAAGGATAAAGCGCACGGCCATTTATTGCCGGTTCTGAGCTTTCGGAGCAAAGTGTTCAGGCGTTACCGCAGGGCTGGGCATTGCGATCTACGAAGAAGGCTGCCCGTTTCAGTGCTAAGCAGAAGGCCTACCTAGACGAGAAATTTAAAATAGGAGAACAGACAGGATTCAAAGCAGACCCCGCACAGGTGGCTCAAGATATGAGACATGTAAAACATGAAGACGGGAGCCGCAGATTCACTGTAGACGAATTCCTAGCGCCACAGCAAATAAAATCTTATTTTTCAAGAATGGCGGCAAAATTCAGGCAAGGAAGTCACGATGTTGCAGACGAGTGGGACGGTCAAGCTGTTGCAGAGCAAGAGGCGTACTCCTCCGCCCGTGCGCACATTCTTGAAGAGTGTCGGCCGACCCACCCGATCACTTACGATACATACAATCCCTGTGAGCTGTATGCAAGAAATAAGCTAACCAAGCTCAGTGTCCCTATTTTGCGCATAATATGCAGCCACTTTGAAATGGAAATTGACAATCTTCCACCAAGGCTAAAAACGCTCTATGTTCAATTAATTGAAGAGCTTGTGAGATCGTGCTCGTGTGCATAACTGCCTTAAATTTTTGTGTACATTCAGATGTTACATACATCAATTAGGGTAACCAGACCATTACCCATGCCTCCGTCATTTAGTTTTAGTTTTTCACACTAGTTTGGCCACAAAACAACTTCGAGCTAATAGCCTATAGCCACCAAATCTGTCAGGATGTTCATGATTAACAGGCCCAGCGCAGTGGAGTAGGTGTAGACGTATCTTGTGAAATAATTATTAAACAAAAATAGAAAAAAACTATTCCAGTATTGAGGTTCGCAACAAAATTGTACTAAAAATAAAGGAAGTGTGACGACCACTTTTTTTAATTACAGTCGAACCCCTATTAAGCGGCCACGTATTAAACGGCCACCCCTTTTAGGCGGCCGGTAATCGAAGTCCCAAAATCCATTTCCCCAAGGGTGGCCGTTTGATAGGGACAATAGGGTTTGAACTGCAGAACACGTACAAGGTATGTGGGCGTTCAGTAGTCTGTCACGCAATTCTCACCGTTTGCAGCGGTTGGCAGTTAACGGCAACAACTTGTGAAGCCAGTACACATGCAGTCCATGCTTGGCGCTGATAGATTGTATGTACAGATTAACTACAATACTCAAATTGAAGTATAAATACGGCAAAGTATCGATTTTACGGTTTATTACAATTTACAAATTCTATCCGTCCTCTGCCGTTCGAAACATGAGGATTTTGTATTTTGATTCGAAAAATAATCGCTAAAAGTTTAAATATCAGGCAACCTGAGCAGTAGACAGGACAAATATTAATAGAAAGTAGCTTTTTATTCGGAATAGTAACGATTTTATGCCAAAAAACTGGACTATTGTCTTTTCCACGAGTGCATTGTTGATTTTTCACCCCTAATTGCGTGACAAGGAATGGCGTGTTTTGTCCTTTGTGCCACTTTTGTCTGGCGCCCTAAAATTTCGCATTTTTAGTAGCCCAAAAATTTTATTGCAGTTATTTGAAGAAACCCTGTTCTTTCGCTGGATTAACTTGATGTAACTCCATGCCATGTACCAAGGTGCTATTTTACCCTGTCAATTTTGCCTTTTTTTTGTCCGCCAAAATGAGTGAAATATTGAAGAAAAGCAAAAATCGCCCAAAATTCAGTTTGCAATGGAATCGGACAAATAATATTTCAGACTGTTCGTAAACATGTGTTCTTTTCATTAAGATATTCAATGACCAGATTTATCGTTTTGTTTATTTTTAAGTGAAGCTCAAATAATGCGTTGTTTGGAGCTCGTGAAACTGATGTGGGAGCCGCCAAACCGATTTTGTCGCCGTTCGCGTAAAATAAAAATCTAATCGAACTTACAGTATTTTTTCTAGAAATAGTTCATCCAGACCTATATCCTGGCAAAGTTTGGGGATTTTCAATTTTTTCATTTTGCATACCTCTAGGCGAAATTTTGGGACGATTGCTCTTAAGCAAGCTTTGGACGTAAATTTGTCATCAAATGGGGATCTTGGTGTGACTGATGTCCAAGTACACAAAATTTCTTCAAAAAGACCTAAATGGAACCTACAAGGTTAAGCTCACAGTTGGAAATGGAACTATTGGTTGCTCCGATGGTCCTGCTGCCAAAGCACAACTTTCAGAGCCCACAGGACTGTGCTTTGACTTTGGCAGTGCCATTTTCCTTGCTTTGGTGGAAGCCAAAATGGCTGCATTAAGATTTGCACTGCTGTGAACTTTGCATGTAACTTTATGGCCAAGGTAAGAGAAATTTACCACGTGATTGGATTTCTCCCCAAAAAGGAAGAAAACCATTTGGCTCAGCTTGGAAAGAATCCCACATCCCCATTTGTGGAAGGCACCAACAAGCTCATAGATTCATTAGCTTACTTAGAGAGCTTGGTAGCCCAGCGGAGAGAGCATCTCAAAATGGCAACAGCTGGCCCTGAGGGGACTGTGTACCATGCCTCAGTTCAAGGCTTTGCAGAGACTGTAAAGGGTTTAGAAGCTCATATCCAATCACTTGAGTTGTTAGAAGAGAATCATGTTTTAAATTATTTAAACCTCTATGCCTTTGTGAATGAATCCCCTAAGGAGCATGGGTTTGCAAAACACAAACCAAAAGGCCAGAACAGACATCCTACTGTTCAACAGTATGTGCACAGCAAAGGTCACCATGAAGTGGAACTTGTCAGTGCCCACATGCCTATCACACTAACACATTCAGTGCTTACCAGCCCAGCCACAATTCCAGATTGTCTTCTGTGAAAACTGTTACACAGTACCAGCAATGGAGCAAACAGTTTTGTCCTCAACAGCAGCTGGTGACCAATGAGCAAACAGAAGAGGACCCAAAGGTGGCAAGAATGCTTAATGTCTTGACGAAAGCCAGACCATCCCAGAACATCAGGGACTTGTGTAGGTACAAATGTGGGTATGGCCCTTGTGTGACCACTCAAAAAGATATGCTCTTGCAAGGAGGTTTAGATGGGTGTCAACTTTGCTTCCCGGCATTTGATGAACTGGTGAGAGCACTTGAAATTAGGAGAGGAGAAAACACCACAGAGATTGGCCGTGTCCCATCCACTGATTATTTATTTGTTCCTGGGGATATTGTAGCAGTGAACCCAGGGACAGATAATGAAATCCCCAGTGCTGATAAATGGTGGCTTCTCCAGGTCAACAAGCCACATGCATTGAATAGAGATTTTGGATATTTGAATAGAGATTTTGGATTTTGGCTCAATGAACACACATATGATGAGTCTACCTCTGCAAATCATTTAATTCTTCTACCAGATTCAGTGAAGGTCTACTTTGGTAGCATTATCAAGGACAACAAATTCCAGTTGTTGTGCCAGTGAAGGAACTGAATTCAGATTGGCAAAATGGACATGTAGTGTACACATTAACAAATGAGTATTGCAACAAACTGGATGATGTCTGATGCTCTTAGGCAAGAGTTGAATTTAGTGGAGTCATGTGTTGAGGAAAGAGGTGTGGATTCAGACAGTAATGATGATGGTGATCAACAAACAGACGTCCACAAGGTGGAACTCACAGCTATGCAACATAGAAGGAGAGTGATGAGAAATGTAGATGGTCAGGTCCTGACTTCTAACAGGGAACTTTCACATCTGCATCCAGTGAGGCAAAGCCAATGTCATCTACAGCATTTAGCTCACACTGAGGGGGGATTGGAAGCAGAACGAAATCGTGTGGAATTTGATGACCATGCAGAAGGAGATACAGAATAAATGTAAATAATTGACATTAATTATTGTTATCTTATCATGACTTCAAATTCAATAAGTAAGAGAGAGAACTGTACAACTCAAGTCAAAAATGTGATGTTGTCTGCTTTGAAGATTAGTGAGGATTTAGTCAATTCAATGCAATTCTGTAGCGTGCACCGTCTAAACAAAGTAGTGGAAGGCCCAGACCGGTCATTGCGCATTTCACTTATCGAGAAGATTGAGACCTGGTTTGGCAACAAAGATAAAACCTAAAAGGCAGTTGTTCTAGCCTTGCCGAGGACCTGCCTCTGGCTGTACAAAAAATCAGAAAAATGATATTAGTACCAGCAATGAGGGAAGCATGAAAGATAGCAGGTATGAGAGCTAGATCACTCGAGACCGTCTTATTGTAAACAGAAGGCACATTACACCTTTCATCAAATTCCAAAAAAATGGAGTGGAAACAACAAAAGCTGAATCACAAAATTATATCAGACTTGTCTTAATGTTATTGTTTTTTCCTTCCTCCTCCTTTTTTTTCTACAAATCAAGGGCTTATCAAATTTTGATATAAATGTTTACTTTTATTCGGAGTGCCAAAAAAAAATATGCTTGTTTAAGGTCTTTAGTGTTTGCGCCAATTACTGTTATGTAATATAAGAGTTTGATTGACATAATCTGATGATCTAGAAGCACATGATTGCTGTGTATAAGGTTGGGAGAATTTTATAATAAAATTAACTGCAATGTCAATGAAGTGTGTTTTACTGCTTATTCCATGGTGTGTAACACTAAATTTGGCAACGAGGATGCTCGGACTTCATGCCACACTGTGATCACAAGGATCAGGGTGACGAGATGGCAACTGCATTAGAATTACCTGCCGTCCAACCTTTCTCAGCTACAAGTGACCAAACGATGCTCGGGCAGCGCTGATTGAAATGGGTAAAAGGTTTGCAATACTTTCTTAATGCGTCGAATATTACCGACAAGAAGCAAAAGCGTGCTGTGCTCTTACATTTGGCAGGTGTCAAAGTTCAGACGGTTTTTGAAACTCTCAGTGGTACTTGAGAGGACTATGATACGGCACTGGCCAAACTGACTGCATATTTTGAGCCAAAGAAAAACATTCCATTTGAGTGACATGCATTTTGTCAGGTAACACAAGGGCCAACCGAAGGTATGGAGGCCTATGTTACTCGTTTACCAGGCCTTGTGAAAACCTGTGAGTTCGACAACGTGGATGAGATGATTCGAGATCAAGTCATTGATAAATGCGCCTCACACAATCTTTGCCATCAATTGTTATGCAAAACCGACTTGAAACTGGACGGACTCTTAGACATTGCTCGATCGATAAAAGTGTCTAATCTGTACGCAACTACAATGGAAGCAAATTCTGAACAGCCAGGGCAGCAACTCAACCAGATTTCTACTAAGTCTTGGGGCCCAGATCATCAAACAAGAAACAACAATAGAAAGAATTTGAAGAATCCAAGCGGCAGGGGCAAAGGCACAAAACAGGTTGTATGTTTCTGTTGGAGTTGTGCGGGACATTGCGCAAAGGATCCTTCGTGTCCTGCGAATGGCAAGACATGCAGTGCTTGTGGCAAGCAAGGACATTTTGCAAAAGCGCTCAAAAAGCTGCAAGAGAAACAATTCTGCGGAGTGCTACGCCACAAAGGAATGGACTTTGGTATGTGACAACCGAACCCGAGATCTCTGATGACGAGTATCTGTTTGCAATCGGAGAAAACAAAGAGGCTACAACTGTCCCAGTAACTGTTGACAATACATCGATTCCGGTTATTATTGATTTGGGTGCGAGTGTAAATGTGTTGGACAGTGCTACGCTCACCAGATTGATGGATAATGGATTTGTGCTCAGGAATTCGTCTGTCAGAATTTATCCTTATGGACCGGAAACGCCACTCCCTGTCAACGGAACGTTTAGTGCAAATGTTTCAATGCCTCAACTTCAGACACGTGCTGACTTTGTGATTGTGGAGAATTTCAACATGGGATCTCTTCTGGGCAAGAAAACAGCAACAGAGCTTGGTTTGCTACGAGTTGGACCTGAACTCCCGAGCACTATTAACCAGATAACAGTGGGCTCTACCCAACCGATTGTAGACAAACATGATGCAGTATTTTGCAGTGTCAGCAAACTGAGAGATTATCAGTTAAAGATCCATGTTGACCCAGAGATCACCCCGGTTACGCAACCACAGCGTCGGGTGCCATTTCATGTTCACAAAGATGTGGACAAAAAGCTAAAGGAGTTACAAGATCTCGATATTATTGAAGATGTCGAGGGCCCAACGCCATGGGTTTCACCTTTAGCGGCCATTCCAAAGTCCAATGGCGATGTGCGAGTTTGTGTGGATATACGTCGTGCAAACAAAGCTGTCATTAGAGAATGTCATCTGATACCAACCCTTGAAGAAACATTGGCTCCCCTCGATGGAGCTGCTGTGTTCTTAAAACTCGATTTACGATGGGGATACCACCAAGTTGAACTGCACCTCGAATCGAGAGTGCTTATGACGTTTTCAACGCACAATGGACTTAAGGGCTACAAACGCTTAATCTTTGGCCTGTCGTCTGCACCGGAAATGTACCAGTATGTGATCCAGTAAACCTTTTAAGGAATCCCCGTAGCACGGAACATTTCCGATGACATCATTGTGTATGGCTCTGATTAGAAGAGTCACGACAAGAGTTTGGATCTGACACTCTCACGCCTTAAGAGTAAGGGACTTACACTTAACTGGGAAAAGTCTATTTTCAGCGTACCAGAATTGGTCTTCTTTGGATTCCAGATTTCTGCCAATGGCTTAGCACCAGATGTAAACAAAGTGGAGGCAGTGAAGAATGCAAGACCACCACAAAATGCAGCAGAGGTGCAAAGTTTTCTTGGGCTGGTCAATTACTGTGCGCACTTCATTCCGAATTTTGAAACCCTTGCAGAGCAGAGGGTAATCACACCCAGAGTGGCACACCCACAGAGTGGGTGTGCAGCAAGATCCAGAAGGATGCCTTTGATCAGCTTCAAGATGCTCTCAGCAGTGACTGTGTTGTTGCACATTATGATCAAGCAGCAGCCACAGAGCTGAAAGTGGATGCTAGCCCAGTGGGGCTAGGTGCAATTTTACTCCAATGCAGCAATGGCACTGTTCGTCCTGTAGCCTATGCTAGTCCCACACTGACGGATGTTGAGCGAAGGTATTTGCAGACTGAGAAGGAAGCTCTAGCAGTTGTGTGGGCATGTGAGTGGTTTCACATCTACTTGTACGGCAAACCGTTCACTCTGTACACTGATCACAAGCCCCTGGAGATTATTTATAGCCCCAAGTCCAAGCCTCCACCTCGGATTGAATGATGGGCACTTCGCTTGCAGCCATACCGGTTCAACATCATTCACATGGCGGGAAAGACAAACCCAGCTGATGTAATCTCACGATTGCCACTGGACAACCAGCTGTTTCGTGAATGGAACACTGCCGAGGAATACATTAATTGCATCACAATACATGCGGTTCCAAAAGCACTCACCCTTGAAGAAATTGCCAGTGCAACTCAGGGAGATTCGATCCCGCAACAAGTGAAATGCTGTTTGAATGGTGCTAAGTGGCCAGACACGCCAGAACTCAAACCCTATACGCGGGTTAAAGATGAACTGTGTGCGAGCTATGGAGTCATTCTGCAAGGTTCTTGGAATGTCATGCCGAGTGCTCTTTGGCAGGCAACCCTTTCTAATGCACACGAGGGGCACCAAGGGATCGTGCGGACCAAACAAATGGTCAGAGAAAAAGTATGGTGGCCAGGTATTGTGAACCAAGTGGAAACAATGGTCAAGGCTTGCCTATCCTGCCAGTCTGTTGCAGACAAGCCTACAGCAAAGCCACTTCGACCAACAGAGATACCTGCCAAACCATGGCAAGAGGTGCACATAGACCTCTGTGGACCCTTTCCTTCTGGAGAAAGCTTGCTAGTCTGTGAAGATGCAGTACACACTGGCCCGAAGTAGTGATTCTCCTTTCCACTACATCTGCGGCCATAATTGGACATCTTTGAAAAATCTTTGCTCATTCTCGACCCCAGAGCTCTTCTCTTTTGTGCATGACGGACAGCGAGAAGAGCTCTGGGAAACTGGGCCAGAAAGTCTGCTCTGATTGGTTTATGATTGAAACAATAAAAACGTTTCTGATTGGTCAATTTATTACATGCTACCTGTAATGAATTTACGGGAAAACTTACAGCACTGCAGGGAACAGTGAAGGAAATGGACGAAACACCGAAAAAACTGTGCAATCGGAAGGTCAAAATTTGCCGTTGCTGCAATTCTTATTTGTCCAATGTAAATGATAACATAGATTTGTTTGGAAAAACGGCTCAAAGGGAAAATGTGATCAAGAAACTAAAAGAAGTGGGAAAGATCCAGGTGCAAGAGAGTGATGAAGATTGCCTAACAACAAAAATCTGCAGGAAATGTTTCCAAAAGGTCACAGGACTTGTGAAAGCTATCAATGACTTCCGAAACATTTGCTCGCAATCAAAAGAAATCCATTTGGTGGATTTAGATAACGCTCGGCTTAAACGTGGCAGAAAGCCTTCAACACCAACACAAGAATTGCTTGGAAAACAAAGGCCTACAGTTCCCACTGAGTTTACGACATGGCACTTTGACACCACCGCCTTGACTCCGGCCGATCAAGCAGCTCATGAAGAGTGCATCTCTGAGTTGAGAGTTCAGATTTCTTCACTTTTCTCTGGCAAGCAAGTTCCTACAAACACGCGCGATATCCTTCCCTTACCTGTGGCAAGCGTGAGAAGTGCCTTGAGTCCAGACAAAGAATTAAACAACAGGCCTCGGAGATATTAACGGATGCTGGTCTTCGAAACTCACAGGTTCGCTTTATAATATTATTTTTAAGATTTAAAATAAATTAAACAGAGCTCGTGAAAAAAAGTTCCAGGAAAGAAGAACTTGTTGTGCGTTTTTTGAAAAAATTGTTACGCCGGTATTTCCATCCAAGTCTGAATAAACTACCCCTGTTGATATTATATGCAAGTTTAATTAAGAAAAGAAACATAATGGACAAAATTGTTTTCATTAATGACCTTCCAGCTCATCAAGTCATGCAAAGACGCCATACCAGAGGACATTGCCAAAGAAGTTCTCAGTGTTGATAGCATCAAGGGGGCCGTCAAGTTACAGCTACTTAAAGAAACCAATGACCAATGCCAATCACTGTGTAAGGACTCGTGGGGAGCCGTCGGTTCTTAAAGACACATCAGTGGAAGCTTTGGAAAGTGTTGGGTGGTGCAATGTTATGAAAGAAATGAAGAACAGGCCACCAGATATACTAGACTTCATTGCAACAGTGGCTGCTCCCAGACTAAAGAAAAATGTGGATGCTTGAGTCCCTCCAGTGTGCATGGTTTATGCAATGATGGTGAACCAGAGGTGGCAAGAGCTTAGCTTGGTCCAAAAAATTGCGACAATTATTCTTGGAGTTGGGCGCAGCAGCAAAAAGGTAAATTTAACCATGGGCAGATCCAAAATATTCAAACAGAAGGGGCCAAAGGAATTGTGGCAGAGTGCAAGTAAAACCCTCCCCTAAACACAATGAAAAATTCTTCTCTAAAGATGGTTGGATTTTTTTCAAAAATACAAGAAAAAAGGGGGACAAAGGTGATGTTTATCAATATATTTGATCATTTAGTGGTAAACTGTATTGTGCTGTACTTTTTCCAAGAAGTACATTACCTCTCATCAAAATGTAATTATAACCATTCCCTATCCACAAGTAAAACCCAATGAGACTACATAGAAGTGTCTGCTTGGGGGTGTCCAGCTTTTGGTCAGAGAAGTTTAAAATCTAGAGTGTCTAAGACAGAGATGCCTCAGCTTCTGTTAGGGATAAAGTTTTATAAGAAAACTGTGTCAAGACTTACTGGTACTTACAGACATTTTCATTCAGCAATCATCTCAAAAGTTTTTATAGGTGCTGATGTATAGCTTTTAATTAATTTGTTTCACATTTATGTTTATTATTATTATTATTATTATTATTATTATTATTTCTTGCGATATGTACCATGCAGACCTTTGAAAGAATGAGGAGTCTTGGTATCTGCCAGTCAAGGGCAAATTACTTGAAAACTATGGATGCCATTGGTAAGCATTCATTTACAACAGTTTTTCTTAAATCATAAATTATTTTAAAGGGCATAAAATATATGTATTATTGCTATTTTCCTTCTTGTAAGTTAAGTACTTTTTCTTCCTTTCTTTGCAGGTGATGGGCTTGTACAAAAGGTTTGTGACATAACAAAGGAAGACAGTTCTCTGGAATTAAGAGCTACATTTGACAATTTTGATTTCAAAATTTTAGCAAATGTCATCCTGAAAAATCATAGGAACTATGATTTTCATTGGGTAACGCATTATTTAACACTTGATTGAATCTCAGGTGCTGGGCTTGATGATACAAAGCCGATGGTGAATGACATTAGCACTTTCAGCAATTCCAATTACTTGCTTTGTAAGGGTGAGCTTCAGCTTTTCAGAAAAGAGTTCATTGTCCTTGTTAGCAGAATACTGGTAGAATTATTTCCATCTCAGTTCCTTGGAATCTTTTATCCCTAAGCATATTAAGCATCGCTTCTCTGCAGAAGTGGCAAAGAAATCTATTGTCATCAACCTACCAATTGTTCCATACAATCAGTCAAAGCATTCTGATGCTGTGCAGTATCTTGAAGTGCCGCAGGAGCTACTCACTGAGGTGTATGCCCCTGATGAGGGAAGTATCACAGAAGAAGCTTCACAGTTAGAAAAACTGGAAAGAACAGAAACACTTCTAAAAGGTGTGTGAAAAGAATGTCACAATAAGTTTTATTTATTTTTTTGACAATCAATTACTAACCCGTGGTGTATCAGGGGTGAGTACAGGATTTTAGAGAAGGGGCTGAAGCTGCTGCTGCAGAACCCAGGTTGCAGCAATCACCCATCTACTCAGCAGGTTCAGAATTGAATACTTATGTAATTTATTATTGAGCCATGTTTTTATCTGCATTATTTTGTTAATCATTAGCTAAGGTTAACATTTTTGGTTATCAGTTAATGAAAAAAGAGGCAGTTGTTACATAGTTTTGAAGTAGGCAGCTTTATTGTTGGAGTTGGTGGCTGATTTTGCCATCTTGCTTAAAGAATCAGGTGATTAGCAAGTAGAGTAGCTGGGGGAGATCATGAAGTAGATAGTGATTTTTGCTGGTGGCTGGGTACTTCTGACAAGCCTAAGAAGGAACAATAATTTTCTGTTGGCTCGGATCTGAAAGAGACAGCCACTAGCTACTAATTACTTAAGGGGCTTGTCAGGAACAGACAAGAGAGATGGGGAGAGAAAGGGACAGCTACATGTAAGGGTAAGTTAAATAAATTAAACACCCGCAAAACACTTTGAAATTATGCAATATAATCACTTGGACCATGTCAAAACTTTTTGTGGACATTAAAATAGTTTTTACCCAATCTGTTACTTGTAATAATTAATCAGGGACATCACCAAGTGAAAGACAATTTTTTTAATAGCTCGACTCATAATTTTGAAAATGAGTTAATAAATGTACAAAACAATATGCATATAATAATACATGATAAAACATATTTAAAACCTCACTAATTAAATCAACTACACGTAGGCATTTTTTTTGGCTCATTGTTGTTTCAAAAAGATCAAGAGCAAAGGGAAGTAAACACAGATTCATTGACCAGAGCAAAGAGACCACCCATCCAACCAGGTGCATATTACATAGATTACATTTTATATGAAGTTAAATTTATGCATACCCTAAAATCAAATGGTTTTGGCTCTTTTTGGTTACAGGTCATTGGCTTTTTAATTCACGATATTATTTAAAGATTTCATGGTACAACTGCTACATGTATTTCACTCCAGATAAAACTAATGGTAATACAGATGGCTTAATCGCTGAGAAGTTTCAAAAATTTGTAATATTTAATATATACATGTAGTACTAAGATACACTTTTTGAGCAACAATAAAATGCATCTTGCATTCACTGTTATGCATTTTGCAGGTCACATTGTCGCTCTTCTCCAACAAGTACCTAACCAGGGACCTATAGTACTAGGAGTGGGGAAGGTAATAACTCCTCCACCCAACATTGTGACCAACACTGAGACTGCATTGGTGTATGTAGCTCATGTTGAGGCTGCAAGTCCTGAAAGAAACACACACAGCCTGCATGTTGGACAGTACGTGATTTGGCAGAAAAACCTCTTAGCATTATGTGGTCAGAACAAAGCAAGTCAAGAGGAAAACAAACAACAACCTCAGTCTGAACCATTTACCAAGCCAGAACCTACAATATCAAATGTACCACCACAGGATCCACAGAAGGATGAGAAGGTACTCACGTGATACAACTTGGCACATTACTGATGCAACTGCATGATACAGAAAAGGAGGGGGATGGTGAATGTAATCTAAGAAATGCAAAACTATTAAGAGCAGCTTCGCCTAAATATCAACTAGTCTTGGAAATAGCAAAAAAATCGAATTTCTTCAAACTTGCCCAGAATGAAGCCCTATGGGCACTAGTTACAAACATATTGTTTTAAGTTCGATAAATCAAACATTAATTTTTTTGCGCAATTTTTTCTTTTTGATGCCCCAGATCTGCCAAAATCGATCGAAAATGAGCGGAATATTCAGAGGCTCATAAACTCAAAAGTGAAAATCTTCATAACAAACTGATTGCACATTGTATTTGTACTTCATTTCTTGTATGTTTAGAGCTAAACAGATTGCGATTTGATTAGAACTAAAATATTTGACGATTTTTCCGAATTAACAACCCAAGACACCTAAACAAGAGGTCTACATTTAGCTTATTTTCAAATGCTAAAAAGGCGTTCTGGTACATTGCTTTTCCCAAAACAGCCAGTTTGGTCTAAAAGAGCATAGTTTCTTCTTCAAATTAGTGAAATAAAATTTTTGGGTAAATAAAATCACGAGCGCTGAAATAGTGAACTAAACGCAGCACTTCCTCCTGAAAACGTGACCTTTGACCCAAGCGTAACAAAACCGATTACTGCAAGAAAACTCGGAAAAAAAGCAAATGCTTTGTTATTTTGAAACATTTTCTAGTGATATCAATCCGAAACCATTATTACAAGAAACTATTTCCAGATATGAAATCTTACAGGGTCAAAGAAGGAGCTAAAGGGTGCATTTTGACACAAGAGCTTGTTTGCTGGGAATTTAAGTCAATGACCGTTCATGAATTCCAGTGAAATTTGCGAACTTGAAGTATGTTAGCTGATACTTTATACTGATTTATACAAGAGTCGTCGCGACCTGTGTAGCTCTAAATATACAAGAAAGGAAGTACAAATACAACATGCAATCAGTTTGTTATGAAGATTTTTACTTTTCAGTTTACGAGCCTCTGAATATGCCGCTCATTTTGGATCGATTTTGGCCAAATTGGGGCATCGAAAGGAAAAAATTGCGTAAAAAAAATAAGTTTTGATTTATTGAACTTAAAACAATATTTTTTGTAACTAGTGCCCGTAGGGCTTCATTCTGGGCGAGTTTGAAGAAATTCGATTTTTTCGCTATTTCCAAGTCTAGTTGATATTTAGGCGAAGCTGTTCTTAATGCTTTATTTCAGATCTAGACCTAGAGGAATGAAGTATGCATTTGAAATGATGCAGTTTACAACATGTGTTAAGGCCCTTTACACTCAGAAAGTAGCCCTTAGGATTATACATGGACAGTTTGTTAACTGGAGAGGTGGTGAAGGGAAGAATGTTGCCAATGACCTTAAACAAGAGCACTTTGTTAAAGGCCACAAAACTTTTCTGAAGGGTCTTGTAGCTAACAAGACACTCACAGCAGTAGAGAGGGCTACAAAAGCTTCTTGTGGTTTGAAAGGTGTTTCAGATAATTTTGATAGACAGTGTCAAATTGCTCCTGACTACACCCTTCACACATCTCTGAGTAAGCAAGATGACGAGAGGGAAATGATTGAACTTATACATAGTCGAAGACCATTTGTGTTTACTTCAGGTCGTAAACACAACTCTTTCCCCACCGTCCCAAAAAGTGCCCTCGACCAGTTGGACATTGTAAAACTGGATGCTTGGTTAACTAGACACAAAAGGAAACTGGCAGCCTGTAGATTTGCTGGAGATGACACTGATGGGATAGCAGCAGTGATATTGAGGATGAGAGTGACAATGACTTTGATGAAGAGTCGGATGTGGATGAAATCAGTCCTGATTAGCCACACAAAAAGTGTAAAGTTAGAAATCATAAGCACATCTAAAAAGGACAAAGTTTACTGTCAGTCCAACATAACTTTAGCCATCTTACATTGTTGTAAGAATTTTACAAATTATGTCAGTTTACACA
>NC_138149.1:14804900-14834900 GCF_964199315.1 Orbicella franksi
GACCTTTTAGTTTTCCAGTGCATGCAACTTTAGTAATTAAGATTGTGTTGTTTTTTTCTTGTCACGCCTACTACCCACACAATGTGCAAACTTTAATGGAGGTGAGACTTCAGCAATCAATTAGTAAACAGCTATTGTTCCAATCAACCAATCCAAACGTGTTTTTTACCAAATTGAAATTTTGATCCTAGGGAACTGTACAAAAGGTGGTCGACTCTTACTCAGGTATCATATCAGCATTGAGCTACATTCGCTACTTTATCAAAACAGTCAAATTTATCGTCATCGTTAACATGTCTGCCGAGTGTATTGCTTGTCAGAATCCAGTACGAGTGCGTCAGCAAGGCCTCCAATGTGATGGTTGTTTTTGTTGGCAACATCGTACTTGTGGAACGGGAATCTCCCAGTGTGATTACCATTTTGCTGTGCAAACTGGTGCTTCCATCGATTGGCACTGTGTTATCTGTCTGTCTCTGTCTGAAAGTACACCTGTCGCTGAGAGTACGCCTGTTGACCTCACCGAGTCTATGTCCAGCCTCTGCCAGCCACTTGTCAAACTGCAGGGATGCGTGTTCCATTGGATGCAGGCTCTATGGAGAAAGGTGAGATGAAATTTCATTGAAATTGACAACAACGTGCGACCATTTTAATTTGGCCACATTAATAAAAATAAATAAATACAAAAAGCAAAAAACAATGAGTTAGATTTAATAGACACAAAAAACTACTAATTTTAATTACTGAAAGAAGCAAATCAATTCGAACTACAAACATTTTTAACGAAATTAGTTATTTAAAAAAACTACTAATTTCTATTGAGATCACAATTACTGAAAGAAGCAACTCAATTCGAACTAAACATTTTTAACGAGATTGGTTATTTACAAAAAAAAACCTACTAATTTTAATGGCATAGCTAAATTGTATTCATTTTTTTCCCTAGGTTCATGAATTTGGTTTACAGAGTTCCTACAGCCATGATCGAGGGACCTTCCACTTCATAAGAAAGATGCTAGCTCTGCCTTTCCTGTCAGAGAATGAAATCTGGCTGATGTTCAACCGCCTCCAGCGCAAAGCTCCTGTCTCATTGCAGCCGTTCACTGAGTACGTGGCCAGCAACTGGATCAGCGGCACCACCTGGAGCCCATCAGACTGGACAGTGTTTAAGAAAGCCGTGAGGACAAACAACGACATTGAAGGGTGGCACCATGGTCTCAACCGCCAAGCCTCCGGACGTGGACAGCTGCCCTTGTACCTCCTACTTCAACTCCTGCACAAAGAGGCCAAACTTATTGCCCTGCAGATCCGCCTTGTGTCTGCAGGAAACTCAAAAGGATCCAACGACGTAAATACCGCGACCTCCAGACCAAACTGTTCGACTTGTGGGACCAATACGAGGCCAATGAACGGTCAGCCAAGCAGTTCCTGAAAGCCTGCTCCTACCTTAATGCACCAAGGGACTAGGCGGATAAACCAAAAAAAACAAAAAAAAAAAAGAAATGGCTCCTTTAGGAGCCACCAAATGAAATAAAAGCAATGATCAACAATGCAATACATAGAATCCAGAAAAAAATAAAAACGTGACAATTCTTTTGATAAAAATATAAAATCATAGAAAAAACCGAATAACTTTTGCAAACTTCTCTTTATTCAAAAATGTAATCTTTTCCAAAAGCTCCCTTTTCTAAAATTATTGTTTAAAGTAAAAGAACAAGAACAAAGCGGAATATTAGCAGTGCTTCATCGCTGTAAAGTCCTCAAATTTGAAGTGTACATACGTCATTGCTGCGTTGTCATGACAAGTTTTCAACCAATTACGCGCGGTAAAAGTGACACGACATTTACCGATTGCGAATGTCGTTTCTCTCGAGTAAGCAAAACTATGAGGCCGACAACAATAAGAATTAACAAGAACTGTTCAAGTTCCTGCGCATTAACGGGATTTTGGGGGATTACAACGGATAAGAATTTGTGTTAAGGAAAGTAATCAAACGAAGTGATATTTAGTGTATTTTGAGAGATTATGATGTATAAGAATTTGTGATGAGGAAAGTAATTGAACAAAATGATATTTAGTGTTACAGGATGTTTAAGCGAACGCGACTGGAAGCTGCAGTAGTTAATAATCTGAACTGACATAAGTCTTAAGTTGAAAATCAGTCCAACTCCAACATCAAAACGAAAAGTTCACGATGAATTTCACTAATTTCTTACATGGAGTGAAGTAACTTCTGTATGGGGCGAAGTGACTTCGATTATGGGGCGAAATGACTTTTGGTTGGGGCGAAGTGACTGGGAGCAAAATGACCATGGGGCGAAATGACCGTAAACCATACGGCATTTTGCCTATTAGCCAGGATATAGCTTTGTTTTGTTGGTTTCGCTTATTTGCCAGAAAATAGCATTACTGGTTCAGGATGATTTTTAAATTCACTCAAGGGAGGGATTTCGTGTTTGTGCCAATTACTGTTATGTAATATAAGAGTTTGATTGAGTAATCGGATGATCTAGAAGCACATGATTGCTGTATATAAGGTTGGGAGAATGTTGTAATAAAATTAATTGCAATGTGAATGAAGTGTGTTTTACTGCTTATTCCATCGTGTGTGTCAAACACTGAAAGGTCGCTTGTATTTCGCAAAATAATATTTATGGCAAAAGGCCAGTCTGAAATGCAAAAAATTAAATGTATTCCTTTGCCTTCAGGTCTTTTTGGACCTTTTAATGTCAGTGTTATTCTTTTTGTTTTATTTTATGTATGTACATTTAATTCTTCTCTTGGTTTGTGTTACACACATGTTTTTCAAATGCTATCAAACAATCAAACATATCTAGAATGCAAATTGGATGTCTTTTGTATCAGCATGCAAAATCAAACTCCAATATGCAAATTTCAACAGTGTAATCTGTCAGAAACTGTGAAAACTGTTGAACCATATGAGCAGTTTGTTGGTTCTCTGAGATCTGTGGCAACACCCTTTGCTTTAATTCTTAATGACTAATCTTTGTGATATCAAAGGCCTATCAGTAAATGTCAGGGGACTAAACAAATCACTAAAACGTCGCGCCGTGTTTAGGTGGCTGCTTCATCAGAACAGCTCCTTTATCTTCTTGCAAGAAACTTACAGTCCAAAAGAATGTGAAAAAGCCTGGCAAGCAGAATGGGGAGGTGAAATTGTCTTTAATCACAGTTCGAATCATAGCAAAGGGACCATGATTTCATCCAAAATTAAATTTCAAGATTGAAAAACAAATTACCGACAAAAACGGTAGATACATAAGTTTAGACAGGATGTTTTCAGATACATGACTTCTACTTGTAAACATTTGTGCACCAAATGATGTCCATCTACAAGACTTCTTTTTTAAAGAATTACAACATCAACTTAAAGACTATGCAGAAGAAACAATAATCATAGGTGGGGACTTTAATTGTACGTTGACTGACAGATAACAAGGGTGGCAATACTTTCTCCCAGAAAATACCAGTAATCCAAGAAATTAATAAATTATGCAATATGTATGAGTTAACTGACATCTGGAGGCAACGAAACCCAAACAAAGAGAAGTTTACATGGCAAAATCAGTCTTTTAAAATACAATGTTGTCTTGATTATTTTCTAATTTCTAGACAGCTAATGAACCTGACCAACAAATGCACCATCACTTTCGCTCCAGAAAAGGACCACTCTGCTATTTCTATTCACTTTAAAAGTGAAGAACTCAAACAAAAAAAGGTCCAGGTTTTTGGAAATTTAATCACTCACTCCTTCATGACGAAAATTGCGTGTCATCGTTGCGTGTACAACTCGAAAACTTCAAGCAACAGTACATTGATATTGAAGATTTAAATCTGAGATGGGATCTGATTAAAATGGAGATTAGAGGTTTTACCGTGAAATATTCCAAAAACAAGATCAAGATGCATCACTCAAGGACTGCATTCTGTCTGGGCCGGCACTCCAGCCTAATCTTGTATCAGTTCTGCTTAGATTCTGAAAGCCTAAAATTGCACTAATGGCAAATGTGGAGATGTTTCTCCAGATCAAGGTTGATAAGAAAGACCAGGAAGTCCTGCGTTATGTTTGGAAGGATCTTAAGAGTGATGACGCACCAAGAATTTATCGATTGCAGAGGTTTGCATTTAGCATTAATTGTAGTCTGTTTCTAGCTATTGCTACAGTTCAACACCACGCTAGGGAATGTAAGGAAGAGTTCTCTGCCGCATCCATGGAAGTCCTGTGCAACATGTACGTGGATGATTGCCTTACTGGAGATGACAGTGTTGAAGCATCAGTTGAATTACAGAAGTCTTTAGACAAGATGATGAAGCATGGTGGATTTAACCTGACAAAGTGGGCCAGTAGCTCTGAGGAAGTCCTCAGCCACATTGCCAAACAAGATCAGGCACAATCGAATACCACTGATTTCAGCGAGAGTGAACCTCTTAAGGCACTGTGCATTTGCTGGAATACGATAACTGACTCTTTTCTGTTGAACATTCTACAAAGTGTACTCAAGATGAATGACCCTGAAATGAAGAGAAGTCTTTTGAGTATTGCGTCGAGGATATTTGACCCCAGGGACTACTCACCCCGTTCACAGTTATAGCTAAGATCTTGTTTCAAGATCTTTGGCAGAGAGGGCTGAGTGGGAGGATCGGCTTGATGAAGAGGTTGCTGCTCAGTGGTGATCCTGGAAATCAGAACTCCCTTGTCTAAGTCACATAACTATTCCTCGCCACTTCATGGCAAATGGAAGATCAATCATCGAACTTCACGGGTTTGGTGACACTCCGCCAAAAGCTTACGGTGCAGCCATTTACATCCGATCTATGGATGCTGCTGGCAAGGTTTCAACCCACCTAGTTATGTTCAAATCAAGAGTTGCACCTACAAAAACTGTCTCGCTTCCAGGATTAGAGTTGCTTGCAGCTGTTATTAACTCATGGCTACTGAAGTTCCTTGCAGCATCTTTGTGTCTCAAACTAGACCGGGTGGTGTGCTGGACTGCCAGCATGGTAACCCCACAGTGGATCAGGGGATCAAGTTCCCAGTGGAAGACATTTGTGGTGAATCGTGTCGCTGAAATTCAGTCCACCTGGGATCCTCAACACTGGAAACATTGTCCTGAAGAGGACAATCCGGCTGATCTGATTACCCGCGGATTGTTATTAAAGGTCTTAGCTGAAAACAGCCTATGGTGGAATGGGCCAAAGTGGTTGGCTTCAAACTGTTGGCCAACTGAAAGGCAGGGAAATGCAGAGTCTTCTGAGATTGTTGAAAGGGAGAGGAAGCCGAAACAGGTGACAAAGCATACATGTGCTGGACTTGCCAAGGAACCAATAACTGATGCCTGTCGATATGAGAAATGGTTGACCCTTATTAGAGTAACCGCATACGTGCTGCGATGGGTTTGAGTCTTCAAATCTGGAGAAAGCTCAGCATCAAAGGAACTGTCAGCTGAAGAGCTGAAAAATGCCAAGCTGAACTGTTATCATCAAGTTCAAAGAGAAGTGTACCGAATCGAGTATGCACAGCTGGAGGCAGGCCAACCATTACCCAAAACCAGTACTATCTTGAAGTTGAATCGTTACTTTGACAAGGAAGATCGGGTGTTACGAGTAGGAGTAAGGCTGCAATATTCCAATCTTCCAGAGGCGACTAAACATCCAATCATCCTGCCACATGGCCATCCAGTTGTCGAGAAAATTATCCAGAGTGTTCACAATGAATTACTTCATGCCGTGCCGTGATCTGTCAACCAACGCATTCTTCCAGGCTTTCAACCGTATGATCAGTTGGAGGGGACTTTGTAGTACCATTTGGTCAGAGAATGCCAAGACCTTTAAGTGTGCAGATCACCAGATTCGAAAGCTTTACAAGTCACAATCATCTGACAGTGATCAACCCTGGAATGACAGAGATCAAGATGAGCTCCAAGCTAAATTGGCGTGGTGGCTGGTGGGAAAGATTGATATGGAATGTGAAGGAGCCTCTTCTAAAGGTCTTAGGGAAAGCTTTGTTGTCCTATGCAGAGTTAACAACAGTCCTTACCAGAATCGAAGCTGTCATTAACACCTGACCCCTCACAACAGCAAGTGATGATGTCAGGGATCCTACACCCATAATGCCCGCTCATCTTGCTCTTGGAAGATCACTGTTTGACCTTCCTGACCTTAAAGAGGTCCCTGTTAATGAAGACACAACAAGGCAACGTTACCTGTACCAACAGAGGCTCGTTAATCACTTCTGGAAACGATGGCGAGGAGAGTGTCTACATCAGCTATCCATTCAACCTAAATGGAACGAAGAGCAACCAGCCCTTAGTGTTGGAGATGTAGTCCTGATCTCCGAGGACAACGTATCAAGGGGAAAGTGGCCAATGGGACGAGTTGAGACATTGTTTCCTGGAAAGGATGGCCTTGTATGCACTGTTGAATTGAAGACACAGAAAGGAAACCTATGCAGAGCCATTCAAAGGCTACATCAACTGAAAGTGAGTAATCATTCCCTTAGCACAGAATGTTACGATGGAGAAGCTCACGGTGGGGAGTCAAAGAGCAAGGTTAAAGAGAGTACAGGGAAGAAGAGATCTTCACAAGCTGTAAGGAGTCCAAATGCAAATCTCCGACAGCGTCGGAAAGGTGGGTAGGATGTTGAGGCCCGAACCCACAGTGGAAGAGTCATACGAGCTCCTAAGAGACTGGACATATAACTTTGCCACCCCTCCCCAGGCATTGTTGAGTTATTGTTGTAATATTATATTATGGTATGTCTTACGTGTTGAAAAACACGTGTGATCACAAGTCAAAGATTTGATTGTAGGCTATTTCGAGTTGTCCATTGAGAGTAAGCAAGTGAATCTTTCATTGATATGACGAAACAAAGACAATACATATTAAACTGAACACCAATATTTCAATTTTAATTTTTTAAGAGAATATTATGATACCATTAAGAAAAATTTTTAGGTAGAGTTAATACAGTGTCCCCAATTAGTCCACATGGGCTAAATATATTGACACTTAAATTAAGTTCTTAGTTACTTACTTAGCTGACTGAGGCACCATTGTGTTTGGTTCCTGGGTAGACATCATCAGCAATCGCCGCCCCAGACTCCCTAAAATGCAGTCACGCAACACTTCAAGTGCGACTTTTAATGGGCGTAGAAAATCAAGGATTCAACCAAATTCAAAAATTGTTTTGCCCAAAATGCTTTGAATAACAAGTGGATTCATTATAGCAAGAAAATTTTTTGGGTTAGGTGCACTTTAAGTAACACTGCCAAGGCAATAAATTGTGTTACTCAAAAACATGAAGTTAAAGTGATTCAAAATACAAAATTTCCACCAAATCGTGGAATTTAAGGGTCGCGAAATATGCGCACCTCAAAATCACAAAATAAATGTGTTGCTAAAATCTAATGTAATAAGGTGTACTTGGCTGGTGTACAATAGAGATGGCAATATGACTTAAAGGGTAACGGAAAACAAATTGTTTTTGGATGATTTTGTATTATTGTTCAGAACTAAATCTAAAAGGTAAATAATACCACCACATTTTCAAATGCTCCGGCCCATACCCCACCCTGTACTTTTTGAGAAGTCCCTAACCATAATCTGATGCATCACTCGACCCCCAAAGGGAAAGGGGCATGCGATGAGGAAATAGATCTAGAGGTATCAGTCAGCAGCATATTCCTGTTTTAGTTTATTGAAGAAATTAATAGTTTTTTGGCTCATTACTATACATGACCAGTATGTTTGAGGAACAATATCCTGTTTTTCAGATGACTCCATCTACAGAGGAGAAGTACAAGCAGATGACGCCTCTTAAAAGAGATGCTTTTCATTTGGGTAGTTCCACTGTTAATAATATTTACTAAAAAACATAACTTTGCAATGCCCAACAAACAAAAAACAGCCCAACCAACTAGCTAATTGAATTCTTGGAGGCCTAACTGACTGACCGTCAACCCACCAACTGAACGGCTGACCGACAGACTGTCTGCCCAAGGACCGCGGAAGGGAGGGGCTGGTAGGGCTACCTTGGGATTTATTTTTTAGGGCTCCAGGTGGCGTGCAAATACAAGATAAATGGCGAAACACTGACCGTAACGTTTGTTTGTATTGGCCAGATTTTTTAGCCCTACCACTTTAAAATGGTCTCCGTGGTCCCTACTGACTGACTGAACGATGGACTGTCTGACTGATTGACGGACTAACTACTAACCTAACTAGTTGGGTTACCTATGAATTCAAATGAAATTTCTATTTTGTTCTCTTTTTTAAGGGCTATTCTTCTGCCATGAGGCTGAAATGCTCCAGGTGTGCTGGAGATATCTTTTCAGGTGAGCTTTTGATTTTTATTGGCCAATGTGTTACTCCATTGAGATTACATTTTACAGGATTTTAATGACTTCATATATACTTTTCCACCAAACGAGAGACTCAGACCTAAATGAAGACGAAACAAGTGATAAAGGTAATTTCTGTTTTCTAGAGTTTTTAGTTAATGTTTTACAAGTTAATTTCTGTTTGCTGGAGACCTGTTTAGTCCATTATTTTAGAAGCAAAACATGTTTTTGTAAAATTCTTTTAAGGCTCGTTTGTTTGTCTTTTGCTCCTGTATAACAGAGTCTGAGGTTTTAACTGAGTGAATCGACGAACCAGGAAAAGATAATGGTAATAATTTTAGTTAGAAAACTTCTCATAATGTATGCAATTTCCACATTTGTTCTGAAGCTGAGTAACTTTTGCACACTTTGGTCTAAAAGCATGTGATGTATTTTATTATGGGAAATGTTGAGGCTCTTTTGTTTATCTTTTCGTCATCTACCACAAAAGCTGCAGTGTCAACTGAACAAAGCAAGGAACCAGGAGAAAATGATGGTAATAATGTTAGTTAGTATATGTAATAGTACTACATGCTGTCCAATTTGGAAATAATTGGATGAAAAAAATTCTGAGGACAGCCAAAATTGGACGAGGCCGCAGGCCAAGTCCAATTTGGCTGTCCAAATTGGAACTTTTCAATGACAAGCTTTTCTCGCTTTATATCAGGAATGTTTTCTGTTTGCAGCCGGGGCTATTCACATCACAAAGAGAATGCATCATTGTAAATGCTACTTGCAACAATACCTTGAGGTGCAGCTGTGGCGGATCTAGGGGGATTCCAAGGGTTTGATCAAACCCCCTAAATCAAAAAAGCTAAGGTCAAAAACTTGTAAAAATATTAAATAAATACAGTCAATCTTAATGCAAAAAGTTCATAACCAGGTTACACGTCTGCTTCTCAATAAAGCTAAAACATTTGTTCCACAAAAAACAGATACATTTCACTGTGAATGTGGCTCTATTCATTGTCTCCTTTTTCATCCTCCTGCAAAGCATCAGGCCAAAAGTGATATTTTGTCTAAAAGAACTATCCTAAATACAAGCTCTTCAAAAACTACTTTTGAAGAGTGCCTCTCAAACTTCAAACTGTGCCTAAAAGCGCACAGCTATCCTAATAACTTCATTGAGAGGTCCCTAACGGGAGTCTGCTTCAAGCACAGAAGGGGGTTGGCTCTCCAACAAAGAAAAAAGACTCAAATGAAAGTTTTGCCATTTGTCACAACATATCACCCAGCAGTACGTGGCCTAAAAGAAATTTTAATGAATAACTGGGTTGTAATACAAAACCAGCCATTACTGAAAGGCATCTATACTAAACCTCCGATTATATCATATGAGAGAGCCAAATCTCTAAAAGATATGCTCGTTAGAGCAAAAATTTAATTGAAGGCTAAAGTGCATTGCTTTCGCAAATCATGAGGGGAGTCTGTATAGGCCTGTCATATCTTTTTTTTTTGAAAGAATCATTTCCACATAGTATAATGAAATAGAATTGATTACTTGGAAAATGACGTATGAAAAAAAAGCTGTTCTGGAGTTGAGTTTAAGATAAGTTTAAGTCCATCTCAGGGGCATGCCCATTAGGTTATTTATGGAATCGAGGGAAAACAGAATGATGTGAGTTCAGATGTCTTTGATGAGCTGTATTATTTAGAAAATAACAAATTAACATTCAAAACTGCTGTTGATTTTTTGAAATCTCTTAACTTTAATGAAAACATTGACATGAAAAATCATCAGATAAAAAAATGCTCAAGATGGTGTTGAAAATGATACTGTGAATATCAAACAGTTGAATGAATTTGAAAAGGATCTTGTACAATTTTTCAGAAGAGAAATGCAACTAAAATTGATCCTTTGAATAAAAAAATTACTGAACTAACAACAAAAGTATACACTGTTGAAAGACAACTTGCTAAAGTGGCATTACATGATGAGGCGATGAAAAGAATATTCGAATTATATTTCACAGACTCCGTTCAAAATATATGAGACAACAAATGGTAGGAATTTCCCGGTTAGTGCTTCAAACCACTTTTTAACGCCAACAGAAGGGCAACCCCCCCTAAAGAAACAATAGAAGGGGCCTGGGTATACCCACAAGGCCCTGGGACCTAGATCTTGTGGTCCTATGATGCTTCGGTGGCTTTTTTCCTTGTGCTTCAAACCATTTGTATAAGTATTTTGTTTTGCCCTGCTTTTCTTACAAATTCTAACCGTTTTTTAGGCTTTACCTCTGTGTTTTTACACAGTAGGTTTCTTTTAGGTGATATTTGTTGCTTTTCAGGATATTTAAAATCGCTGAACATGTCCCAAAGAAGACACTAGTCATGTAAAACAACTGGCTCACAGTCGCCATCTTCCCGCCAAAACTCTGTTTCATCGCCTGACGTACATCATGAAGGGTCCCTGCCGAAATGGCACAAGGACGAAAACGATTTCTTTCAGAAGATTCTTCAGTCGACTGAATGTCTTTTCAATCGAATAGACTCATTAGAGTCCTGAGCAAATCACCCCAAAACTATTGCAGATACTGATGATGATGCTTTGTTGATTATGGCTGGTGAAACGTCAGGCTTGGAGATTAGCAAAGCTTTGGCAACGGAAGTGTCCTTTGAGACTGCTACTACGCCCGTTAAGGCACCCGTAGAGCCTATTAAGGCACCTGTAGAGCCTATTCAGGCACCCGTAGCGCCTACTAAGGCACCAACAGAGTCTGGTAAGACATCTGACAAAGCTGAAAACTCAGCGAAATCTAGTGATGATCATGGGCTGCTTGACCCAGTTGCCAAGTCAACCTCCTGGAAGCCATTAGCTTCTTTCTCCAAGTTTCTGGATAATAATTTTCAGAGAAAATTATCTTTTATCTTACTAGCAATCTCTTGTTATTTTGGATGACTGGGCAACTCCTGAAGTGGATGCACCCTCTGCTCCAAGACTCGATCAACAATTGTTGAATCAAGTACCATTTAAAATGAAAAAGTTCAAAAGAAAGGGATAAGGAAATGTTTAATGTTCAGAGTGCTTTCTTATTTGCCACGTGCCCACTTTGTGGCCTTCATGATTGTATCGAAAATGATTCAGCTCCATCTTATGAGGAAATTAAAGTAGCTTTGGAGCAAGCTCTTTGCCTTTTAGGCTCAAACAATGCTCAGCTGTCTATCCTGAGATGACAGAGAGTCCTCGCAGCCATAAACCGTTTGGGGACAAACCTCCCGGAATTACCTCTGCCTAATGCAAAATCATGGCTATTTGTAGATTATTTCCCCTCCTTGGCCTCAAAACAGGCCGAGTTGTCAAGGGGTCTCACAAAAAATGTGGCACAAACTACAGGGGAATCCTTTTCTAGGCGTAGTAATATATCTCAGTCTCAAAGCCGACATCGAGAAGACATCTTTAACAAGTATCAATCCACTGGGTATTCAAACCCCTCTAAATCTCAGTCAAATTACCAAGGGCCTTGTCCAAAAAACAGGCTTTTTTGTCCCCCTCCCCACAAGGGACGTCAGCCAGACTAACAGAGAGCATAATGTCTTGAAGAACCCTAACATGGGACCCACAGATTCTCTCAATTGTTTCAGGTTACAGGATAAATTTCCTTAAAACTTCTTTTCAAAAGTCTCCACCATTTATCCAAACATCGGATCAGAAGGCACTCCTAATATCCCAGGAAGTGAACGAGTTATTGCCAAAAGGGGCCATATATAAGACCCTTTTTTACCAGAGACGGTTTTTACAGCCACCTGTTTCTTGTATCCAAAAAGGCAGAAGCTATGCGTCCGGTGATAGACCTACATTCTTCAAACAAGTTCATTGTAAATGAGCATTTCCAGATGGAAAACCTCAGTTGCCTTAAGACGTTGCTTTTACCAGGAGATTTTATGACAAATATAGATTTAAAAGATGCTTACTTTTCTGTGCCTGTTCACAAGTCTTCCCAAAAGTTCATTCGCTTCATTTGGAAGAGAACATGTTACGAGTTCAAAGCTCTTCAATTCGGCCTGTGTTCAGCTCCCAGAATTTTTACGGACGTTCTAAAACCTGTTGCCGCATTCCCGAGGAGGAAGGCCATTCAAGTCCTTATTTACCTGGACGATTTTCTTCTTTTGGCTGCAACAATGGAGGAAGCTATGAAAAATACTCAGCTGGTAGCGACACTCCTTCAGTCCCTAGGTTTTACAATAAACCCCAATAAATCATTGCTGATTCCGACCTAAGTGATAACCTACCTGGGTTTCCAAATAGACTCAATGTGCATGATGATATCACTCCCGGCAGAGAAGGCCTACAAAATTCTAGACTGTTGTCGCACTGTGCTTGTTTCTCAAAGTATCAAATTGCAAAACCTAGCAAGTTTAATAGGTCTGTTAGAGTCCTCGAGAGCAGCCATTTGGCGAGCTCCACCACACTTTCGTCGCTTGCAGTCAGATCTGATAAGGGGCCAAATGAACCAGGAGTCTTGCGACACTTTGATTGCCCTGTCATTGAGTGCAGAGTAGAACTTCCTTGGTGGTTGAAACACACTCTTAATGCAAACGGCAGTCCTGTGCACCTTCCTCTGCCGGATATGATCATCACAACTGACGCCTCCAAGAAAGGTTGGGGTGCAGTTCATCAATCCCTTCTGACCAGTCGCAGATGGTCCTAAAAAGAGTCTCTCCAACACATCAATTATCTAGAGCTAAGGGCATCCCTTTTTGGCTTTAAAAACCTTTCCCAAAGGTAAGTTTCATGTAACCGTATCTCTCCAGCTAGACAACACGACCGCCGTCGCTTACATCAACAACAAATTAAAGGAGGTAAACATACCCCCAACTTATGACTTTGGCCTTAGAGATGTGGGATTGGTGTCAGGAAAGAGACATCCTTGTGATATCTTCTCACATCCCAGGCAGAGACAACGTCTCAGCGGACAAGGAGTCCAGAGAGTTCAAGGACATGAGCGAGTGGAAGTTGGTCCCAACAATTATAAAGCCTTTTCTGCTGAATTGTCTGACGGATCAGTTTGCGAGTCGTCTAACCAACCAACTTGCAGATTCATTGTCAGTTGGAAACCCGACCCGGGAGCTATTCACACAAACGCCTTTACGATATACTTTACCTGGGCTCCTCTACAGGACTATGCCTTCCCCCCTTCAATCTGATATCTAAAACCCTGATGAAGGTAACAATCGACTAAACAAAACTAGTTCTTGTTCCTCCAGTTTGGCAAGCCCCTTGGACTTCTAATATCTCAGCCAGTGTTGCTACTGAACAGTCGAACCCTCTTAACGGACCCGATCGACCTGAACCGAGTTCATCCAATGTATGCTCGCCTTCACTTCACATCTCTACAAATGTTTCCAAGCTGAGGGCATTCCAACAAACGTTGCCAATCTACTCATCGCGGCAACTCGTACCTCCACCTCGTCATACCTCTGGACGGCAAATTGATCCTCTTTTGTCATCTATAAGTGGCATTCCAATTTTCTTAAGAGAACTCTTTAACGAAGGCTTAGTAGGGGTTGACACATTATGCTGGCATAATTTCGAGCATAATACTATATGTGGAGCATCAAGCACAATGCCGGCATAATAGTGCATTTTGCCAGCATAATAGTGCTTTTTTGGCGGCATAATAGTGCCATTTTGCAACATAACAGTTATTTCCTTTTTTAGAGCTACTATTGTCCATTTATTAAGTTAAAACTGCAAAATTTCAAGCTATTTTAATGTTCTACATGGTTTCCATTACTATTGAGCACTTTAGGCTTGTTCCCAGTGTATCCTCCACTGGGTTTAGCTCTTTAGGCCTGGTTACTCTCTTTAGGCCTGGTTACTCTCCTTATGCCAGGTTCCTGAGACCTTCCTGTAAATTTGTACTTAATGGCGGCTACAGACGATTTAGATACGCGAGAAATACTAGTCACAAATGCATTAAGTTTGTTGAGAAGCGCCGATCCATCTACACTTGCACGAAGTTGAGTTGTTGCTAGCAATACAAGTACAAACGGAGCCAACACGAAGCGGAGAGGGAAAGCAAAGGCCAAAGGTAACACTTCCATCCTCAAAACCGTCACGGTAGATACATGGCTTTGGGAGTTCATGAACGAACCTTATCGTAAGTCTGGTGGTAAGCTATTTTGTAACGCTTGTACAGATGAATTGTCTACAAAGGCCAGTATCATTAAAAGTCACGTAGCATCTTCTAAGCACAAATGAGGCATAACTAAACTTGCCCAAAAGGAAAAACAAGCTGCAAACATACTAGATGCAATGAAGAAATATGATGAGCTAGCTCACCCAAAAGGAGAAACACTTACTGAAGAACAGTGTGTTTACAGAGTAAGGGTCGTTACTGCATTTCTTAAGGCTGGTGTGCCACTTAACAAACTAGACAACTTTCGTGATTTATTGGAGGATGGAGGCTATTGCTTAACTTCCTCGACTCATATGAGGCAGCTTATTCCTTTTGTTCTGAAGGAAGAGGAGGAGGGGATCAAAGCTGAAATTTCTGGTAGGAAAATTGCAGTGATATTTGATGGCACTACAAGGCTCGGAGAAACACTTGCCATAGTGGTTAGATTCATTTCAAACGAATGGCAAATTCAGCAACGGCTAGTATGTCTTCAGCTGCTTGCAAAATCCCTGAAAGGAGAAGAACTTGCCAGAGAGCTAATATCAGTTTCAGCTCGACAGTACAATGTCCAAAACGACAATCTTTTAGCAGCAATGAGGGATGGCGCATCTGTTAATGCTGCTGCAATGAGGACTGTCAAGATTATCTTCCCAAAGGTGATTGACGTCCGTTGTTTTTCGCATACCATTGACAGGGTTGGAGTCCACTTCAACATTCCCACAGTTAGAAGATTCCTTCAGCTTTGGAACAGCTTGTTTGGACATAGCCCTGCCACCTGTTTGGCTTGGAAGGAACAGACAGGCATAGCCATGGGAAGTTACTTGCCAACTAGGTGGTGGAGTTGGTGGGAAGTGGCCAAACAACTGATGTTACAGTTTGGGGATGTCCTACCATTTATTCGTAATCAAAGACAAGAAGATGCTAGAGGGGCTACTCTTAGGCAGATTGATGAGATGCTAAGTGATCCTCAAGCAAATGCCCAACTGCGAGTTGAGCTTGCAGCAACAGTCGATGCTGGAAAGCCAATGGTTGAGTCGACTTACATCCTGGAAGGGGATGGAACTCTTGCCTGGAAATGCAACGAGCAGTTATTGTACATACAAAACAGTATCAACACCGCCCATTTTCCTAATGTTACTGCAATTTCTAGGGAACTTTCAGGTGGCCAGCCACCATTAGCTCAGCAGTGGTACCAGGCAGGTTTGGCAGCCATACAACCTGGATGGGATTATTTCCAACAAACCATTCAAGGAAACATGCAACCTCAGGTACAGATTTTCAAGGCGGCAAAGCTGTTTGATCCACGCAAGATTTGCGAGCTACATCCTGCTGTGCGTGAGATCGATATTGTGGCATCAATCGACTTCTTAAACAACCCTTCCCTTATCAACAATCTGAAGATTGAACTTCCCAGGTACCTAACAAAGGCTGACGGAATCGCAGAAGATGTTAATATAGTGCAGTGGTGGAAAACAAATGAAGCTGATCTCCCGCACTGGGCTTCTGCAGCAAAACTGGTGTTGCTTCTCCAGCCTTCCTCCGCAGCTTCAGAGCGGGTGTTTTCAATAATGACATCATCATTTGGACATTTGCAGGATATGGCATTACAAGATTATATTGAGTGCTCACTTATGCTACAGTTCAACAAGCGCTGAGCTAACTGCTAAGTCAGATGACTCAGAATTGTCAGATTGTCTGGAGCTCAGAAGTTCCTTCTCTCTTAGTCCCGGAATCAGTGCGTTTTTGTTAATCACGGGGAAATAAGTTCATTGCCCAAAACTGTATTAATAAGTTGTAATAAGTATCGATAAGTATTAATATGTAGTTATAAGTTTAGCAGTTAGCACCCAAATTACATTGTATTTTCCTAGTTTACTTGAAATCCTCTGGATTAAATGTTCATATTGTGTTACTAGTTTATTATGAATCAAAATGGTTTCTATTATTGCACTTCATGGGGTCCTGGAAAAAATTTTTACGGCACAATTATGACTCACCGGGGTCCAGGAAAAAATTTTTTACGGCATAATTATAACTCATCAGGGTCCAGGAAAAAAATTTTGCGGCATAATTACGATTACAATAGTTACAGTCGAGCATAATTTGGAGCATAATAGTCTGTTTTGGGGGCAGTGTCAAAAAGCATAATGCTCGATTTTAGGAGAATAATGTGTCAACCGCTAAGGCTTAGCATACTGATCACTCAACGTCCTTTGTTCTACTATTTCGTCAACTCATCCAAAGATAGACAGTTTTTCAGTGGGTCAGCATCCTTATGTTACTAGGTTCCTTAAAGGAGCTCTAGATAAACATCCTCCAACGCCCAGGTATTCCCATACCTGCAATGTTGATGTCATGATTAAATACATGATTTCTTTGGGGAAAAACTGCTCCCTGTCACTTAAAGCTATCTCAATGGAGATAGTCAGCCTGTTTGTATTAACCTGTCCTGATCGGATTTCCGCCCTGGGTTTACTGGATCTTAAACATTGCAGCGTCCTTTCAGAAGGGATGTCTTTCAAACTCACCGTTACTAGAAAAACTGGCAGTGTGGATAAACCAGTGGAAGCTTTTTTTTTTGCCTGCTTTGACCAAGACAAGAAGCTCTGTTCCCTGGATTGTTTAAGACAGTATCTAAAATTATCCAGGAACATTTGACCCATTATCGTGTCTTCTCTTCCCGATAAGTTGTTAATTTCATTTAAATGTCCTCACAAACCGGTCACTTCTACAATTTTGGGAAGACAGTCAAATTTTAAAGATCACTCTACGCTTGGTGCATCTATAACAGCAGCTGCCAATGCATTTGTCCCGCTGTCGAGTATCATGTTGACTGGTCTTCTGCTGCAACTTTCAAAACATTTAAAACCTTGTTTACCTCAGACTTTGCCACTGGGGTCTTACTCTCAAAGTAGATCTACATGTAAACTCAGCTATTCTCCTGTTGAGTTTTGATTTATATATATAATACATATAATTTAAATGTTTTGTTATGTGGGACCATGGCTGTTTTATTGCTCTTGGTAGCAGTGTTAAAAACTACCATTTGTTGTCTCATATATTTCGAACAGAGTGTGTGAAATATAATGAGAATTATACTAGGGCCGCGAAGCAGCCTGAAGTTATAATTCAAATTATATAAACAGATGAAGTGAGAAATATATGAGCTTCCCACCCTTCTTCCCTCCCTTGATGGGGTCTCTCTTTTACCTGTCTATTCCATGGCATCAAAAAGCCACTGAAGCATCATGGGACCACGAGATCTAGGTCTCAGGGCCTTGTGGGTATACCCAGGACCTGTCTATTGTTTCTTTAGGGGGGTCTCCCTTCCGTTGGCATTAAAAAGTGGTTTGAAGCACTAACCGGGAAATTCCTACCATTTGTTGTCTCATATATTTCTCACTTCATCTGTTCATATAATTTGAATTATAACTTCAGGCCGCTTTGTGGCCCTAGTATAATTCTCATTTTACGCTGATTTATTAGATCCTGAAGAGTTCGTAAGGAGTGGTCCTAATGTGACTGCGTTCAACGATTTGAAGGTAGTTACCTCAACAGGTTCACCAAATGGCAAACCATTTTCTGATTTCAGCATGACTTATGGTTTCGATAATTTCTATGGTGAAATGGATGTCAATCTTGATAAAACTAAAGATTATACGATTTTTGTTGTGGTTAAAATAGATTTCAATGTCTCAAGTTATTATTATTTAAGAATTCGTATGGGAGGGCAACAAGCTTTTCAAACATCATATCACTTTCAAAAATCAGTAATGTTCTGTTGCGAGCAGAATTTGATGGAACAAACAATTTTCTGGATTTAACTGGTGATAAAAGTAAATTCATAAACAAGCAGATAATGTTAAAATAAATAAAACAAAAGACTTTATTTAACCTGAAAGGCCAATCACTGATCAGTGATCACTGGATCACTGGTATTACCTGGCAATCAGCATTTACATATAAAATACAGCTATGCATAAAATTGTACTTTAAAAAAAAACAGAAGATATATATACTAAACATTTACATTAAAAATTACATTCTGGAGATTATGTAAAAAAAACAAGCATTTAAAAAGAAGAACTACAACAACAAACAAACAAGCAAAAAATTGAACCTAATTTACGGTACATACATGATTGATACGGTCTTGATCCATAAAATACTTAAAAATATGTTTTAAACTTAGAAAGAGTGTTTCATTCTCTGATCTCTCTTGGTAATCTGTTCCATTCTTGTGCAGCGTCACACTTGAAAGTAGACTGACCCATTTTCATTTTAGTTGGTGTGACATTTAAAAGTGTTGAGTCTTTCAGTATTCTTCCATGCAGATCAGACTTCTTAACAAGATATCCCTGTAACTAGTGCGGACAGTGAACATTGTGTACGATCTTAAATGCTAATTGTAGCTTCAAAAACTGCTGTCTGCTATCTAAGGATAGCAGATACAGCCTGTTATGCATATCCTGTGAGCATGTTCTGCGATTCACAGCAAGAATAATACACATGGCCTGATTCTGTAATCTCTCTAATCATCATGAATTACTTTTTCCACAGAGATCCCATATGATACACCCGTAATCTAGGATGGGTAATATAGTTTGTTTATATATGTTCAGTAGAACTCTTTGCCTAAGAAAGGGCACAATCCTGTTTAACATTTTGAGTTTAGGATAAACTCTGGATGCAATATACGTAATGTGCTTATTCCAGTTTAGGCAACTGTCCATATATACACCTAAATATTTGCAATGTTCACTTTGTTTCAACAGCTTTCCATCATGTTTCACTTGTAAGTCATGAGTGTTTGGTACCGAATATCTTGATCCAACTAGCATAGCCTCGGACTTTTTATGGTTGCTGATGAGACCATTGCGGCACAACCAAACACTTACTTGATTAAGATCATCGTTAACACACTGTTCAGCAGCACCAACATCATTGGAACTTGCATGAAATTCAGTGTCATCGGCATAAAGAATGACTTGGCTGTTATGGAGTACTAAAAAAGGCCAAAAATTAAGCACAACTATTGCTGGAATTGATCCAATAGAAACTGTTGACACACACTTCCCACCTGCCCAGAATACAAAAAAAATTCATTTTCAATTAATAAAGTACGCCCTTGTAGAAATTCAGTGCATTTAAAGTATACTTCAAGTATACTTTTTTTGTACTTTCCAGAAACAAAGTACATTTGAAGTATACTTAATTTCGACTTCAACAGAAAAGTATAAATGAAGTATATTAAACAAATTGTGGTTAATGTTCTTCACTTATACTTTAACTGGAAAAGTATACTTCAAGTATACTTTTCTAAACTTTGGAATTTGCAAAAAGGTTGGCATAGAAAATAAAGTACACTTTAAGTATACTTTTAAAACTTCTAAAGGCGCAGACAATCTGGCATGCAAGTCTGCAATCTTAAAATCTCTCCAAAGATCCTTTAAAACTGAAACAATTAATACATGTTCAAAAACTATTCCAGAAAACATTTTGAATCAGTAGGACACAATTGTCCAGAAGCAACAGGAACCATATTTCTTGCTTAATGTCAGTATTTTAGTTTTTTTAATAACTGGTGCAATATATAAACAGAAACATGTCCCAAATTACGATATAGGGAGTAACCATTATACTGCAGGGTATCACATATGAAGTGGTTTACAACTGATCTAATAAAAACAATTAAATTATTTGTATAAGCATATACAATGTGCGCATACCAGACATAAAGAACAATTAACAATAATAGTTATTTTTCCAAACCAGTGATATAACTTGGGTGTAAAGTAAGGGTATAATTCTGAGACAGTATTTCAAAGAGCTGTTGCAACTAAATACATGTTTATTGATAAAATTATTTTTACTTCTTTTCTATTTACAAAATTTGTACCACACTTGCAAATGAGGAAGGAAATGAACCCTTATAATTTCTGACTGTGGTTAACAATATCCATGACTACTTAAAATAGCATGTCATAATTAATCCTTCTCATACATGTTAGTGGCCACTTTTACAGTCCACTAAGATGCACAAAGCTGACATGCTTGAGACAGGGAAGATTACATTACTGCAATTCTGTCTCCTAACAGGAATAATATGGCCTGGTTTACAGTCGGTGAAATTGTCTGAAGATAATGTGATATCTGCAGCTGGTTGTAAACAGCAGTCAGCAATTCCATAATAACTTGGATGTTTGCAGCTGCATGAATCCAAACAAAATAAAGTATTTTGACACTGCACAAATACTTTAATGAACAGCTTAACTTCAACAAACCCAAGATCATTCACATAAACTGCAGAACTGCTCCTTCGAGAAATGTTCAAATAGCTTTTGGTGTGATCATAAAGAACTTTGCGTATCTCTCTGCTCCAATCCGTCAACTCACGCATCAAAATGCTAAGTGGGTGTGGGGACCAGAACAACAACATGCATTCGACTGCCTCAAAGCCAGCATGGCGACTCCAGAAATCATGAAATACTTCAACCCCTCACTCAAAACGGAGCTGATTGTTGATGCCAGCCCAGTCAGCTTGGGAGCAATTCTCATGCAAGTAAGAGCAGATGGAGGAACAAACATTGTATCGTATGCCAGCCGCTCACAGATTGTGAAAGCCGTTACAGCCAAACCGAAAGAGAGGCTCTTGCAGTGGTCTGGGGAATTGAGCACCTCCACCTATACCTCTATGGGTCATCCTTCCAAGTTATCACAGACCACAAGCCATTAGAAACAATCTTCAACAACCCCACTTGCAAAGTAACTGCGCAAGTTCAGAGGCTACAGCTATGCCTACAGCCGTACAAAACCAAAGTTGTTTACAAGCCAGGAGCAAACAATCCAGCTGATTACACGAGTCGCCATCCGGATCCCACACAATCGCAGGCTTCCAACCATTTATCAAGAGTTGATGCCTATATTAACTTTGTAACCAATAATGCTGTGCCCCATGCCGTTACGCTTCAAGAAGTAAAAGATGTGACAGCAGCTGATGAAACATTGCAGAGTCTAGCAAGAGTGATAGCAACTCAAAAGTGGCACGAGGCTGGAAGAGATGTCAGTCAGTACCAGCAGATCAAGCAGGAGTTGTAAGTATCAAATGGCGTAATTCTGAGAGGGACCCGCATAATAGTTCCCGAGAAGCTACGAGATCGAATGATTATGCTAGCTCACAGTGGACACCAAGGAATTGTCAAGACCAAGCGTCTTTTGCGAGATTCAGTCTGGTTTCCAGGGATAGGCAGAATGGTCGAGGAAGTCGTCAAAGGGTGCCTACCGTGCCAAGCTGCGAACCATGATCCAAAGCCAGTATGCGAACCTCTGCAAATGTCCCCCCTACCACTAGGCCCATGGCAAGAGCTCTCCATAGATTTCTGTGGCCCCTTTCCAAGTGGAAATTACTTGCTCATCGTGACTGACGACTTCAGTCGGTATCCAGAAGTTGAAATCTTGAGGTCAACATCAGCAAAGGCAGTGATTCCTCACCTTGACAGCATCTTTGCCAAGCAAGGGATCCCCGAGATAGTAAGAACAGACAATGGTCCACCATTCAATAGTGAAAGTTTTCAGATGTTTGCCACTCAACTTGGTTTCACACATCGCAGAATAACTCCTGAATGGCCCAGAGCAAATGGAGAGGCAGAGAGGCTGATGAAGACACTGGAGAAAGCAATTAGGACAGCTGTCATTCAAGGCAAGAACTGGAAACAAGAGTTGTTCACCTTCCTTCGACAGTACAAGGCCACCCCTCATAGCACCACAGGGAAGTCTCCTTCGGAGTTGCTGAATGGACGAAAACTCAAGTCCACATTACCTCTGGTGCAGTTTGATCAGGCATCCCCAGAGATCAGATGAGCTGATGCTAAGAGAAAGGAGAAGATGAAAGAGTATGCAGACAAGTGCAACCATGCCAAAAACACAGACCTGTATGTTGTTGACAAAGTATTGATAAAGCAACCAAAACAGACCAAGATGTCTACACCATTCAAGCCTGAGCCATTTGAGATCACAGACAAGAAAGGAAGCATGATTACAGCCCAAAATGCAGAACACACTGTAACAAGAAATGCGTCATTCTTTAATATATAGATTTAGCCGAGCCTAAAAGCGGAGCTCGTGAGTTATTTTTTGGAATGTTTTTACCGATGAAAATAATCCAAGATGTACATGTATGTGAAGTAAACTGCGAGTGATTTTATGGTTTCAGCCCGAACTAGGATTACATCAGCAGATCGAGCCATGATTTCAAGCATTTCAGGGGAGCCACCAAAAATGTTGATCACATAAAAGAACTGTCTTCTGTGCTTTTTGGTGGCATTTCCTGTTCTTTCTTATTGAGAAAGACAAGATGTTGTTAATCATTATATTCTTTCTTAGTGAACAACTGGGACTCCCGCACAAAAGAAGTTTACACATTTTTTTGTTGTGGGGTATGACTGAAATGCAGTGGTTACAATATACTCAGTCCCCAAATTTCTACCAAATGAAATCTCACAAAAATACCAAAGTAGTATACACATGTAAAAAGTTAAAAAGTTTTGTTTTCTAACTTGATCCCCAAAGACAGTCAGCTATCTTCATTTTTGTATGGAGTCTCCTCCTGCTGAAAGGGTTTGCACCATCTCTCAAAGTATAAGTATAAGCAAAATCACTCTGGCATGAACGATAAATATGATATTATGTTGCTGATCATGAATACTTGCATAGGCTTCTGATAATAATTTTATTATTCAATTCTAAAGTGATTTGTTCTTTTTCTCAACTGAGATTGTGCACTACAGGAGCTGTTATTGGGTTCCATTAATTAATTTTGTTACAATTAAATTATACCAAGAATTATAAGTAAGCTATAAGTAAGTTATATTATGTACCCGTATTTTGTCTGCACTACACAACCAAACGCACTCAAAGATTATGAGGCATAAGTACATTTGTCAGAAAAAGCCAGCATATCCAAGATATGTTCTGATTGACACATAAATTAAAGATGATTTACAGCAAAATGGATAAACAATACATCAATATCCTGCAAGCACCAAAGCTGGACATGAGGTTATACGGCAATCATTTAAACAACAGATTGAAATAATTTATAAATTAGAGAACACTATTTGTACAACACTAGGGATCAAATTAACCTTATTGGACGTTGCGAATGGCAAGGCTGTCGGTAGAATGTCAAATTTTGCGACTCTTTCTTTCTGCAAAAATACTAATCCTGCAACTTTGCTTAAGACCCAGTTCTCCATTTCGTGTTGGCAAAATATTAATCTATGCCATGCCCAATACAGGGTATCACAAAATTGATTTAAGAGCAACATAAACCAAGCACAATAAATATCATTTTTAAGCCAAAAACGCAATTGTTTAAATAAACCATGACATAATGAGTAAACTATCTCTCAGAAAAACTGATTAATTTAACAGACACTTTAAATAATTAGTTAATACATGTATCATAGGTGTTTCTTAATAATGTAATACAGTTCATCTGTCACAATGTTGCAGCTACAGCTGTATGATATTACTTCTCTCAGTATGGGTTACAGAACTCAACTTCCAAGTCAGTTTGTTCAATGAACTTAGTGTAGAAATTAATATGGCATCAAGTTGTCTGTGAATATAGAGAAACCAAACAAAGCATTACAATCTTAAGTAATAAACTATTGAACTCTTTTACATGTATGTACAATGTATGTTTCATTGATATTGGGGATCTCTCAAAAGCTGCATCTGTGTTGATTTAATTTGCTCCCAGTGCATTTTTTATGGAACTTTTCACACATTAATATCTGTGTCATGACAGTGGTCTCTGTGTTCTACAACAATTAGTACACAAGAAAAATACACTCAGTAAGATATTGTTTACAATAAAAATCAATCCCTATAAGCAATCATAAGGACCTTGAATTTATATTTCTTTAGAAATATCTCACCTGGCCATGGTTGCTTTGAAAATATTTGATGTTTTTATCCAGGCTGCCCATGTGTACACTGTTGGTATATTGACTGACAGGAACAGGGATGTAATCATTCTGTGTATAGCTGCTACTTGAACACCACCAAACATACAAAGACATATCAATTATAATTTATAACCAACAGATGACATTCCTTTCGTTGATATACAGTGTACTTCATTGCTAGTTGTTTACTGAGTGTCTACAGTAGTGAATCAAATGCTAGGGGGATGGTACCAAAACTTTAACAGTGGCAGGCTCTACCCTGAGATGCAAAGCAAACATATATAACTGTTATGAACTTGGCGACTTGCTTTTGAGCGCACATGCAATTTGGTTTAAACAAGAAACTGGAACATTGCAGTACAACAGTGTGCACAGTCCCAATCAAAGGGCCATCCAGGCTGTCGAAAATCTGAAAATCAGACTTTGTCAGGATAAATACTGATGTTCTTGCTGACTTAATCTGAGTGTGCAGTTTCAGAAGATATTCACACCCAACACCTATTCATGGCCAGTTATTAGAAATTCCAAAGTGACAGGAGGAGGGAGTTCTTATAGAAAAAAACCTCCATATGGGGTATGAATCTTTTCTTGAAGAAAACAATGTCTGAGAAATCATTAATTACAAAATATGCTTTAAGAAATATCTTACCTGGTAAGGCAAACTTTCAGAAAGTTTTGTAATCTAGACTGGCTGGCCAGTTCATACACTTGACAAGTTGACACCGGGCATGTTTGTAAATTTATGCGCTTCAGCATTACATTACAATGTAGTCATGTAGTAGCATTGGTCAACTGAAAACAGCATAATTTGGTTGATTAATTTACACTGTACATTATTTGGTTAAATATTGATGTAAATCGTAGCACACCAACAGATGACTATTAAAATTAATTTACAGAACATACTGGCAGCTAAATCATAACAAGTGAAAAATCGAGCATGAGCCATTTACACGTACATGTAACAGCCCTCACCTCAGAACTGTCATAGATATAATATATTTTCAAACTTGCTGAAATTTCAGATTATTCAATATTAACATGCACATACATCTTTAACAGTGTGTTTGCTTTACATTCACTTCACACACAACTGGTATCCACAATAGGCAGACTTTTAAGTTTGCCTTTGAAAATAAATCGTGTCAACCAATGCATCTTTCATTACCTATTCTTGTGACAAAATGACACAAAATCCAAGTACAAGAAGTCATCAGCATAAAACTAACTTAATTACCTGGTAATGCTTACAGCACCTCTTACTGTCTGCATATGCCGTCCATAAACTGGTACTGCCTTGACAATACTCATTAATTTTCTGATCACATCTTTTAAAATGTCACTGTTAAATAATCCTGAAAAGGCAAATGCATGAAATGTTATGCCTTTGGCACTCACCACATACCTTTACATGATGTAGAATGTACACCAAGTCACGATCGACATTCACAATTGTTTTTACTTTCATTGTAACTTTTTTCGTAACTTTTTGCAGTGTCATTTTCCCTCACTTGAAGACAGGGCTTCCACATTAGGTGGTAATTCTCTATGAATTCACAGGGATTGATAAGTAGATGGTGACTAACTTTGGCAAAGGAGGCATTCAAATGTCAGATTTTAATGTTAAGTTCATAACTTTACATTTCTCTGTGTGTGTATATACATATAGGTATATATAAAAAACGGTTATAAAATGCCTCAAGCCAACAAAGAATGCCACTGCGTCAGGAGGATCAATGAAGATTCACAGTCCAAGCTTCACCGCAAAAATGAATTTAAAAACGTTTGATAAAGCAAGGACGGACAACTTCTGATGGTAAAAAAAGTTAAAAAGTTAAAAATTTAATAGAAAAACGTTTCGGTCTTAGACCTTCACTTAGTTTTCGTCCTTTTTCTCTTGTAACTGATGAAGGTCTAAGACCGAAACGTTTTTCTATTAAATTTTTAACTTTTTAACTTTTTTTACCGTCAGAAGTTGGCTCAAGACTATTCCTCTTGATCCTGGATTGGATTCACCCATCGCCACTGACAATCCATCTACAGTCAGACACATTCGACGGTACAATAAAGGTGCTAGGATTTCTAGGAAGCGCCAGCGTTTTCGTCAAAGGCACAGATTGCCAAACCCCGTCAATACAGAGCATCTACACCAGCTAGACCCCGTTAACCTTTCTAGTCTGCCTATTGGAGCAGATCAGGTTAACTTGCTCCAGAAAGGACCTTCCTTTTGCCCCACGCCCAAAGATATCAACTGGCAGAGCGTGTATGACGATTTGGAGATCTTTGAAGCCCAATTACAGACGGCAGCTTTCTTTATGGATACCAATCCTGATGACGACCTTCCAACCCCTAGCCATCTACCTCATGTTCCGAAAGAAAAGAAATGGAGACCTCCTACGTCCAGGTACCCTGAACTTGAACTTTTTTTAGCTAATGTAAGGCGTGATCTTATCAATCCTGAGAACATTAAGCAACCTAGAGATAATCTTTCACGAAAAGAACGTGTTGCCCTTAAGGAACTTAGAAACTCTAATGTAGTGATTCGGATACAGGACAAAGGTTCCCGTTTTGTTTTAATTGATGATAAAGAGTACGAAGAAAAAATGCTTGGTCAGCTCAACAATCAGCTGCACTACAAATCTTTGCAATCAGATCCTACCTCGAAGCATTTAGCGTTAGTAAGTAGTTGGTGTTCCAAATGGCTTGGAAAGGGTGAGATTTCCCCCGAAATAGCTAAGTGGGTTTTAAATAAGGAAGCGAAACCAGGAGTTGCCTTTGGGAACATTAAAACGCACAAAACGGGCAACCCGTTAAGACTCATTACCTCTTGTTGTGGTACGGCAATTGAGAACTTGTCGGCCTTTACCGAATTCTATTTCCAACCACTTGCTCGTAAATTACCATCATTTATTAAGGACACCACGGATTTGCTTAACAAAATAGGAGATCTTAACATGAGTGGCCCTTTCCCAACTGGCACCTCACTGGTTCCGTGGGATGTGGTTTCAATATTCCCCAACATCGATAACAAACTTGGTCTTACTGCAGTTAGGAAAGCTTTGAATGCTAGGGAAAACAAAATTCCGTCTACATCTTGCATATTAGAAGCCGTAAAAATCTGTTTGAAAAGCAACCATTCTGTTTTTAAGGAGAATTTCTTTCTTCAGATTCATGGCACAGCCATGGGTCCAGAAAATGCATGTAGTTATGCCGATCTAGCCATGGGTGAAATTGATCTTAAAGCTAAGTTTTCCGGTCTGATAAAGCCGTCCTTGTGGTGGCGTTATCGTGACGATGTCTTTGATCTTTGGCAGCAAGGCCTTCCTGCCTTACATCAATTTACTGATTACATTAATTCTCTATACCCTACTATTAAATTCGAGTTAGTTTTTTCTGAACGTGAGCTTCACGTACTTGATCTTACTTTACATCTTGTGGATGGGTTTATTAGAACTGATGTTTATTCTAAACCTACAGATAGTCATTTATATCTTCCACCTTCTAGCTGCCATCCCAAGCATGTCTTCAAGGCTATTCCTTTTGGAGTAGCGACTAGATTGAAGAGAAATTGCTCTGAAGAAACTTTCCTTGCCGAGAGAACAATTGAGTACAAGGGTTATCTTGTTAATCAGGGTTATCCCTCCAAATTAGTTGACGATCAATTCTCCAAAGCCTCCACCATTTCTAGGAATGATTTACTACGGCAACGCGGAAAACAATCGAAGAAATTATTTCCATTTGTTCTCACATTTAATCCTAATTTGCCTAATGTGAGTAGCATAATTAGAAAGCATTTGTTGATTTTGCAATCCAACCCTAAATTGAAAGAACTTTTCCCTCAAGGCTCTATCATACCATCTTTTCGTAGAACAAAAAACCTGAAAGAATTATTAGCACCATCTCGTTTTAAAACCGCCGATGAGGGACAAACAATTCAGCCAAACAATGGCTGCTTTAAATGTGAAAGAAATAGATGCGATCTCTGTCGAAATTTCTTTGTTGAATCTAAATCATTTCTAAGTTTTAAAACGGGCAGAAAATACACCATTCATTCAAGGCTTTCTTGTGATTCTAAAAACGTGATCTATTTAGTTTCCTGCGAGAAATGTTGTTTACAGTACATAGGATCAACTACCACCGATTTTCGGGTTAGGTTTTGTAACCACAAGTCTGCTTTGCTCACAAACAAAACCACTTGTGAGGTAGCAGTACATTTCAATAAAATTCCACACTCCTTGGATGATTTTGAATTCCAATGCATTGATCAGGTGCAGGCCCCTAATGACTCAGACGAGATCGATAGGTTTTTAATTACGAAAGAGGCTTATTGGAGTGCTCAACTGTTCTCTTTGGCTCCCCATGGCTTAAATAAAAGAAAAGAATTTCACTCCAAAAACAGAATCTGTTATAATTAACTTTCTCTTGTGTAAATATGCGTTCGCGCCATAAGGCAGTTCAAAGGCCCTTCCGTGGATTTTGTCAGCTTTTTGGGTGTTAGGTATGCTCAAAGGCCCTGCCTGGGATCTTATTACAGCTTATTGTTTAAGGGCCCCTCCAGGGATTTTGTTGTTTGTCAACCCTTTAATGCTCCAAAGGCCTCGATTTGGGATTTTGTTATTAACCTTGTCCAGCGTAAACGTAGGTTTCTTCTTTTTTTTTCAACTGCTTATCTTTGCAAACTATTTTTCCCGTTATATTTACCGCATTGCAAGAGTCCGTTTTATCTATTTTAACTCTTTTAGTTTTTAGGTTGAATTTAACCTAGTTCTGCAATTATCACGCTCTATAATGTAATTTATGCACAGTATTGTATTCTTTTCGTTTGGTCTATTAATTATCACCCTGTATGACGCAATTTATAGTACAGCATTGTATTTCTTGTTTTGCATTTTCTTCCTGTATTGTATTAATCACGATGTATTAATAGCACAATATTGTATTTTTCATTTCGTTACGTAATCTCCCACACTGTAACCGTATTTAAACTTAGTTTTCGTCCTTTTTCTCTTGTAACTGATGAAGGTCTAAGACCGAAACGTTTTTCTATTAAATTTTTAACTTTTTAACTTTTTTTACCGTCAGAAGTTGTCCGTCCTTGCTTTATCAAACGTTTTTAAATTCATATATGTATATATAATATATATATAGATTTTCAGAGTTGGATTATTTGGTCGAAGACATTTATTGCTACTCAGAGTTTCATGCTCCATCAGGCAACTGCCAAAAATAACGGATACGTAAGAAGATATACAAAATTTGAAAATACAGAACAATGCCCAGTGGCGTGACATGCAGAGATATGATTGGTAAAGCTAAGCAAGCACGGTCTTATCTTCGACCAAATAATCCAACTCTGAAAATCTACACATCGCTCTAGTTTACCTATTGAGCACTTTAGTAGCTGATGAAATCTTCAATTCATTATATTATTACATTACATATATATATAATGTAATAATATAATGAATTGAAGATATATATATAAAGTGTAAAATTTGATTTTCGTAGAACAG